>NW_008804545.1:1285730-1304273 GCF_000145635.1 Gaeumannomyces tritici R3-111a-1
TGAGGTTTCTCCTTGTTTTCTTCATGTGTTTTCCAGCGGACCGGACCAGTCAAAACATAGGCACAAGCGAAGGGGCTGGTGCAGCGCCCAACGAGCCAGTCGGCCGTAGGACATGTAGAGATGGTGGGGTGATTCCTGCTTCTTTGCTATTCCCGTCGCGGCGAAGCCGCAGGGCCATCATGAGAGGACGAAAAGCGAGACCATTGTAGTCAGTGCCGTGGGGTCTGGCTTGTGACGGCCGTGCTCGGCCAAATCTTGCTAGGATGGACTGTGCAAGGCATCTTGTTTGGGCAGTCTTTCTGTCGTCTCCCGCCTCATCGGAACACCGGATGTAGTGCGGGCTGCCGTTGACGGGATGGGAAGGGTTCACCACTGCCTCACACCCCTGGCGGCCACGACATATCTCCAAACTTGCAAACCCAACCTTTGGTGGGCTTTCTCCGTCACACGCCAGTGCCATATCTCCAACACGCCCACCGTTTGGGAGCCATGACGAAGAGGAAACCGTCTTGCGAGGGCAGAGAGGACACCGTGCAACACGCAAAGGGGCCGAGGCAGGTTACAGGGCAGGAGGGCTTGGTGAAACAGAAGATGGTGCAAGGCCAGCAGCTGTCCGTCCGGATGGTTTGCGGTGGCGTTCTGGTAACCGTCTTGACAGCACCGAGCATGTGGATTTAGTGCAGATGCACAACTTGCAGCAAGCAGTCAGTACTTGCCAATGCCGCTGCTCGCTTAGCCTGCCTACCCCTTTCAACCGGGCCTTTTTGGGCGATGCGGTTGTGCTGCGGCAACAGCAGCAGCAGCAGCAGCAGCAGCAGCACCGCCGCCTGCAGGCCGAGGCCATTTTGGGACAACGCGGGCGGACCAAAGGAAGTTCCTGAAGGATACAGGAGGTGACATGACAGAGGCAACAACGAAGCATGGCACTAGCCAGCAAATCGGGCGCTGCCGCAGGTGGAACCAATGCGACGATGGCGAGGAAGCCGGCCGGGAAGACTGCGTGTGGGATGTGCACGCCCCTCCCTGGCGCCATGGTTACCACAATGGGACTAAACCCGAGGTCGGGCGAGAGAATAGGGACAAGCGGGAAACGAGAAGGAAGAGCGGCAATGAACCACAAGGTGTAGAAGGGAAGGCCCAATCAGCTGTCACAATCTTTTAATGCGGCGCTGGCCGTCTGTATCGCTGGGTAAGACGGCAAGTGGGTGGGTTGGAGGGACGAGTCCGGACGTCCGGCGCGCCGTTCCTGCTTCGCCTGCTGTCAGGGTGCGGCAGACCAACGGTCAAGGCCAAGTTACAGACAGGACGGCCGTGATTTGTCCTCTGCCGGGCTAGGGGGAGAGGAGTAAAAGTAAGCGAAAGCCTGCAGGGAGCCTGGTAGGAGAGAGGAGCGATAAGCAACAGGGAGTGGGGGAGGATGGGTGAAAAAAAAGAAGGCTGAGGACCTTGCCAGGCTGGCTTGCTGGACAGGATAGGTTGGTGGGTTCGCTCTGCAGGAGAGTGTATATCGATCTGCACAGGGCTGCGATACGCCGACCCCCGGACTGGAACTACCAGCAGTCGTCACAACAAGGAGGTGTCATCGCCCGGGTGGTGCTCTGTCCGACGACGCCTCCGCCCTTTTCTCCAACCTGGAACCGCAAACTTGGATTATTTCATCGCTGGCTTAGACACATACTTTGACCAGGGCTTATCAACAGCCGCTTGGCACACCTTGATCCCCGAGTCGTCTGGCAAACTCAAGCGCCCCATCGGGAACAAGTGGCGACTTGGAAACGCAACTCTGCCTTGACGCCCGTTGGGTTTGAAATCAGCCCCTCGGACGTGATATCGAGGCCTTACTTATTACGGGGAAGAGTGCGCAGTCCTTGCATGGTTAGCGCTTGGCGTCCAGCGAGAGAGAACAAGGCTCCCGCTGCCGACATCCGTGACAGGGTGGAATGTGCAGGATGTAGGAATAACGCTAAAGCTAAAAATAAGCAGGGCAGACAGGTTCGATGCTATGCACTTAGCCGGGCGCGCAAGGACAATCCGGAGGGACCTCGCAGCGCATCGCCATCTGCAACTCTGGAGCTCCCAGACACGATCTTGTCCGGGATATACCAGCCATGCCATGTCTGACGGCGGCAGCAGACGCCGTGCTGCCAAGTAGGGTCCCGCGAACAAATCCGGTGCCTGTCCCGCCAGCTCGGTCCCGCTGAGGTCAGCATGTGTGATTTTTCTTTGCTTTTTTTTTCTCACTTTGCTTTTTTGCCCTTGTTGGTCGATTTGCCTGTTTCGTCCCATAGGGACGTGAGCGGGGCAGAACAAGATAAGAAGGAAAGGAAAAGAAACCCAAGACAGGGAGCGGGTGCAGAATAACATGACAATTAGTATGCTCCAATAGAAGGCTTTGGTGGTATCGAGTGCATGAACGAGGACATACAGAAATGGAAGGCTACGAGAAGGCAAACCATGAGCGGAAAATGGCGAAATCAGGACAGCTGCTCCCACAATGTTGGAGGAACGAAAAGGCGAAAGAGCCCAACCTTGTTTTCCCCTCCCTTCACCCGGCGCGAGTCCGAACGCGCATGACAAAGTTAGCTGGCTAATGTAGGTTGCATTCTGCTCATAATGGTTAAGAAAGGGCGTGTGTGTGTGTGTGTGGGGTAACCTGGGGCCATGGCTTTTGATGCCCGTTGTGATCGTCGATCGATACTCCCGATCCTTCTTTGGTTCCCAAGTACATCTAGAGCCCATTCCAGCGGTCCTGGATTTGCGGCTCTCTCCGCGAGCCTGGCAGCCCGGTGTATCTCAGAGATGACAAGAATGAGCAGCTGGAGAGAGACTCTCCAGCTTGGGAAACGGGGGGGCTGACCTCAAAATCCAGGGAAGACTCTGAGCGCCGCGGGCAAGCGTCGGGTTCGTGATCCGGCTTACCGCCATTCCCAATCAACTTGACACCTGTTAGATGAGTGGAGATGCGCAAGGTTGGAACCAAACGTCGACGGGATGGGCAGTGGTTTGGAGAGGCCGGGCACACCGGAGAAAGGACGAGGTTGCCGAATTCGCTCGAGTCCAAGAAAAGAAAACCTTGTTTGCCAGGCAACGACCCAAACATGAGCTGTCCCGCCAGCGTCGAGCGTCGAGCGATGCAACTACCGGGGAGCTCCAAACCGGGCTAGGCCACTGCAGGAACCAGCCGAATCCGTCCTCAGCTGAACGAGTCCGCTCCCGTTGGGCTTTCCCCGCCCGCTCCGGACTGGGCCATGACAAGTGATGGTGCCGCCGGCCAAGGGCCGCGTCCAGGGAGTCCTATTCTCGACCCAGGCCTCGTCAGGGCGGACATGATTGTACCTGAGTGGACTGCTCCTCGTCTCCTACCGTTGGGCCTACTACTTGTGCATGGCCAACGTGCACGCGCCGGTCTGCGACTAGGAGGGTCACAATCTTGGCGGCCCTATTTTCGGCAGCTCTCTTCGCCGCGCAAGCGTCCCCCGCCCTTTTCTGTGGGATATCGATCGGTGCTCAGCTCTGCGGGTTTGGGGGTAGCTCTGTGCTGACGACCGCGCTGGTCGGTCCCGGTCGCAGTGTCAGGTCAGAGTCCGTCCGCTAGTTGTCAGGGGAAAGGACCTCGTTTGCGCGTGGGCCTTTTTTTTTCTTTCTGCCACGCCATGAGGGTCGTGGGCTCTGTAGCAACCTGACTGACTGATGCGGATCACGAAGGAGGAGGCTTGTGGGCTTGCCAGGATTGCAATCGTGGCGGCTGCCATGAGTCGGGATTTTGCATTGCAAGAAACTGCAAGAACCTGGAGACCACACGCTTCAGGTTGTGAGAGGGGTGTGTGCTGATAGATAGCCGCCTTGCTGCCGCCGCCACCTCGTAACTGCACCAGACGTACAGGTTACAAGGATATTAAACGTTACGACCCGTAGATCATTCCTAATTAGGCCAGGTCCAGTCTACATTCTTCCCCATAGAAAGTCCCGCCAAATTAATGTACCGCTACCCGGGCCTCCATTTGCCAGAACCCACTAGAATTGTCCCAAGCTGTTAGTTACAATACATTGATTCCTACTACAAATTTTGACTTGAAATATGTACCCCTACCCCCCTTGCTAATACCCTGGCCGACCCCCCTTGTTGGGCCCATAGCTTAACGTTTAATATCCTCGTAACCTGTAGCTGCAATTGCGACCACTGGCAGAATGAATCAATGCTTGCCTACGACGGAAACTGCTCAATCCTCAGCTGCGGAGAATCCAAGTGGTTGGGTGGAACCCACGCTGGGCAAAATTCCCCCAGGCTGTGCTGCACCGTCGAGGTGCTATCCGGCATAGCCCTACCAGCGGGGCCTTCGGAGCGTAACATTGCTGCGACCTTTTGTTTGTTGTGATTAGGAGGTGTTTGCGCGGGCATGTCGCCTTCGGACGGCTCGGGTGGCGGGTGGGTGCTTCCTGCCCAGCGAACCCACCCCCGCGCTTTCCTGTTCTGCTGAGCGTGAGGCTCCGGGCGTCGGCCCAGGCCAAGCCACGCTTGCCCTCTTTGGGCGCTAGCGCGAGCAACTGCCCCGGATCGTTTGCCATTGTTTCTCCCAGATCGAGGGCGTTCAATTCCTTCCATCGCGCTCCCAATTCCAATCTCCAAGGCCTCCCTCATCAGACACACTGGGTCACGCCAGGCTCGGTATTGCCAGTCGATGGCATCATCACTCGCGGCTAAATCTCCACACCATTGGCCCGCATGCCTGCCATGAATTGGGTGCTGCCTTGGAGCGGGCGTCGCTCGCTGGGGGGTCTCATTTCGCATCCGCTGATGGCTTGGGGAACTCCGGCCGGACAAGCACCACGCGATCCCCAATGCGGGATTAGACTCTGGCCCGCCCGCAAGGGTCAGGCCGGCCCTGGACGATACGTACCGGGTCAACGACGACCGCACCGCTGCCGCCCTGCCGCTGCCTCCCCTGGGTCTGAGCTCTGTGCCGCGCCTCGTATCGGGCACCTGTTTCAGTGCGCCTGCTGCTTGCTTGCTGCTGCTGCTGCTGCTGCTTCTCCTGCCTCAGACCATAAGCCATTAGCGCCAGAAACAGGAGCACCCACAGCAGTGGCCCCCGCGGGGGAGCTGTGACCCAAGGTCTGGCCGTCATCCGCTCGATGTTGCCGAGCCGCGATCCCATCTCGTACCCCATCGAGCGTGTTCGACTGTGCTGAAACAAATAATACAGGCGGCCGGTAGGCGCTTGGCTGCCCTTCCGGCACCACGCTCCAGCGTCCCTCTGGGTTTCAGGCCCTACCTTCGGTCCTCGTGTTGGTCTGCTGGAGAAAACCCACGAAACATCATCCCACGCCTTGCCTGGCCGGCCTATCTATCTGCCAGACAATGCCTGCTGCGGTGTCACCTCCAGCCTGCGCGCCCGCGCGCGGTGGGTTTGCCTTGCATGCCATATCCATCCTGTTTGTCCGCCATGTGTGGGACGGTCCCGACGGCCCTCGGTCCACGCCCACACCTGCTGACACGATATCATGGTCGGAGAGGATGAGGGGCTGTCTGGGAGCGGATTTGGTTACCAGCCAACCACCAATGCCAGCCGCCCGTCTCACACCGATATCTCCCTGCCTCGCCGGTCCTCTGGATGGACTTTCGTCATGGCTGTGACTCTGGGGGGGTTGTTACGCCCCCCTCCCGCCCCTGCTGGCGTTTGGTACCTCCGGACCGCCAAGGTTGAATTTGGCTCAGCTTCTGGAGTCCTTCCCGGGGGTGTGCCGCGCCATACCTGAGGGAAGAATGTCAGCAATGCACAACTGCCTGCCCAGATGCATGGGCCGAGTGGCTGCCGTGCAAATCGACTGGGGGACGTGTTCCGAATGAGGCAGAAGGATGATAATCTTTCATGGCGCTCGGTCACCGAAGCTCCACAAACGCCGAGCCACGCTGTTCCCACTACGAACAGAGGCTAGAGCGAAAAAAGGGGAAGGTAAAAAAAAAGAAAATGTGCCTGGAGATAAATTAACATAGAAGAAAAAAGAGAAAAAGAAAAAAGAAAAAAAAACAAAAGATGAAATAACCCCCCCAAAAATGGCACAGTCGAGACGGGGCGTCGTTGGTTGGATGAGGGGGTGTGTCGTTACGGGATCCCTGGCCAGCGCCCCCTTGCACTCAGACCTCCGCCAACATCTCATCGCACGCCCTCTGATCCCGTCCTGTCCCTTCACCCCCTCGTCTTGCCCCTACCGTCGTAGTTGATTGTCCAGGGACGGGCAGGCCCCACCTGCTTTGGGCGTGGACGCAGGTGGTTAGATGTGCCCTGGTATCGATGGATGATATGACATCTCGGATGGTATTTTTGGCCCGCCCTGACCCGGGTTGCCGATCCAGTCCGACAGGTCTCATACAGATATATAAGCTTCGTCGACGGCTTCTCACCAGAGGCAGTTTACCCAAGCCTTAGCATCCCATCCAAGGTTCACAACCACACATCCACGAGAGATTCCAGCCAATTCATCCCTCACAATGGAGAAGCTGCTGGTTTTCCTTCTCTTCGGAGACCAGTCTCTCGACACCCACGGGTTCCTTGCCGACTTCTACCGGCGTGAGGACCAGGGCATCCTGGCCAAGGCCTTCCTCGACCAGGCCGGCGAGGCTCTGAGATCCGAGGTCGACAGACTACCAAGGCTGGAGCGGTCGAAGCTGCCAATCTTCCGCAACCTCCGCCAACTCAACGAGCGCTATCATTCACAAGTGCTCAAGCACTCGGGCATCGACAGCGCCCTCCTTGCCATCTCACAGCTCGTCGACTACATCGAGTGAGTTTTGACAGCCCCTCTGACGTGAACCTGCGGCTACGCGCATGGACGGATAGATGGGGGCGTGGATGGTCGGGGGGTGGAGGGAGAAGTACAAACTATTGGGAACGTTTTGCTAATCGTGATTGATCTCCCACCCTTCAACAGCCATGCGGAGAAGCACTACGAAGATGTCACGCAACACGAGAACACGCACCTTGTGGGCTTGTGCTCGGGCCTGTTCGCAGCCTCGGCAATCGCTTCGACAACATCCGTGTCCAGCCTCGTCCCGCTAGCCGTCCAGACCGTCCTGATGGCATTCAGGACGGGCTCTCAGGTGGCCGCCCTGGCCGAGAGGTTAGAGCCAAGCACGGACTGCTCCGAGAGCTGGACTTGCATCGTCCCGGGTCTCACCGAGGAAGCCGCCCAGGCGGAGATTTCGGAGTTCCACAGCACGCAGGTAAGCTGTCACCTGCCTTGATGCCATGTCCCTATCCGATATCTGTTCTCCATGCTGAGCACCGTTGCACAACCAGGCCATCTCGCCGGCCAGCCGGGCTTGGGTAAGCGCCACGTCGACGGCGAACTGCGCCATTTCGGGTCCGCCATCGACGCTGAAGGCGTTCCGGGCTGCATCCACGTACGCATCCAAGGCCACATCCATCCCGGTCTATGGCCCGTACCACGCAGCACATCTCCACCGCCCCGCCGACGTCGAGAGCATCCTGCAGCTCGACAGCCCCGCAGTGGTCGACGCCTTTGTCAACACGAAGCCGCGGTCAAAGGTCATGTCATGCGAGAGCGGCACCTGGCTCGACGTCTCGAGCACCAAGGCACTTTTCACCTCGGTGGTGACCGAGATCCTCACGCAGCCTCTTCGGTTCCGCAAGGTCCTTGACGGCTGCTTGCAGCAGGCCCGCGACTTCACGGGCAAGGCTTCGCTCATCATTCCCTTCGGGCCGACACAGCATGCGGCCACTCTTGCCAACCTCCTCAAGGAGAACACGGAGCTTGAGGTGACTCTGCGCCAAGCCGCGCAAATATCGAGGGAGAGCCAGACGCCCATTGGCAACCATGGGTCGACAGGCCGGTGCAAGCTTGCCATTGTCGGCATGTCTGGTGTGTTCCCCGACGCGGCGGACCACGAGAAGCTGTGGGATCTGCTGTGCAAGGGCCTCGATGTCCACCGCGAGGTGCCCCCGGAACGGTTCCCTGTCGCCACTCACGTCGACCCCACCGGCAAGGCTGTCAACACTAGTCACACACCCTACGGCTGCTGGATCGAGAATCCGGGCATGTTCGACCCGCGCTTCTTCAACATGTCGCCCCGCGAGGCTTTCCAGACCGACCCCATGCAGAGGATGGCCCTGACGACGGCCTACAAGGCCCTGGAGATGAGCGGCTACGTTCCCAACAGGACGCCCTCGACGCGGCTGGACCGTATCGGAACCTTCTACGGTCAGACCTCGGACGACTGGCGTGAGATCAACGCGGCGCAGACGGTCGACACCTACTACATCACGGGTGGTGTCCGTGCCTTCGGCCCCGGCAGGATCAACTACCACTTCGGCTTCAGCGGGCCGAGTCTGAACATTGACACGGCCTGCTCGTCCAGCGCCGCCGCCATGAACGTCGCCTGCTCGTCTCTCTGGGCCCGTGACTGCGACACGGCGATTGTCGGTGGTCTGTCGTGCATGACCAACTCGGACATTTTCGCCGGTCTCAGTCGTGGCCAGTTCCTGTCCAAGAAGGGTCCCTGCGCCACCTTCGACAACGAGGCCGACGGCTACTGCCGTGGTGACGGTTGCGCCTCGGTCATTGTCAAGAGGCTTGAGGATGCCGTCGCGGACAACGACCGTGTTCTGGCCGTCATCCTGGGCACAGCCACCAACCACTCGGCTGATGCCATCTCTATCACACACCCCCACGGGCCTACCCAGTCCATACTTTCCTCGGCCATTCTCGACGAGGCCGGCGTGGACCCGCTCGATGTCGACTACGTCGAGATGCACGGCACCGGCACACAGGCCGGCGACGGCACCGAAATGGTGTCGGTCACTGACGTCTTTGCGCCGGCCAGCAGGAAGCGGCCGGCCGATCGTCCCCTCTACCTCGGCGCCGTCAAGGCAAATCTGGGCCACGGTGAGGCTGCATCGGGTATCACTGCGCTGTGCAAGGTGTTGCTCATGCTCCAGAACAACGCGATCCCGCCGCACGTCGGTATCAAGAAGGGCTCCGTCATCAACAAGACCTTCCCCAAGGATCTTGCCGAGCGCAATGTCAACATTGCCTTCCACATGACCCCCTTCAAGAGGCGAGACGGCAAATTGCGCCGCGTCTTCATCAACAACTTCAGCGCTGCCGGTGGCAACACGGGCCTGCTTCTGGAGGATGCTCCCATTCTTTCACCGGCCACCCCGGACCCGCGCAGCGTCCACGTTGTTACCATCACGGGCAAGTCCAAGACCTCGATGCTCAACAACGCCGAGCGCATGGTCTCGTGGATCGACAAGCACCCAGACACCCCGCTGTCGCACCTCGCCTACACCACCACTGCTCGCCGCCAGCAGCACTACTGGCGCATGAACGTGGCGGCGAGCGACCTGGCCGAGGCCCAGCAGCTTCTGCGCGCTCGCCTCCAGGAGAACTTCGTCCCCGTTTCGTCGGAGCAGCCCAAGGTTGCTTTCCTGTTCACGGGCCAGGGCTCGCACTACGCCGGCCTCGGCAAGGAGCTGTACGCCAACCACTCGGTGTTCCACCAGAGCATCAACGAGTTCGATCACATTGCCCAGATCCACGGCTTCCCCTCGTTCATGCCGCTCATTGACGGCAGCGAGCCGGATGTGTCCAAGCTGTCACCTGTCGTGGTTCAGCTTGGTCTGGCCTGCTTCGAGATGGCTCTTGCTCGCCTCTGGATTTCCTGGGACGTCAAGCCCTCGGCCGTCCTTGGCCACAGCCTCGGCGAGTACGCCGCACTGAACGTGGCTGGCGTTCTGTCTGCGAGCGACGCCATCTACCTGGTCGGAGTTCGTGCTCAGCTCCTTGTAGAGAAGTGCACTGCCGGCACCCACGCCATGCTGGCCGTCCAGGGCGCCGTTTCCGTTGTCCAGGATGCCCTCGGCGACAAGGCCGCCACCACCAACGTGGCTTGCATCAACGGCCCGCGCGAGACCGTTCTCAGCGGAGAGGCTGGCGAAATGGCCGAGATTGCCCAGCAGCTGACGGCAGCGGGCTTCAAGTGCACCCAGCTGAAGGTTCCCTTCGCATTCCACTCGGCCCAGGTCGACACCATCCTGGATGAGTTCGAGACGCTTGCACGCTCGGTGCGCTTCAGCCTCCCCAAGGTGCCGATCATCTCTCCCCTGCTGGGCAAGCTTGTCGAGAACGAGCCCATCAATCCCAAGTACTTGCGCGATCACGCTCGCGAGGCCGTCAACTTCCTTGGAGGCCTCGTCTCTGCTCAACAGTCTGGCACCATTGACGAGACGACGGCCTGGATCGAGGTTGGCCCTCACCCCGTCTGCTCCAACATGGTCAAGGCCGCCTTTGGGGCCTCCACAGTTGCTGTTCCCACTCTCCGCCGCAACGAGCCGTCGCTGTACAAGACGCTCAGCGCCAGCCTGTGCACGCTGCACACTGCCGGTCTCAAGATCGACTGGAATGAGTTTCACAACGACTTCATCTCGTCCGTCAGGAACCTCGACACTCCGGCTTATGCCTTTGACGAGAAGAACTACTGGATCCAGTACGAAGGCGACTGGAGTCTCATCAAGAACCGCGGCTTCAACAAGGCGCTCCCCCCGGCCACCGTGGTCAAGCCCAAGCTGGAGACGACGACGGTCCACAAGGTGCTCAGTGAGGAGGTCAAGGGTGATGTCTCCATCGTCGAGATCGAGACCAACCTGTCCAGGGAGGACATCCGCGGCGTCGTGACTGGCCATCTTGTCAACGGCGCCCCTCTGTGCCCTTCGTCACTGTACGCCGATATGGCCATCACCGTCTGCGACTACGCCTACAAGCTGGTCAAGCCAGATGCCAAGAATCTTGGTGTAAACGTCAGCCACATGGAGGTGCCCAAGACGCTCATCTTTGACGAGAACCTCGAGGCCCACGTCCTGAGGATGACGACCACGGTCAACACGGCCACCAACAGTGCCGAGGTGGTCTACCACACAGGCGAGGGTGCCAAGCGCATCGGCCATGCCAACTGCAAGGTCTTGTTTGGCAACACTGAGGACTGGCAAGGCGAGTTCGACCGCGTCTCGTACCTCATCAAGTCGCGCATCGACAGCCTCATTGCCGCCGAGAAGGAGGGCAAGGCTTCCAAGATTGGCCGTGGACTGGCCTACAAGCTGTTCAATGCCCTGGTCGACTACAACCCCCGCTACCGCGGCATGGAGGAGGTGACGCTCGACAGTGACACGTGCGAGGCCACCGCCAAGATCAAGTTCCAGACCTCAGAGCAGGATGGGAAATTCGTCTTCAGCCCCTACTGGATTGACAGCCTGTGCCACATCTCGGGCTTCATCGTCAATGGCACAGACGCTATCGACTCTCGCGACCAGGTGTTCATCTCGCACGGTTGGGGCGCCATGAAGTTCACCGAGCTTCCCGTCGCCACCAAGGAGTACCGCAGCTACGTGCGCATGCAACCCGTCAGGGGTTCCAAGGTGTACGCCGGCGATGTCTATGTCTACGACGGCGACAAGATCATCGGCATGTGTGGCGAACTCAAGTTCCAGTGCATCCCGCGCAAGGTCCTCAACATGATGATGCCGCCCCGCGGCGCTGCTGCCGTCGGCGCTCCCGCTGCCCGCCCCATTGCCGCCGCTGCCCGCCCTGCTACCAAGGCCGCCCCCGCCAAGAAGTCCAAGGGTGTCACGCCCAAGACCATCGCCAAGGTCAACCAGAAGCTGGCCACGGTCGTCTCACAGGTGCTTGACATCCTGGCTCAGGAGGTTGGCGTCAGCCACGATGAGCTCGCGGACAACATTGCATTCACCGATCTTGGTGTGGACTCGCTGATGTCGCTCACTGTGAGCGGCCGCATCCGCGAGGACATGGACCTGAACATCGACTCTCACGCCTTCGTCGACCACCCGACCATCGGTGCCTTCAAGGACTTCCTGGCCCAGTTCGAGGGCCCTCCGGGTCCTTCCGAGGATAGCTCCAGCTCGGCCTCGTCTGACTCTGGAGACCTCGAGACCGACTCGGATGTCACCACCCCTGCCGACGAGAGCGAGACGGGCTCGCTCAAGGGTGACAAGTCGGCCGGCGCCGAGGTGTCCAACAACGACGCTCTCCGCGAGGCCGTCCGCAACACCATCGCCACTGAGATGGGGATGGAGGTCGACGAGATTATCGCCGCCCCCGATCTGGCCAATCTCGGCATGGACTCGCTCATGAGCCTGCAGATTCTCGGGACTCTGCGGGAGCGCACAGGCATGGACATCTCGGCGGACCTGTTCGTCAACAACTCGTCGCTCAAGGACGTGGAGCGCGCCCTCGGCATCAGCGCTGTCCCCAAGCCCGTGCCCCAGGCCGCCCCCGCCAAGGCCCACAAGGTCAAGGCCGAGAAGGTCAGGCCCCTGCCGCCGACCACGGCCATCCCGCCCTCGCAGGTGACGGCCTCCATCGTCAAGCCGCCTCCGCCGAAGGAGATTGTAGACAACTACCCGCACCGCAAGGCCACCTCGGTGCTCTTGCAGGGCAGCCACAGGACCGCGACGCACAACCTCTTCATGGTGCCCGATGGCAGCGGTTGTGCCACCTCGTATACCGAGATCTCCGAGATCGGCCAGGACTGGGCCGTCTGGGGGCTCTTCTCGCCCTTCATGAAGACTCCCGACGAGTACAACTGCGGCGTCTACGGCATGGCGGCCAAGTTCATCGAGGAGATGAGGCGCCGTCAGCCCGCCGGCCCCTACAGCCTGGCCGGCTGGTCCGCTGGTGGTGTCATCGCCTATGAGATCGTGAACCAGCTGACCAAGGTGGGCGAGTCGGTGTCCAACCTCATCATCATCGACGCGCCCTGCCCCATCACCATCGAGCCGCTGCCTCGCTCGCTCCACGCGTGGTTCGCCGAGATCGGCCTTCTGGGTGACGGCGACGAGACCAAGATACCGGATTGGCTGCTCCCCCACTTCGCGGCCTCGGTCACGGCCCTGTCCAACTACACGGCCGAGCCGATCCCCAAGGACAAGTGCCCCAAGGTCATGGCCATCTGGTGCGAGGACGGCGTCTGCCACCTGCCCACCGACCCGCGCCCGGACCCTTACCCCACCGGCCACGCGCTGTTCCTACTCGACAACAGGGTCGACTTTGGCCCCAACCGCTGGGATGAGTACCTCGACGTCGGAAAGATGACTATGAGGCACATGCCCGGAAACCACTTTTCCATGATGCATGGTTCTTTTGTGAGTAATCTTCTTCCATCCCACTCCTTCCTGACACCAGACACTAACCTCTGTTTCTTCACCCTTCCAGGCCAAGCAGCTGGGCTCGTTCATGCGCGAGGCCCTGTGCTGAGAAGGCGAGGAGGATGGGAGCGCGACGGTGGTATCAGCAACAACAGCAGACCCCAGACTCGTCGTGTCGCACAACGACGCTCCTTTGTCACCTCTTTTGTTTTTTGTCCTTGCACTACTGCAGACTTTCCTTGGTATCCTCTCACGACTACTACCGAGCCCTCTCCTGAGCCGTCATCTCAGAGGGCTCCGGCATCATCTCGATTCTCACCATCACCGCCACCACCATCAGCGCCCGGCGCTGGAAATGACATGGCACAGCGTTTTGTGTGTGCGGCTCTTTGCCCTGCGTCTTTATCGTTTCCTTCAGACTTTTGGAACATGGCAAGGGGGCGTTCCTGCTATTTTTGCTTCTCTTGCTCGACGGTTCACATCTTACTAATTCTGCTGCACCTCTCTTGTTGTTGCTTTTTTTGTTGCTCCTTTTCCTCCGCATGATCTCTTTGGCTTGCTTGTTGCCTGCGCTTTTACACCCATCGGGGTATGACAATTGCTTTAGATCTGATTTACTCGACTGCTCGGATGTCTAATTGGTTTTTGTTTTGCAAATCCTTGCGTGTTCATTCCGTTTCTCTATTTCTTCCATGTCCATCTCACTCGCCTGCCTCTAATATCCCCCTTGGGTCCACCTGGACGCTTCCATTCCTTTCGAAACGCGGCCCTCATGATATCGACCAGAGTTCTGTACTCAGACTTCTTTGTTGCTTGGGTTTTATAATGCCTTGTTTTGGACGCTCAAGATGGTAAAGACTGAAAATAGTTTGGGTTTTCTTATCTCCTCGCACTAGCTAATCAATCACGAGTTCAAACCACATACTGGGCTGCTGCGTTGTTCGAGGTGACCTGGCTGACCGAGTCGGACGTAGCTTGATAACAGGACATCTTGTGAGAGTCTACCGATCCGGCTAAAAGTGCTGATCTGCAAACGAAACTCTTTTCACTTTGTGCAGTTTTTCTAGTCAGCTCGTCATTCAGAAATCCCTCCCTCAGGGCCACTTCTCCATGAGCAAAGATGTGCTGGGGAGAACGATTGTAGGCGCAAACACACCTGCCCGCGATCATGAGGTCGAGCGGCAGCAAGCCCATGAGATATCCGACATCCGGAGGGAAGCTGCATCCGAAATTTCTGAGCTCGTGCTTTTTTATAGCTTCCCTGTCCACACTTGACCTAACCACCGATACGGCTGAACAAGATGGGAGGGAAACAATCGAAAGAAGGTTTCCACCCCGCTGTCGGGGGGGGGGAAACCAGCGCGCTGGAACGAACCCACACCTTGGACCATCAAGACTCCCCCCACCACCCCTGTCGACGGACGGGCTCTTTTTCCTAGCCTCCATGTCCTCCATGTGCGTCCGTGTGTTGAAGGAAGCCTGTTTTGCCCAAGTGGCATCCGCAATCAACATAGTGCACCAATCGCCGCCCCCTCTCCTCGAGCCGGATCGAGCGCGGGATGGCACGGCTGCCCGCCGGTTGGTCCACCGGTTGATTGAGTTCGCCATCTTTCTCCCACCATGAGGACATGGCGGAGGGCGGGGGTGGAAACAGGGATGGCCACGGCAACCGAGTGGCGATGATGACAGTGCCGGCTTGTCCCCTTCTATTCCCATGGTCCTCCATCCCTGTTTCCCGCCCGAGGTCA
The DNA here is from genome assembly GCF_000145635.1 of Gaeumannomyces tritici R3-111a-1. Lineage (NCBI taxonomy): Eukaryota > Fungi > Ascomycota > Sordariomycetes > Magnaporthales > Magnaporthaceae > Gaeumannomyces > Gaeumannomyces tritici. The sequence continues at coordinate 1,300,660 of NW_008804545.1, forward strand.
TGACAAGCATCCAAGGCGGCTGAGGGCGTGGTTTGATGACCGCCCCCATTAGTTGAATAGTAATCAGGCAGGCTTCATGTGTCGTCCTGTCTTTTCTTTCTTCCAGGTGAGAGGATCCTTCTTGGTGGAAGCGGGCATTGCGCCCAGATGCCCGACCGAGACTGGCTGGCCCCCCCCTCGGAGCTGAGAAGAGCAACTACGGACGGCAGCCCGGCCACGACCAAGGATTCCGTCCTTCCATGTTCATCAAGGCCGCACGCAGTCCATCCTTCCACGCTCGCTAAACGACGAGATGTATGACCGTTAACATATCGTGTACGCGTGTTGGCAATCAGACATGGGTTGATTTCGCAAGGACCACGTGAATCGCACGACTGAGGCTATCGAAACGTGGACGCGCAAGAGTCGGATCTTAAGGATATGCCATGCGAGTGCTCGGGCGCATGTGGCGGACAGACATGAGCACGTCTTGATCTACCTGCCATTACTGCTGCAAAGCCAGAGACTAAATTCCCCGCTATGCTGGCTGCCGCTCGCTCGCAAAGCACGTATCGACTCGGAAGCGAATAGCCATTTCTCTAGACCAGGGCAGTGGGTGCGTCGTCTCTGCCCCTGAGGTTCTGCTGCATGTGGCGGTTCACCGGGTGCTTGGAGTACCTTTTGCGCCTTGATCAGCTCAACGTCGGCAACAGAGAGCCTAGACCCAGGGCGGCCAGACCATTCGTCCCGTCAAGCTAATCCATCGAGAAGCTATGGCTCAAGGCCGCTAAGATCGCTAGACTTGAAGTACCTACCTACCTAGGGAGGTACTTGTCTGCCCAAGTATCAAATGATGCCCAAGTACCTACCATGTTCCATGGTAATGCAGCGTCAAGTTAGCACCGTGATTGGCAGGCAGGCTACTGACCGCATGGAGAGCCAACGAGACCAATCTGAGCCTTCGCATCCCGCAGGCTTTGAAACATAGGCGGTTCGGGTGCCTTTCTTGGCTTGAAGGCGGGGGATACGTACACAAGTCCCAGAGACTAGTGGCCTGTTCGCGCCCTTGTCGGCGGGCTATCATCCAAACCCAAGGCCAAAGGTAACAGGACCACTCAGCACACGCTCATGATCGCATCAACTGATTTGTAGACGGACAGATAAACAGTCCACATCATCACAAATAGTCTGGCCGCTAAGCCGACTTATCCGCGTCGGACTCTCAGCCGGAAATATCAGCTTATGGGGGTGGCTCGGTGGTGGGGTGAGGAAGAAGCTGGACAACGGCGGGAGGGATAGGGAGCAAGAGCGAGTTGGTGTTGGTGAGACGGAAAGCATGCATACCCTAGGTCTACCCCAGGCTCGACATCCAGGGATGTGGGAAGCAGCCACGAACGGGACACCCGCTCTGCTCCACCTCCCGGACCTGTCGCTAAGCAAGGGGGGAGGGAAAAAAAGGTTCCAGAAGCACAAGCAGGGATGACCCGGCCTACCACGCGCCAGCAAGGGCCGACAACCGCCCGCGCCATTCAACGGCACTCTTGCGATTCCCTAGGCTCATATGTAGAGATACTTGGGTACCAGCCATACCTGAGTGCTTGCGTATGGCACTGGTGTCGTCAGATCGACCACTCGGAGTCTAGCAAACGTCGTTATCAAGCCTTAAACGACACCCCGAGTAAAAAGGTGTTCGTCACCATGCCTGCCTGGCTGCAGCGGAAACGTTTGGTACTCGTGACATTGTTTAGAGCTAGTGGCGTCCCCGCCACTCTCGTCGGCCAGTCATCGCCTTCGTTCGGAGTGGCGATACTACCCCTTGTCGGCCGCCCCAGGCCCCGCCCGCCGAGCGGGTGTCGAGCGTTGCGTCTCCCGCTAGTGTCGAGCAAAGTGCTAACAGCAGTCGATAATACTCTAATGCACTTAGCCGCGATCTCTCGTGGCACAGGAACCCCATGCCGGAAAGCGGGAAACGGCAAGGAACATGCGTAGTAGTTCGTGAGCTGTCAAGTGTGCGACCTGGAGCAGACGGGTAGACACATGCCCCTCATGGGCAGCCTGGCGGCCTGCGCCAGAGTGTGACGAATGCGGCCGTGCCGCCGTATGACCCCATCACCTCCCTTGTTCTTCTCGTATATGGAAGAATCAGCGCCCGTGGCGGCATTGGCGTGACCGGTGAGGGAAATGCCGTCAGACACAGATGGAGGAGCCAGTCGTGGTCGACGACAAAGCCCTTGTCCTTGGCTGCCTTTCATCATCCGCATTGACTGCTTGTTGCCATGGGAAAGGCGTTCGCGAACCGCAGCCGGTACCGAGTCCAGGCTCAGGAATATGCAACGCGGCGGCGTCGGACCATCAACTCGCCATTATGCACGTATGTCCAATCCTGCTGCTCCATCGTCGGCCGCCGACTCAAGTTGACTTTCCAATCCTCCATGGAAATCTATTTTCCTGCGGGGTCCTGCAAGAGTGCTGTTTCTAGCCCGATACGCGCACGTGTGAGTGTGAGTTTAAATTTGAAGATGTAGTGTAGGTGTAGGTGGGTAGGTAGTGGCGAGATGTGTGCCAACGCAACCGTACGCGTCCAAGGGATGACCCCTGCATGTCATGGCCTTGCATGTTGGCGCGAACAGACGTGCCGGGCGCGGCGATGTGCGACTCGAGCGTCGAGGCTGTCGTCTCCCTGCGCTCTTTGGTGACTGGAATCATGGACGATGGAGGAGGCTATGCTTTGGCGAGACATCCGAGGGCCGAAAGCTGGAGGTCAGGTCGGGTAGCAGCGGATGTTGGTGAGTAGAGCGTCGCTTGGCGCCGCTCTGTCCATCTCCCGTGCCTGCGAGCACCGCCAGACGACTGCGCCTCGTCGTTTTTGTTTCGTCCCGTCTGCCGTATGTGGTGGGTCGCTCTTGCCTCGCACGCTGTTGGGAAACATCAACGGGAAGTCGCGGGCGGAAACGCGGGAAGGCAGGCGCCTGCTCTGCAAGAGGTACCTAGTATTTGCATGCTGTACAAGGCAAAGCCAAGTAACTGCCCGACTTCCTGGCCGATGGATGGCATCCGTCTCCATGCGCGATTTGATCCGAGGTAGGATCCTGGCCAGCCATTGCGGATGGTAGCATTGCCCCGGGTTGCGACTCTGGATCGGGCAGCCCAGATCGGAAGGCTCGGCAAGGGCTGCGCTAACAGAGTCATGCCTCTGATAGCCCGAGCCAGGGCCTGAGTAGGTGGGTCAGAGGGTTGGGTTAGCACCCACGTTAGGTACTTGAAGCACTGATCAATTGCACCTTATTTTGGTACCTTCAGTTGAGGTTCCCAGATAGATGTCTGTTCTATAATTCAAGTCTTTTCAATCCTACTCAATCAGCTGAGTCTACCACACTACTACACTCATTGGGTAGATCCCAAGTCGATTACGAAAAACAACATGAGGAGGCTGTTGCCCGCCTTCCCCTGGCTACCAGGTATCCCTGCCATCAGTGGATTCCACCTGCCGACATGCCCTTGTAAGCTTGGGCACTTTGCGGGGTTGGCAACCACGGTCTCCCGAAAAAAGTCTGGACCGCAATTTTTTTCCCCACCCAAACTCAACCTCTCCCAAACACAATTGCACAGCACCAAAGCCAAACAACATGCCCGCG
>NW_008804545.1:1304620-1318362 GCF_000145635.1 Gaeumannomyces tritici R3-111a-1
TGCAAAAAGCATTACTTATAGCTACAATAACGTTTTTCGCTTTTTTATAAATGCAGAGGTTAAAATAATTGCGGATTAAATGAGCTCCTTTTTTTGTGGTGGTGGGGAATAAATTGCGGTCCAGACTTTTTTCGGGAGACCGTGGCAACCTAGTGGGGTGCGGGACCAGACGGCACGAGCCTGCACTGGAGGCTCTCCTTCCTTCAACTGCTCACCTCATGAAGCAAACCCGGCACGAATCAATTTGATATACTCGCACGGACAAGTATCATCCGCTAGTCTCATCCCCCCCAGCGAGGAAGCAAATGCTGACGAGCCGGACTTGGTCACTGCCTCCTTCCCAACGAGAAATCCGGCCAGGACATAGCTAGTTTTGAAGCAGTTGCCGTCCCTGTAAACTACGTATCCACCCTACCGGGTTTGCTCGGGGATCGTAGTCCATCGGTATTACGGCACCCTCAGCCGCTTCGGCACGGGTTCGAGGTTTCTCCTGGCCGGCGGTCTACCTGCTCCGTCTGGTCCGTCTCCGCCGTCTCGGCCTGGGCAGTCGAGTGTTGTATGGAGGAAGATATCGGGCCTACGAGATGTGGCCATAGCCACACTCAAGAAACAAGAGTCTGTTTGTGGGATTAAAACAAACTATGTCTTGACGGACGGAAGAAAGGACAACATTGTCCACCAATCGACCAACTAATGAAAGGCCGTCGCCGGCATCTCCGAAGGCAGGCCACTACGATGTATGGTCAGCATATTCACCATTCTCTGCTTCATTATGCTTCGCTTCAAAGCTATTCTGGCTCGTGTGGGGGCTTGTTGCTTGGTGGGATATGGGCCAGAATGAGGTCATGTCAGCGAAAAGATCTGGAAAGGTGATATTTTTCACTAGCCGCCGACTGTACTTGAATACTCCAGCACGCCATGGCTCTGCGCGAATGCTCGTGAACTTTTGCACAATCAGTCCCTTTTGCCAAGTGCGAGAAAGGCCCGGATACGCCCGCAGCAATAGTAGAACTCTCGTCCTGATGGTCAGCTGGGGGGTTGCAAAATGTCGTGTTTCGGTCCCGACCCCGTTCAGCTGGCTCAGCGTATGTGAGTGCCCGTGTTCCGTCATTGTTCTCCTTTCGGACCGTGCGATATGGGGTAAAGTTAGGTATACGTAGGCTGGTATGGTGGGGAGCCAACAAGGCCACTAGTCAAAGGCTGGGAAGCAGAGCTGGAAATGGGCAAGCTCTGCGTCGTGGCTCGGCTCAGAGACGCAGGCAGGAGAAGATATGCAGAAATAACCGGCGATCGGACGAAAACCAATCATCCTTTTGGATATCATTTTTTCGCGGCCGAAGACGGATGCTCTCGCGCCCTTGGCACCACCGCCATCGGCCAGCTTCTGATCCTTGCCAGCTGAGCATAGCAGCTAGCCCGGTGGTGTTGGGCTGGCTGCCCATGTCCATAGAATTGGGTGGTCTGGAAAACGGAAGCGGGTGTTATTGGGTTTTCCTAGGTGCCCACCCAAACAAGCTCAGGTGGTTCAGGTTGACGGGCAAAGTACCGTGCACGAGGGGTACCTTGAAGTACCAAGCAAGCGGGGGCGCCAGAACCTTTGCCTCCAGCTGCGTTTATAACCGCCATCAGGGTGCAGGGCACCAATTCCTGGCCTAGGGTGATTGAGACATTCAGCGCCGCGAGCGCCGGTGGGAAATGGTCGACTAATTCCGCCGTTGCAAGTCTCAAGCATTGCCTGGCCCTGTTGTTTCGTCTTGTTCCCATCTCCCGCTCGCCTACCTGGCATAAAGAGAGGTCCTAGTAAAGATGCGCGAAGATCGAAAGAAAAAAGTTGTTGCGCGGCTCCTGATTTTCAGCTACAGAGCCGGGAAGATCATTACCTCCTTGGCACTAACCGACCTTGACCAACTCACGCGGCCAAGGTGCTGGACCCAATGGCGCAGGGCGAGACACGCCCTCATATGGTTGCATTTCGGAAGATCTTCATTGCCCATCCAACTCTGGCGTCTCTTGAACGATGAGCTGCAGTCCTGTTCTTCCACTCGCCGCGCCTGCGATCTGGGCTGGAGGGTGCCCGAAATCCAAGTTGCTGGAGAAGATGTTGTGACGATGTAGCATTGGGAAGTGCCAAGACCACCTCCTTGCGCAGCAATCACGATGCGCGTGCGGTGACAGCGATCCGAAATCTCTGCGTTGATCAAGGAACGGGAGCCGCGCGATTGCGACCTTCCCAGCCAACACGGATCTCATGTCATGGCCACGTTTTAGTTTTTGGTGCTGAACCGACGTGGAGACACCAAGCTCGCTCTCATGGGGAAGTGAAGCGATCCGAGGATCAGGTGGATCGGTGTACTAGATCCCTCCCCCAGTCCTGTCGTCTGTCACCGCTTGTTCCGCCTGCTGCGGAGGGTCGCTGCACATGGACAGGCTACAACCTCGGACCCGAAAGCGACCGCGTCCATGCCTACCCTACCCCTTGCTGCATGTCGTTGCCCTGATGAATCACGACTGCCAATAGTGGCATGTCCACCCGCATATCTCAGACATGCCTTAGCCCTCGGGAGACCTGGAGTGGGGGTCACAGCCCCGTATCTAGGTGACCTGGAGTGACGCTGTCTCCACACCCTGAGATTAACTTTGGCCTTGCTTGGGTGTTTGCTTCGTCGCCTATACCAACACCCCCCTTGGCCTGGCCGAACTTGACACCGGCTTCGTGAGGCAACGTACAATATCAGCTGCAAGCAAGGTGGGAAAGTGAGGAAGAACAAACGGCACTTCCGTGCCGCGTAGAGGTCCCCTGGTCCTGGCCCTGGCCCAAAAGACATGCGGTGCGCTGGGCGGGGTCAAGATCGGCTATCATTCAGATCAGGGCCAAGCAAGAATCTGGGTCGAATCAGGTAACATTTATGATTTAATCGTTTATCGTCGACATGCCATTTTGGTCCTGTCCTCGCCGAGTTTGCCTCTGTGATCGGCATCCCACGTTATCGACGTGTGCCGACTTCTCGAGGCAACATGTTGCAGGTTGAAAGTGGAACGGACGGGAGGAGTAAAAGAATACGAAGGGAAAGGAAGCGAACATGCAGCCGAGGATCACAGCAGCTGGCGGCTTACTCTCTCAGACGTCTTGTGCAGCAAAGGCATCATTGTACTGTGGGGACTCTCACTCCCACTTGCCGACCTCCTGATTGTCTCGGCAAGTTAGCTTGTCGGACGAGCATCGCGGCTATCCTGCCGTCCAGCCCAGCCTATCGGGGCAACCCAAGCCGGGTGGAAAGAGGGGAGGCGATGGCGGGAAGCCGCCAGACAAGCCTTCCAAGGCTCAGAGGCAGCCTCGAATTCGTCCATTATGTGGGCGGTGGATTGGTGATCCGGAGGTCCGTCTGTGTTCTGTGGGTTGGGCTGGTGGACCCTGGCGAAGAATGCGCAGATGTGCCGGATTTGGCGCGATAGATGTACGTGGGAGACATACGCAAGCGTCAGTTGCGTGCGAACACAGGTAGGTAGGTGCCCGCTGGGTGAGCAGTTGGAAGTCTAGGTCGTGAAAGCCGGGTGGTCAAAATCGCGGCAAGATGAAGAGCCAACTCAAGATTTCCTGCAGTTGCTGCAGTTGCTGAAACTGACCACCGCTATACATTGCCTGTTTCGGCGAGCGACAAATGCCTCTCAGGTAGGCGCATCCTACCTATCCCCACCTAAGCACATGTCCTGGTTTTATTCCGATGCGTTCGTAACTGCATCATTGGCAGCGATGCCTGTATGCCTTGACTTGATCAAGGCAAGAAATGTCTACGTAAATGAGAACGTATCTATCGGGGCGCGACATGCAGCGGATCGGACAACCAAAACCAAACAATATGAATTTTAGTGGTTGTAGAAACTAGACAGCATGATCAATTCACACCCCACAAGGCTAACCGGCAGGTAGGAAAAATCCAGCATGGCAGCCGAAATAGGAAGCGGTGTCCTTCCTTTTGGGCGTACGGGGCCAGTCCCATTGGCTGTATTGGAAAATCCCAACCCCACTTGCTGAGGGGAAATTGAGCAGAACCACCACAGAACCATCCCCAATCTTTCCCTCCCTCGCGAGCCACCTGCGGCCACCTCGATATCGTCAAAGTGATAGTCAGTTCTCGATTGCGGCAGAGACAGACAACCCGAGCGACCCAAACGCTGTCGCCCGGTGGCGTGCCATAAGGCCGCGACACGTCAAGGCGACGGCCTTATTTGTCGAAGTGGCGACATCGATTGGATGAGACGTCGGCAGCAAGCAGCCAGGCAGTTCAGGTCCCAAGGCTCGAGGCTTAGATTGCTGCAGGGGCGATTTGGATGTAGATTCGTCTTGCTTTGTTGCCAGCATCACATCTGCGGCTGCAGCCCCAGTCGTTGGAGCAGTCGTTGGGTTTTGGGTGATTTGCCGTTCTGGGTAACTTTTTCCTCCCTGTTCTGCCATTTGGAGCATCCCTGGGCGAAATCAGCACTAGACGCACAGAACTGCACAGCGCAACAGCCAGCACAGCGCACCCCCCAGTCAGGTCAGCCCCAGCCGCCCCCTCCACGTCCTCCGCACCAGCGGGGGTTCGATGCTGCTGCCCTTTGACCAGTCCGTGCTTGATGCGTCAACTGGCTGTTGATTTCCTTCCAGAAAGACGCGCGCGCCCGCACAGCAGCAGCAGCAGCCAGGTCTGCCGCCATTCGTATCCATCCACTCAAGCGAGGTCGCCGCCGCCCCAGAAGAAGTACCCCGGCCAGCTGCAGTGCTCCTTTGAGTGCGCATACCCCGGTTGGGTTGATCGTTGGGGCTCCAGAGGTGTCGCTGACCACACATGGCTGCTCCCAGCGAGGACCCTCATTTCTCGTACGAGCGTCATCCCTCTCCCACTATTCCCGTCTTATCGTTGGTTGATATCGGCCCAGCCAGCCAGCGCCAGCCTATGCGGTGCCCCAATCTCTCGCCCTGCCCTGTCTGCCTGCCTACCTGCCTGCCTACCTGCCTGCCCGCCTGCCCCAATCTGCAGCACTGCACTCCACCTCACCACACCCTGCTTCTCCATGTTGCGTGCCGTGCAGACTGAAAGGTCCAGACGTGTCGGCTTCGTGGCCGTCGCCGAGCGGGCGGAACACGGCCGGTGCCTACCATGGCGCTCGACGCGGCTTTGGAACGTCGGCGGCATCGTAGTGGAGGGTCAGCCAAGGGCTGTCTGGGCAGCTTGCCCCTCGTGCCCTACTACCCTCGCCGCTTCTCTCTTTCGTCACCACCCACGGCCTTGCACACCACCAACGCCTTTCCCCTTCTCTCATCGAGTTTCCACTGGTCTAACAGGTGGGGGCCTTCAGGTTGCCTCCCTGGTCCCTGCTCGCCCTGCAGGCGCGCGCAGACATTCTATTTGTGTCGTCTTTGTACCATGCATGCATTACGCTGTGTCCGTGGTTCATACTTGCGGTACATTTGTCTCCTGTCCGTCTTTATTCCGAAGAAGGCACTGTCAGCTTCCAACGCTTCGCCCAGAGGTCTGAAGTCCTGCTGCATGCCTGAGCGAGGGAATTTTGCGGTGTTGAAGGGAACGGCAGAATATGCACACGAGCTTCGAGCGCCCACCCCCCTCCTTCCCCTCTCCACGGCTTGACCGTCGCCTGTCTTTGTTTCTCTCTCTTTCTGCTTTTACGGTTTTGCTTGGTACTTGGCTTATTATTTGCGTGGACAGAGACGTAAGTGCTTTCGACACATCCACCCGTGCACTGATATTGCCCTCTTCAGTTACGCTCGCCGCCGTTTGACTTTGACCTTAACTGGACGTGGTGGGCACAGCCCGTCTGACAGCGCCCCGTCCTCGGAGCAGCTACTGGTCCCAGCTCGCCCTGCCCCCCCCTGTCCTTGTCCCTATCATGGCTGGTTGGGGAATTTTTTCCCTTTTCCCACCCTCTTTTTTCTTCTTTTTTTCTCTCTCTTTGTCCCCCCTCCCTCGCACTCGTTCGCCTGTTACTGGCCCGCTAGCCCATCTTCTTTGACGCCTAGTTTCTGCTTCGACGCCAGGCTCCTCCTATCCTTGCAGTCAGCAAGAAGAGGCTAGGCAAAGTTGAGAAGCAGCAAGAACCCAACGTCCGTATTTGGCTAAGTGACTGGCTCAAAGAATAAACGGCGATGGGTGGGCTGTGGAAGCGCTCTCCCAGAGCCGTCCGCAACACCCGAGCCGCCCCTGAATCAGTGACCCTGTCTCGTCTGGTGCCACCTACGTACTCATGGGCCAGATTTCTATTTGCTTTTGTCTCCCCAGTCACGTTGAAGCCTGTGCTGTCTGTTCAGGGCGGCCAGCCCGCCGGACCCAACTGGATCAGCGGCAATGCCTGAGATGTAATGGCTACCCCACAAGAAGCTGCCTTTCACTTCTTCCCCTCTCACGGCGCCTGCGCGATCCCAAGGCCCCAACCCTCTCTCTAGGTGGTCCCTGGGAGGTGTCCGGTCAACCCGCTGAGCCACCAAAGAATGGACTGGCTGATGCCATGCCCCCCCTCCCCACTGTGGAAGGAACAGACAGGTGGAAAAGGAACGCAAAAATTAGCGCTACTGCTCGTTTCTTTTAACCGGGCTTGCCTCCTCCTCCTAACCATCCTCATCCTTCCCCTTTCTTGCACTCCCCGACCTCATGTTTAATTTTTCTCTCTAATTCTCCTATTTTTGCCCCATATCGACCCCTGCTCCCGTCAACTGGTGTCAGGGCTTCTCAATCTGGATCTGGGGTCAGCCTCCTCGCTCGTTCAGACCCTGTTGTTGCCCTAAAGCCCAGCCTGCTACCTAGTCAGTGGCTGCGAGGTCGCTCTGTTGTTATATACATGAGCACTGCGGGTCTACACTTTGCGCAGCGTAACCTTGTCTTACTCTTCCCCATCACGGCCCCAACCTAATACATAATTTCGCCCAAGCAAGGCGCTTGCACATGACACTGCGCTGGAGGCGCCCGTGCTTGTCACTTACACACAGACAGCACGCTACTTAGGCTCGACCCTCGCCTTCTTTCTTATAAGCCAAAGCCCCCACCATCGTTTCTTCCGCTGCCGGAGCCCTCCACCTACATACGCCTCCCCAAGCTCGGAGACATAGATTGCTCCTCCTCAAGTTCTGGCTCCCTCCATCTATTGCTTCCGGCCGGTTGCATAGAGTCTTTCTGCACCTTTCACTCGACGTCACCCGAACCCATCAGAAAATGTCCAGCTCGTCGAAGCCGCGGCAGCCCCGACTGAGGGCGTCGTGCGACGGCTGCTTCCTCGCCAAGGTCAAGTGCTCCAAAGCTAGACCCATCTGCTCACGCTGCCTCGCCTGCGGCATAGAATGCCGCTACTCGCCCTCGATCAGATCCGGGAAGCCAAAGTCAGACCACAACTCTGGGCACCACAGTTCTTCTGCCAGCGACATGTCTGGCCTTTCGCCCGTTGGCGAGGATAAGACCATGTTGATCACAACGCATGTGAGCGCGCCGGGCCTTTACAGGATAGATACAGGCTGGAACACCCCACCAGCGGGTGTCGAGGGCACCCTCAGTCGAGACCATTCCATCGCCTCCGGACTTGCCCTCCTCGGCGTCGACGAAAGGGCTGCGAGAGAGGCCGAAGCTATGGCGGCTGCTGGGGGACCAGACATGTACTCTACCGGCATGCCATGGACTCCACCCAACGACATGTCTGCCCCAGGACATTTCCCTGAGCCGACAATCATGGCACCCATGCCCCAAGGTCATGGCCATGGCAGGTCGCAGTCGTTCGATGTTGCCATGTCTACCGCAGGCGTCTCACACTGGGCGGGCCACACCGTGCCACACGATATGTTTGGGGGTTATGGCCAAACGCACATGCCAACCCCGGCTAGCATGGCAAACTACTTCCCGAGCCCGTCCTCGACCCCGACCCTTCGACCCCAAGTACGCAACAAGGCCGGCTCGACTGGCTCCATTAGCGGCGGCGGCGGCTCCTGTACCTGCTTCACAGCCTGTCTTCAGTCACTTCAAGCCCTCCACGACGCCTCCGCTCCATCAGCACCGCCCTTTGACATCGTGCTGTCCATGAACCGAAAGGCTGTCGAAGGCTGCGCAGCAATGCTCTCATGCCAGAGGTGTATGAGCCGGTCTGGGACGCACACAGCGGCGATGTTGCTGGCTACGGTCATTGGCAAGATAACATCCTTCTACAGGAATGCGTCCCAGACTCACTTTGAGAACGGAGGCATGGGCGGCGGAATGGGCATGGGGATGCCCTCCACAAGCGGCGCGCCGGGCTGTACCAGCCCAACGCTGAGCATCAACGGAAACTTCGGCATCAGCCTCGGCGCGTACCAAATCGGCGGCGAGGACGGCCGCTGGATCGAACTCGAGATACTGGCACGAGAGCTGCGCAAGCTGGAAGAGGTCTATTCGCGGTTCCGAGAAGTCTTTGCGGACCTCTCCGAGGATCCCGAGATATCGAGGGCCATGATTGGCTACCTTAGCCAGAATCTGGGCTCGACACTCGATGTTGTCAGCCATCGCAAAGGGGACATGGGCTTTGCATGACCCGGCTCTCCGCTCCTTCAAAATCCTCCGCGTTGAACTTTTCCCCACAATTCCCGTTTCGTTGCGAGTTTCCAATCTCCCAGATCTTTCTAGGACAAAGCATGTCGTTGGCACTCCGGTGCACGTGGGGTTGAGACGCTAGCATTTTTGTGTGTTGTCGAGCGAACAGGCCAACTACGACAAAGCGCTTGCCCGATTGATCCATTGGGCGACGCATTCGAAAAAGAATAACCCGCGCTACTTTTTTTGCCACCTCCCTCCCTCGTTTTTTCTCTGACTTGACGACCGCGATGATTTTCTCAATACAGCCAGTCTCTTTATCGTCATCTATGGCACTTATCGGTGTGGCGCGCAAGGAGCCATTTTCTCTCCTCTTGGCTGGAGGCTTTTCCTTCTCTGATTCTGATGTATCTATTATTACTCGGGCTTTCTTCCTTGTCCTCATTTGTCATCAGGTATCTTTGGGTGCGTGCCGGACTAGGCTTAACCGTTATTTCACTTCTACTTTTCTCTCCTTTTCCGCTTCTTCTAGGGTTTGGTCATTACCATGGAGCTTTGGGCGTCGATCCGGGTTTGATCGGTATTTTTCAGGGTTATTAATTCGTCGTCTCTGGAACATCACGGAGAGACGGAGGCTTGGGAAAATGGGGACATGGCAGGATTTCGGTCTTCACTGTCAAGGAATAGGTTAAACAGAAAGGAAATGACACCTCAACGCATATGATTTGCTTCCTTTGCCATTTAGGATTTCACCCGCGGAGAAATCAGGTCATTACCTGGGCGGCCAATCTTTGCGCCCAGCTCTGTTCACACCCCGCCGACGATTACGGGATCCTCCTGGGGGCGATCTCTCATCCATGCCCCCGAGTGAATTGCACGCCACCTGGTGCTCATCATCCCATCCATGTGGAGGCAGGGCAGGTCATTCGATGGGTAGGTAGGAGGCTACCACGTGGAGCGTCCCAACATGGTGTTCCTGGAACCGTGGTCTATAGGGGCGGAAGGGACGGCGCGCACATGGTCTTGTGCGGCTTGACCGACACAGTTGTTTGGCCAAGGCAGCTGAGGAACATGATACATAGACAGGGTCGGAGGCAGCTGGTTGGCCCCCCCTATCGTCATTTCCCCTTGTCCTCCACACACCAGTAGGACCATCCCAGCAACGACTACTTGGTGACCCTTTCCCGGAGAGGGTGTGGTCACGTATTCTCCCGAAAGGGGGGCGGTACGAAAAGAGAGAAAGAGATAAAGAGAGAGCTGTCTGCGGGATCTCGCGAAACGCTATCTGAGTGCGGCGGCTCACCACGCCCCCCCGGGAGGTGGAGATGTCCGGCGGAACGAGCGGCACGCGCAAACGGATTAGGAGCAATCTAGGGAGGGGGGGATGGTATGTATTCCTTTACTCGATCTGGGTATCTTGGCCCCCTTTTGGATGCGATCTGCGATCTCGGGACCGGCCTAGGCTGTCATCGCTTGCTTTGAGGTGCTGTCGCCAAGGCGATGCCTTGTCGATATGCGCACTCACAGCCAGCCGGGCATGCCCGGGCAGGCACCAATATACTTATGTGTTGACGCATCGGGATGACGATTGGGGGTGCCGCCGAGAGCAGAGCAGGGGATGGGCTGTCTCCTACCTCGCTGTCCTTCTTCTAGGATCGGTCGGGTGACTACCTAGGTACCTTCTGATTCCTGGTCGTGGAAGGGGAAGATCAATCTGAATCTGACACACCCCACCGGCGGATGTGCGGGAAGGCGTAGCAATATTTTCTTTCTTGGCGATCTCCAGAAAAAAACAAGTATCGACTCCCTTTGCCTCTAGACGGGTGCTTCCATGGTTTCGGGGGCATCCACGGGCAGCAGTTCGAAGGGAGACGCCAGTGAGAGATAAGCAACAAAAGAAATGTTAAGACAGCTAGGAATAGAACAAGCTCATTTCTCTGCGCTCATGGGTCATATTCAGCGTCGCTACACCAAGGATATCACAACCTTCGCCTCTTTTCCATCATCTTCCAAGCATTCGCCTCTGTGGCGCCACCGCCCCCCGAGGGGGACCAAAGTACTGCACAAAAACGAAGATTTCATATCAAACCCCCCAACGGTGTAGTTCTGAACAGCGGTGGCTGCCCCAGCACATGTCCCAGCCCCTCGAATTGAGAACCTTGGACACAACGAAACTGGTGGATCAGAACTCTCTCCCGAGGAGCCTGTGTTTTCTTTTCGGCCTCGGGAGGACTTCGCAGTAGCGCGCCACAGGGACCATGCGGCCAGCGTCAGGCAGTGAAACGTCGGAACGATAGGCCTGATGTTGCTTTTTTTTTCCCCTCTTGTCTTCCCTTCTTTGTCACGGCGGAAGTCCGTCTCCATCAAAAGGGCAGTGACGGAAGGAGAGTCCAGGCTCCTCTTTCTCACCTCTCCTGCCACCCATCTCGGGCTTTGGAGGCTGGGAACAAAAGCAAAGGGCCGCAATTTGACTGCAAGGAGAGCACCGTGGGAAGAGGCGTGTAGGACAGTAAACCCTCCGATGGGCGCCGGCCTTGGCGTGAATGAGCCTGCCCCCCTGCCCCTAGCACGGCCGTAATGGGGAACGTGCGGTCTAGGGTATGTGGCCGCCATCCAGCAGGGGGTTGTGGTGGATGGAGGGCCAAGCTGTGTTCTCGATGGAATGAACATAATGTGGCATCTTTGGCAAATAGAGTCTCGGCACTATCCTCGGGGTTTAGGATTTAGTCTAGGGTGGTGGACAGTCTGCAGTGCGCTTTCAGGATGAGGATTCTATGTAGAGCCGCCGAACTCATCGATTTGCATACAACACAGGTGATACTTGGGGCTTACCGGTCTGTCTGTGGGCTTTAGATATTGTATCTTCTCGGCTCCGAGTTGGAATGCCTGGGGGATGAAGGAGGACTTGCATGATCCGATGCCAAAAGAGCTCATAACACGCCACCATGTAGACCGAGGATCGATATTTTGCATGGCCGGCTCGCTCCCCGATCGCTCACACCCTCCCTTTGACTCCACAGGGGCGCAGCCAAGGGGCACATACGCATCCGCCCCACAATTTGGCTGTGATGCACCGCTGCGAGGCAACGATTTGATGCTGTGTTGTGGTGTTGGAGATGCGGAAATACTAGCGGGGCTTCTTGTCGATGACAGAAGGAAACATATGGAATAGAGATCGAAAATTTTGTGGTGCGGGAGGTGTGATTGGTTGGATGCCACCGAAGAGAAAAATGAATCTAACGATGCGGATATGATGGGATCCGGGTAAATCCTCTCTGCGAGGCGTTACAGGAGTAGCCCAAGAGGTTGCCCATCCTGCTCCAGGGCACACCGATGTCACATCACTTACACGCCTGCGCTATCTTTCCCCAGCCCGGTTCGTTCTGCTACAGTCCAGTTCGGTCCAAGGGCACGGCAGGAAAGCGGCAAGGCTTTCCGGAGGGGTTTCGGCTGCTCCGCGGAGCTCCGTTCCCGATACCCACGTGCAACAAACATGCTTTTTCCTTCCACGGGCGAGCTAGAGGGATATGGTCGCCCCAGCCTAAAAGCACGATGCAGTGGCAGCTTCGGGGACGCAGAAGTGCAATACTCGGGAAGGGCTGCAAGGCAGCTAGGCGAGAGCTACCGAGCCGTGAACAGACGAGTGGGAAGCGTGGAGTGAGGAGCTTGCTGTCCCTTGGGTGCCACCCACAAGCATAGAGTCGCAAGCGGTTGGTAAGCTGGTCCGCAGTATCGGTGGGAGCTGCAGCACTTGAAAGCAGGCGGCCCTCGCGCGTGGCGATCTCTTCCGCTTTCAGACCACAGGGGGATGGCGCCTCGACAAGCCCTCGACACCACTACCTGCTGCTGCTACTACCGGGCCAAAGTCTCCGCCACATGTAGAGATGTATCGTCGGTTCCAGTGGTACATTGACACATGGCTTCCAGGACCAGGGGTTCTTTTCCAAGGTCGGGACCGGGCCCATCGGAACACTCGCCTCGTCTGTCTGCTTACCCTCCATCCTTTGCCCCGCCCAGGCGAGTCCCAGGGGGATCTGGACGTATTGCACGATGGGTGGGTAGCTTTTGGTGGCAGCGAACCATCAACACCTCGCTTGTTTGCCCGCTCGCCTTCGAATTTCAGCCGTGCTGACACTGGATCCCATTGGGGCCCAGGGAGATGGAGGGGGTCGATCCTCGAGGGAGTGGCCCGGCATCATCTCTGGCCTCCCCAATTGGTCTGGGTGGAGAATGCATACTAGCAGCGCTCGGGAGCGAAAGAGAGGGCGAGGTGGCTTCGGGTAGAGAGGTACGGCATTGGTCGCACAAGGGTGAGGGGAATAGCACCGAACCGAGAGGAACGAAGCGGCGTCATCTCCAACAGGAACACGAGGCGGTGGACGGGACGCGGGCACTACCTTTCCCTTGCGGCATGGCAGCAGGACGACGAGCAACGGATCAATCCTGAGGCGCCTCCACGAGCCGCCATGACGAGCTGTCATATCCTCTGTCCTGAGCCAGCAAGTAGCCCAGCCGTCGTCATCGAGTGGGCCCTCGGGGTTTTGGCTGTCGGTAGTGGCAGCTCTAGCAGTCGAGCCTGGCCGGCAGTGGGGATCGAATTCGAAGCTAGCGGCTGGGCCTCGCCCCACTGTTTGGCTGCAAGAGTGAGCATAGCCAGACATGTAGAGAAATGCGGAAGGCGTACCCCATGCGCGCGAGCTGGCGAAAGGAAGGAGCTCGGCGGTTCGAGATGGAAATCCGCTCTTCATTGACTCACTGACGATGCCACATGCATTCTTTCCCATCTTCCCACTCTGGGCTTTCCGAATCTTGGATGACCCCGCACCCTGACGGTGTTCATCTCTCTTGGTCCTGCACATTTGCGCCATGGACAGCACACGGGGTTTACCGCCCAAGGTCTTAGGTTGGTCGAAAGCCCAAAAGCCCAAAAGCCCAAAAGCCACCGCGGCAGGCAAGAATGCGAGGAAAGCAAGAAGAGGGTAATGCCCTGGACGCCATGCGTTTGTCCGGTTTGGGCCTGTGGCTTCTTCTGACAGTTGTCGTCCTGCAATTTCGACCCAATCCCCGCCAACGCCTCCCGACGTCCCAAAACAGAATTTCCTCGTTCGGATGGATCTTCGACCTCTCCAGCCAGCCGCCAGCCAGTGACGAGAACAGACGCAGAGGAGCGCGCTAGGCCCAGCTCCGGGTCGCCGCGAGCCG
>NW_008804545.1:1318843-1364144 GCF_000145635.1 Gaeumannomyces tritici R3-111a-1
CCGCCCCCCCCCCCCCCCCCCCCCCCCCACCGAGACCCAAAGACTCAAGGAACACGATGGCGCCTCCTGGCTCGGCCCCATCTGGTAGTTGCGGCGCCGGCAGCAGCTTAGAGATGACGCGGAGGTCGGGGCGATCACGTCCCGGCCCCTCTGTTCGCCTGACTGCGCTGCGCGACAAGAAACAACCCGACCTTGAGCTGCCTTCTGGCTGGCCCGGCCTCTTTTTGGCCCGCATGGCGCCGCCTTCGCCGCCTCCTCATCTGCACACGTACTTGATCCGCCTTTGGCAATCCGGGATGCCCCCTTGGAGTGCTTAGCTGCGGCAGGCTCGCGCTCGCGCCAGCGCACCCGCAAACCACCACACCCATGCTCACTAGTTACTCTCGCGGCTGCAGCTTCAGCTCTCCTCCATCCCGGCCTCTTTTCCCCCTTTGGATGCCAACCCCTCTGCCTGCGGCGCCGTCTTCCTTCTTTCGGGTGTTTGCAGACAGGATACCACGTCAAAAGCCAGAATCCCAAACCACTGACCAGTAGCCTCCCACACCTCCTGACGGCTCCCGACCTCTTGATGATTCTAAAAGTGGGTTGATCGTCGTTTTGCTCAAGCGTGACTGTCTCAACGCAACTGCTGGGCCTGACCGACACCTCTGACGTCGCTGGTCTAGCGCGCCCTGTGCGGGTTTGACAGGCCTCTGTTGCCGCTTTCGAGCATGTTCGTCGAGCGCCTAACCAGCGGCTGGTTATCTTCCATGTCCCTAATGTTCTGTTCCTTACTCGGATAGGCCGCACCCCACCCTAAACATGCTTCCGGGCGTCCTGGCGTCAAGCTACTTCGCGCCGGTCAACGCCGGCAAGCTGCCAAGGGCTCCAAATTGGGTGGCTTCTCGGCACTGCCTTTCGTTCCTGTGGGTATTCAAATCACCGAGAGTGACTATCTACTGTGCAGAAAACCCAGGCTGAACGGGGCTGAAGCTGCCTACCCCGGCTCAGCGGCAGTCCACCAAGGCCCTGAATGCTTTTTCTTCCTACCCAGTGTTTGTGGCAAGCACCAAAGCGGCAGCTGTTAGATCGCCAACTGCGTTCAGCTCATCGAGATCATGCATGGGGGCTAACTGGACTAGCCATTGCGGCTCTAGCCAAGAGCCTACTTGTGCTTTTGCCCTTCCCCTCTTCAAAAAAAAAACTCTACCATGCATCTCCAGCATGTACAGCATCCCTCATCCTCCGGCGGGGAAACAAGCGGTCTGCGAACGCATACCTACCCGACCTACCCAACATCGCTTGATAGCGATTTGAACGAGGCCTGTCGTCTAGACTGGCATTATCGGTTTGCCGTTGGGAACCAATTTTAGTCAACGAAAGCTGTGATTCGACCGGCCTGCCGCACTAGTCGGCACCACGATTTGTACCCTGCAAACCCTCCTCCCTAGATTGCAAGCGTGAGGGCAGGCTCGTATCCTCTCTGTTCAGATATCGTCTGGTCACCTTCAGCTTCTGCGGCTGCGACGGCGTCCGCGTCACTCCGATTTCCCGACTGGGGCGGACTGCGTGTCTTCTGCAGGGTGACGCCTTTGAATCCCCGCGAACAAAGCAGACTTGCACTGCATCCCTGCCTATATCACAACCCCTCTCCCCTCACCGGTTTCCCGAACTCTGTAGTGGGCGGCACTACTCAACGGTAAAAAGAGCTGAAAGGTCTCGTTGCAGCCTCTAGTCCGAGTCACGTCTGCTGCCCTATATCATGTTGTTGGCTAGGCCAAAAACACATCAACGACCCGCGGGCCACGAACCGTGCAGTCACGGCGCCAGCAGATACATACATTACACAAGTGTTGCACCATCGTTCCGCCGTTGCCGATGCATACTTCATTATCGTCTTCCAAAATGTTCCGAGTGCGCATGAGCAGCGCCCAACAGCGTTGACTCCAATATCTTCTTTCCTTTGAAGCCCAGCAATTTGTGCCCTACTCAGCCATTCGGCTCGCTGCGCGATAAAGTCCGAGAAGCGTCTTATGCGGGATCTTGGTAGCTCGGGCAGTCAGCCCCAGCTATGCCAGCACGCTATCCGAATGGAGAAATAACCTTGTCTCTGCAATGGTCGTGTTTGAACCCCGCTCGTTTTTTATTATTTCCCGATCTCTACGTAACATAACATCTCTTGCAGTCACCAATGCGCAGCACTGTGGGACGTCGGCTGCAAGCATGCTTGATATTACCGTGACACTTTCTCGCGACCCAATCTCGACTGGACGATGGACCCATTTCGCCTCCGATTGGCTGACAACCCATAGGCAGCGGAAGACCGCGTTCTATTCAACACTCGGCCGAGACTTAAACCCTTTCCGTCCAGATTTCAGCTGCTTGTTGGCTGCCTAGTCCCTCAGAAATTTCCGTTCTTGCTCACCGCCGCGCCTGTTGGCCGTAGAGATCGACCGTCAAGTAATTTGTGCCACACACTGGTCTCTCGGTGTCATCTTTGGCACGACAAGTTCCACGCTCGGGCGGCGCTCAGGGGCGTACGTGATTGACCACCTCCCGCCTTTTTTTTTTAGTGGGGGGAGACACCCAGGACATCATACGACATCCCAACAACGCCATTGACACATGTCCAAAAGGTCCGCTACAGCCACCCTAACGCGATTCCTAGCCCAGTGCGAGCCGCGTTATGCGGCCGGGCAAAGCATGGGATATTGTTCCCCAAGACCCCAAGACGATGTGTTTGCTTGCTGCGTGTCAGCGCGGGGCAGTGTGCACCGCGCATTGTGTCTATACGCGTCTTCAGACAAGGCCAAGCCCTCCTCCACGTTTCCTAAGATTCGAGATACGAACTTTTCTATCCAAGGACCTTTGGATTGGGCATCTCGAAGCAGCCGCTGATTGGCCGGTCAGGTTGGATCGACAGCCGGACATTTATCCGCTCAGCCGCACTCGCGAGGGCGAGGGCCCGGACCCTGATCACACCGATACCCTGCTTAGTAGGGGCCGTCAGACCACCTAACTCGGAGACATGTGGGCATTCCAAAAGGCTTGCCACGCATCCCCGCCGCCCTCAAGCTGCGAGGCAGCCTTGGATTTGAGCAACCCATTCCTGGTTTCAAGTTTCATGAGGACGCGAGATGGCGATTCAGGAATGGGGTGCGGTGCAGCAGCAACGCGCTGCATCACGCATCACGTCAGATTAAAACGGATGGGCCCCGGCAAGTGGAATCCAAGACATGCCCAAGAGGAAATTCTCCGAGCGCGACCCGCAAACAAGTGCCCCATCTTTTGGCTTGGCTTCTGACCCGACGCCCGGGTTTTTTCACGTGGCAATCATTGTGCGCGTGTGCTTACAGCCGTTGTGTTTTTGTTCTTCGCCTCAGGGTGGGGGGGAATGCATTTGGACGCCCGAGCCCACGCCGGATTTCCCCAGCCCCTGCTGGCGGTCCCCACGCGGAACCGGCACAGGGGAAGCTGGGTTTTGTGACAGTTGACTGATCACTTTGCCACAACCGGTCAACAGAGAAATGTCTCGAGACGGCGGGGATCAATTCCCCGCGCGAGCTTGTGTATATATGTGTGTGTGTTTTCCTTTCCTCACCGGCCTCGGGTGGTCCTCAACAACTGAACGTCTATCGCAGCCTTGCTAGTAAAAGGTGCGGTTGGAAGGATGAAGGTCGCCTGGTTCGGTATGAGGTCCCCACCGCGTGGTGAGAGAATCATCTTACAAATGCGTCAGTGAGCGAAGAGGCCCATGTAGGATAACTGGAGGCCTATACGCCGTTGTGCGAGTTTTTTTTTTTTCTGGGGGTTTTCTTCTTGAGAGAAAGCTTGCAATTCTTTCACATCAAACGAGCACATGTCTCTTTTTATCCACCAGTTCAACCCACGCCGCACTCTGCGGGGTGCTGGCGTTCAAACTAGAACCCCTCAGTCATCGATGACCACATTGGCGCCTTTGTCCTACCCACCTGCTAAAGCTCTGCGTTCCCTCGGGTAAGGTGAATCAGCTCGACTTGTCCGTGAGTGGGGGCGGCGGATGGGGATTCGCAGTGCGACAGCTACCGCAGAGAATCCGATGCGTATAGGCAGCCGGGGGGGAGGGTCGCGCGAGGGTCGTGCTTGATGTTGCCACTCATATCTCTCTCTCACGTGAAGGCCGCCCCCCGTGCCTGTCCGGCCGCGGCGCGGGGGTAGTTTTATGGCCGTTTCCCTCTTCTACATGGCCGGTCTAAATATAAAGATTGGAAAACGACTGGAGTGACTTCGAAAAGGTCGGAGCAATGGACAAAAAAGTACGAGCCAAGATTTCTGTACCCTTTTGAGTGTAGGGAACAGACAAGATAACCATAACATCCAGGCATCGTCGTTGGGAAAGTACTGACTGGCACGAGTGCAAGACCGAGGTTGGCAGAAATGAATAATGAACACAAATCATATATTTTACTTGGAGATGGTGTGCGCCAGCCCCCATGTCGGCGGCACCTCTATGGAACACTAGACGATCACTGTGATGACGCACCTGTTCCTGCCTGACCAGCCAAGTCCGACCACATAAAACTCCATTCTAAAAAAAACACACCCCTTGCTGGGAATCTAGATACCACCACCAGTCATCTTGATAACTTGGCCTATTGGTTGAAGATGGTCAGTAACAGGGTTCCAACAGTTGACAAACAGGGTCGCAGAGATATAATAGACGTACCGTTGATCCATTCGCCCTCCTCGCTGACGAGCATGGAGACGGCCCGGCCAATGTCGGCGGGGTAGCCTATCCTCTTGAGCGGGTTGACGCTGGCAAGGCCGGCGTCGATCTTCTCCTGGGGCATGCCCTTGTATCCGCCGGGGGCGTAGTGCCACGAGTTCTCGTCAAACATGTCGGTCTTGACGCCGCCGGGGGCGATGCAGTTGACGGTGACGCCCTTTGCGCCGCAGTCGACGGCGAAGGCGCGGCAGAAGCCCTCGACGGCGGCCTTTGAGCCGGCGTACAGGGCGTGGTTGGGGATGTTGGCCATGACGGCGGCGATGGACGAGGTCAGGATGATGCGGCCGCCGCGGCGGCAGTGCTTCAGGCCCTGCTGGGCGACGAAGAACTGGCCCTTTGTGTTGAGGTTGAAGACCTTGTCGAAGAGCTCCTCGGTCACATCGAGCTCGTCGCACCAGACCTCCATGCCCGAGTTGGAGCACACGATGTCGACGCCGCCAAAGTGCTCGATGGCCTTGTCGAACAGCGCGACGACCCCGGCGGGCTTGCTGATGTCGGCCTGGATGGCCACTCCCTTGGACCCGAGCTCGGCCAGCTCGGCGACGACGCCCTCGGCGGCCTTGCTGCTGCTGCCGTAGTTGACAACGACGTCGGCGCCACGGCGCCCGAGCTCAATGGCGATGCCGCGTCCGATGCCGCGGCCGGCGCCCGTGACGAGGGCGACCTTGCCAGCCAATGGGCGGCTGGGGTTGAACTCGGTGGTGGTGGCGGGAGACATTGTGTGTAAGGCGGATGTGGGATGTGGGGGGAAGGAAGATGTGGCACAAGGCTATGTGCGGGGTGATGGCTGCGGGGAGGGGAAGTTGGGCCGAACGGATCTAGTCTAATTCTAAGGCTGGGGGTACCTTGTTGAAAAGCGAAGAGTAGGGAAGGCAGAGCGTAGTGGGTTGAGGATGATTCTCTGGTTAGACTGAGATGTACTAGACCGTGGTATTGTCTGAATATATATATACGCTGGACCTGACTTCAGGAGTCCGACACAAGACAGCGGGATTGGGGAAGTTTCCCGGAGATGAGAGCAGCTCCAGGAAGCACATCGGGACATCCGTCGTCGTCGTCCGGTGGCCAGCAAGCACAGTGGGACCCAAGCCTGCACGGATGGGCAGCCCGCTTGGACTTTGCTGCGACATTGCTTGGCCAAGCGGTTCGCCACTAGCATGTTGGAAGCGGGAGCTGAGAGCTGGGCCATCGCCTCTTGGTCGCGCCGAGACAGCCCCAGCAGAGAGGCGGATGGGGAACGGTCGCGCCTTCGCGCTGTGCTCGGAGGGCCGAAGCAAGCACGGGCGGGCACTGGGCTGGCCTCGGGACCGCAGAGCACTCTCGGGTTCGGAGGGGGTGGGAGGGGAGGGAGCAAGTGGCTCGTTGCTATCGAATCGCGCGGAACAAGGCTCGCGTTGGACAGAAAAATCGGGGCGCCATTATTGTTTGCGCAGAGCCCTTCCCCACGGACATCCGGAGCGAAGGGCAGGCAGCGCCCAAAGCTGAGGCTGCTCAGAGGATCATTTTGCGCATAGGATTTCAATGCCTAAGAATGGAACAGGAGCAGGAACAGGAGCTGGAACAGGAGCAGGAATGGAGAAAAAAAGCCGCGTTCAAATGCGACTTGTAGCATAGGCTCGGATGGCAGAAAACAAGAAGATGGTAGAATTGAAACAAAGACGCCCCTTTCGTCCCAAAGACGTCGAGATAAACTCGGCTCCTGGCGGGGATCACCCGCTTGATGGGGCCAGTGAGGTGCTAGGCTTTGCATCACGTGACCGCCACATAGAACCAGAGGACAAGAGTCATGACGTGATCACCAGGCGCACTATTTTGGGTTTGATGTCTGATTGGGTCTCTCTACCCCGTTTGTCCCGTAATCTCAGCCGCGCTTTGCCACGGTCCTCGTTTCGCTGCTCCCCGACGATCCCCCTCCTTGTTTCCGAATGACTCGCCGGGACCTGATCCCATCTTTTACTTTCCTGTCTTTGGCTTTCCAGCCTCCAATGTGCCTCAGCTCATATCCGCTATATATACCCAGCGCAATGCACCGGGCATCCATGGGTGAAAGTGCCGGGTCACACCTTGGAGCCAAAATGCCACTCTGTGAGGCTCGTTGAGGTGGGCACCACGCAGGAGTGTCCAGTGCGTGCTTATCTATATTGACCTCACACCATGTAGGGAAGCGGCACCACATCCATATCACGAAGATGGCACGTAGTAGATTATCCGGCATGTCAGCATACTCGGCTTCCTTAAGAGACCCAGCCCCGCCGCCGTCCCGCCCCGCGTGCGCGTCCACCTTCCCCTGCACGTGTGGTGGCTACTCCCGATATTACGGAACTCGCCTCTAGGTAACCAAACTCGCAATCATGGATAGGGACGGGCTCAGTTGCTCGGTACGGATGACCGTATCATGTCCCTGTGCAACCATCCTCACGCTTCATTTCATTTGTATGCCTTTCCCCTTTCGCTCCCCCCCCGCCTCTATTGTGCCGCCCTACGAGCCACAATACGACGTTGGAGAATACCCGGCGGGCCCCCCTCGGCCTGGGCGGTTGAGGTTGTAGTGTCTGAACCCCCGCGTCTCTCGTCTTGCCTTGGTCCTGGGCCGCTTGTGCACATAAGGTATTCGACGCTGTGATGAGGAGGTTGGGTTGTATTCGTAAACAGGATATGGGGTTCTTCGCGATCCGGAACGGTCGGTCCGAAGTGCACCTCGACGCAACCTACAATACCTCTGCAGCCGCTCTGGGGCGCTCCAGAGCGAATATTCCTTCATCGCCATCCCAACCCTGCCTCTTGGCGATATGCCTTCTCGCTTATCCTGGCATCGTATTCGCCAGTGTCCAGCCTGGCTTTCTGCGAGTCAACTCTGGTGCCGCAACATCAGCCTGCTACCGTTCCCTGTTTTTTCAGCATTCATAGGCAGACATATTGCACTTTCGGCTGCTGTACATCGACCTGTTCAGCTCCCCACATCTTCCCCATGGCCGAGCAGGAGCCCGCACAGCCGTGTCATGCTACTGGCTGTCTCTCAGTCTCTCAAGGAGCCTGCCCCACGTGATCCGCCGTCCCAGTTGGCCGGGCTGAGACGGCGCACGGGATGACAAATCAAGCCTCCCCATGTCACATGAAGCACCCTACCACATGTATCATATATCCTGCTATAGCGTTGGCCTCCCGCCGCGCTCACCGATCCTTCAATCTGGATACGCGGGCGGTGCGACCAGGCCCCTGGCTGACAGCGCGGGCTGTGAAACCCAAAGCTTGTGCCAAGGCGGAAGCGCTCCTTCGGGCAGTGATGATATGCTGGTCTCTTCCAGCCTAGGTTCCAACTACAGATGATATCCAATACCACAAGGCAGGCACTCTGGCACCTAAGAAGGCAGGACCGCTTCTCTCAGCGAATGAGAACACACAGTCCTCTACCCCACCCAAACCGACCTAGAGCAATGCGGTGCAAGCCACGAGGCAGCTTTTCAAGGCACTTGGGCGTCGATGCGACAGTGGGGTTCCCTTGTGCTTGATGCATAACTCAAGGAATGAGGAATCAGGGGCCCTCACTCATCGCTGCGTATAAAGGCAGGCGGCCATCATTTGTCAGACCTGGAGCAACACAGATGCGGGAATAGCTGCTGTGCCTGTGATAGCATAGGGACAAGGATTAAAATGTCAGGGATTGGATGGATCGCGAGCAGACCGAGCAGTCACCTGGGCAGAGGCGAGAAGGGGGATCCTCCGAGCTTCGCCTATCATGAAGTGGCACGAGCTAGCAGATGCTGCACTCCGACCCTGGGGAGGGCCTCTCTGCGCCCCAAAAGTAAAGATCAACGTGAAGGACAACTCATTTCTTTGTGTTCGGCCCGTCACCTTGCTTCTTGTCGTTCCCAGGTGCCGATCCACCCCCTCAGATTCCCTGTCATATCTGCGCCTATAAGGCTCGTCGGGCACACCTTTCAAGCCACCCGGCCACGGCACGGTCCCGAGGGCCAACCGATGGCACAACGCTATCCATCCCTACACTGTCTGTATGCCGGGTGTGATCCCAGGGACCCTTTTTGATAGCAAAATTGTGGGTCTGATGCGGGCGTGGATGGATGCATCTGCATCTATCCATCCAAGAGACATCTCCCTTAAGTATTGTTATTTTCCGCCATTTTTTTTATTTGTTTTCTTTTTTTTGAAGGAAATAATCGTCTCTTCAGCCCGAGCCTAACATTCAGCCGGGGCAGCCGCACCCTACATCCGATTTCTTGGCCGCAGCAGAGTCCGCTGCGGCCAGCAGTTCAGCCCCACGGTGTATTATTCGACCGAGCTCGCTAGCCGTGCAGGTTGGCTTGCATTCATCAGCACCAAAACAGGATACCGATTTGGCCATCTTATTCTCAGCGCTCCCGCCGGCACGTCGGCCAAAAAGAAATGCCTGCTCACCAAGGATTGGTGGCGGAAGGATGAGGGGTTGGGAAGAAAAAAGCAAAAAGTAAAAAGCAATGATGGAATGAGAAAAAAAAAAGAAAAAAAAGAGGAACAACATGTGGATGTGAGCGGGATTGATGATGTGTACTGCTGTGATTTGCGACCGGCGGCCGACTAAAGGATTATAGTTTCCTCCTATTTTCTCACCAATGCCATGCTGATCATCCCGGAACCCTCGTGGCTGTTGTTTTTCCCTTCCTTCTTAGCGTTCGGGATAACGCCTCTCAGCAGCCGCAGTGGCGGCGGGAAACATGCCAACCGGGCTGTGGTTTCCTCTTTGAGGCGTATCTTTCACCGTGAGATGCATACACCACACACACACACACACACACACACACACCTTTATGACGTCGACCTTGCCAAGTTCTGATACCCAGTGGGTACAGCTCTAAACGCATCTACCTATACCTAGATAGGCAGTAGGGTGGCGAGGGCTGGCACATGCCGAGTCTGAAACACGGACGTCTGACCATGCACACGCTGTCATCGTCAGCACCTAAACACACTCCTCCGGCACTTCTTATTTTTACCAACCAAGATGGCGACATCCCCTCGACGCCTCTACCTGCTCCCCCAACCCAAGCATCGCCTTGCCATGGGTACCCACACGACCAGATGGGCTGACCACGCTCCTACGTACGTATGGTGGCAGGGGGCGGGCGCGAGGCTAGCTCCTCCGCGGGGGAACACTTCCACCCATCCGTCTTGCTGACTGCATGATGTGCGCTTGCGCTTGCGCTCGCATACCGGTGTAAATGTGAATGGCGCTTGGCTGGGGATGCAAGTACGAGTCTTTTTTTCTTCTTTTTTTTTCCCCTCCATTTTCTTTCAGTGAACCCACCACAGCTCAGCCAAGGCGCACACACCTTGCTGCCGCCCGCATGTTGCCACTACAGCCTGCCCACACGGGGGGGTGTGTGTCCTTTGCAAACGCACCCTGTGATATAGTTTATGGTGTATGCATTGCCGCCCTTCCGGCCCCGGTGTTTGGCCCAGGGGCCTCAAAAAAAGGTGACGAGCTCTATGACATGGCACTGCCGAGTAGGGGACCCAACGTGGCGGCCGACGCCCGCCGTTGGGATCCAGGCCCAAAGGGGCCGAGGGAACAAAAAGGAATGGTTATCGTGGTTGGTCATATCGGCGGAAAGGAGCCCACCTATCAACAGTTGCTAGTAGCCAATGACCAGCGGCCCGAAAAGGGGACTGGCAGGACGGGCCTTCTTTATATGCACGGGAATGGGACAAAAGCCGAGCAGCGAACGCCGTCGGGTTGTTTTTGCTTGGTCCACAACCGAGTAGCGCTTTTTGTGTATGTGGTACAGGAGTAAACAGTACGAGCGCCGGGTCCGGCCTGGCACGTCGAGCAAACGCCAATCCATGACCGCTATGTACACACCAAGAAGACTTTCATTCTCTGCTTTGGGCATCGTGGTGCCTGTGCGGAGTTGAGGGCCGCAAAGGAGGGGGATTCGACCATGGAGAGAGAGCAAAGGCATGGAGGACCAAAACGAACAAGACATTATTGTGCAAACATGCGTAGCGAAAAGTTTCATAACACGAGAGAAACAAATCTAAAGATGCACAAAAAGTACAAAGGAGAGGACATAGAGAAGAGGTGACGAAAGGTCCGTAGGCCCCCAAGACTAACCGTGTCTTTGAGAAATCAAAAGAAAAAGAAGACATGAGAACCCCAGCCGCCGTCATAAAAGCATTATCCGGATATTAAACCCACTGCGCCCCATAGATGTAGACGAGTCAAAGAAAGTGCCCCAAACGCCAGCATACCCAACCTGCCCAACCTTTTTTTCAAGGAGAACCCTCGTCCGGGTGGCCGTGGCGTAAAGTTAAACAAAGTAGTAATGTCCCAAAGGAATGGTATCGAAGCGAAGTTTTTCTGACCCAAGGAGAGAAGGTAACAGTGTGTGTGTGTGTGTGTGTGTGTGTGTGTGTGTGTGTGTGTGTGCGCGTAAAAGCAAAGACGTAACATAAGAGTACGGAAAGAGAGAGATGCAAAGGACGGGCTCATCGGCGGACCCTATGCCACGCTCGTGCTGAGGACGTCTATGCTCCAGTTCTGTGCCAGCGTCAACAGCTTGCGCTTGATGCCGTCGCCGATGCGGGTGCTGACGGCGTCGTCGAGCGCCTTGACGGCGTAGCCCAGCACGTCGGCGGGCTTGTCAAGCCCAAAGGTCTGCCCGTCGCCGCGCGTGAGGAGCGCGACCCCCTCGCCGCTCCACAGGTACGCGATGACTGCCGGGTCCTCGGGCGTCACCCGGTCGACGGCCACGGCCATGGGGCTGCCGCCTGCCGCCGCCGCCGCCGATGATGTTGAAGAAGCCCCCGCCGACGACGAGGAGGCCCCGACGGCGGGCTCGTCGCGCTTGAAGCTGGGGTCCATGCGCGAGATCGAGTCGGTCCAGAGGATGAGGACGGCGCGGTAGAGGGCGCCGCCCCACCACACGGGGCGGCGGTCGGGCGGCATGGCGCGCAGCAGGCGCAGCACCTGGCCGCAGTGGAAGATGGCCTCCTCGCGCTGGAAGATGCAGCGCTTGTGCCGCAGCGAGAGCTCCCAGTAGGACCCGTCAAAGGCCTCGCGGCGCGCCAGCCGCTCCACCTCGGGGAAGCTGGTGACGGCGTTGAGGGAGATGAGGTGGTAGAGCACCAGGTTGCAGCGCGTGATGGCGCAGCCCGGGTTCTCCTTGGCGTGCTCCATCGAGAGCTCGTACCAGCGCTGCAGCAGCCCCTGCGCCTCCTCGAGCCGCGTGAGCGTCGAGGCCTTGGTGACGGTGCGCGACGGGGTGCGCCTCGTAGCCAGGATGTCCGAGAAGCACGACAGCATCTGCCTCAGGTGGCAGAGGAGCGCCTGCAGGGGGTGGAGCAGCAGCCTCAGCTGCTGCGGGGAGAGGTTGCACTTGCCCGCCGTCAAGTTATCGTGCAGGAAGTTCTGAAAGAGGTCCGACAGGGAGGGGGTGAGCGAAGGGGTGGTGAGGAGCTGCGGGTTCACGTTTGCGGTACAGCCGTAAACCGACTGGACGGCAGCCAGCCATGCTTCGGCGTTTGGCGCCTGCCACAGCACGTCGGGCCCGGGCAGTGGGCAGAGAAGCTCCGTGATGGACAGCATGGGGGCCGTGTCGTGGAAGAGGCTGAGCTCCTGGTCCATCATGACCCAGTTGTATACGAGCCTGTGGTTGGGTGGGATCCTTGTTGTTAGCTTCTTATCTGGAGGGGGGTGTGCAGCTTACACCACGGGCTAACAGCAGCCCCCGGCGCGCCACCCGAGCGGAGTCCGACAGCCGCATCGGAGAGACAAAAAAAAAAGGCAGAAGGGAAAAAAAATACGATCAAACATACCTATTCTGGGCCTCGCGGTGGCACCAAGCGCGCCACTGCAGCTCGCTGCTGGTCGAGTTTGTGAAAGCGGGGATCATGGACGGCTGGGGCTCAAGCATGCCAGCGTGCTTGAGCATGGACAGGTACATGCCCCGCTGGCCCATCGAGATGTCCATGAGCCACTTGTCGCCGCTCCAGGCGCCGAGCAGCGTGAACAGGAGCGCGCACCTCAGCGCTGTCGGGTCCGCCGACAGCTCCACGTTCTTCTCGATTATGTCAAAGAGCGAGATGCGGCACGTCTCGGTGAGGCCGGCCGACAGGTAACGCGCCTCTGCCATGGGGACGGCCGCGGCGCCCTGCGCGATCATGAGCAGGACCAGCAGCGTGGACGCCTGGTTATTGCGCAACATCTCGTTGGGGTCCACGGAGCCACCCGCAGCCAGCGGGTAATAGGGGGAGAGCGTGCGAACATAACTGCGCAGAAAGTACTCTAGTATCTTGGAGGGTGGGAGGACGATAAAGTTGAAGTGTCCCGGGTTCGCGTAGCTGTTCTTGGGCCCGCGGTGGATCTCAAGCGCCTTGTGCAGGAAGCCCTGGGTGATGGCGAGCATCTTGTCTCTCGTCCTCGACGTGAGCGGCACCACCGACGACAGGTCCGACGCGTCCCAGTCGACCTCCTCGAGGTACTTCTCCAAGGAGCACCAGGTGCCCTCCTGCTTGGACTTTTGCTCCAGGCACTCAAGGTGCACGATGGCTGTCCTCGGACACGCGCCTGAGTACAGTGGGGGGTTGCACCGCGCCAGGGGCCATGCCGCCTCTGCCGCCACAACAACCTCAAACTCGGGTATCGAGTTTCCAGAGAGGGACGCGTTGAGGCTCATATCGATAGGCTTGATTTGGGTCTCAAAATCGGCCGTGGACAGGATGCTTGTGCCGCGGGTGTGGATGGAGCCTCTTGATGAAGACGTCGCCATGGGCTCGGAGCCCGAAGAGACGTCGCTGTTTAGATCTGCAAAAGGCTGCATCGTCATCTCGGGCCGTCCCATCGCGAGCTGGTTGGGGTACATGTCCAGCTCGATGGAGTAGTCGGGCCAGGCCAGCAGGTCGTTGTACGTGGCATCGGGCGTCACAAAGTCGCCTCCAAGCTGCATGAAGTCATCCATCGCGTCCACTCTTGTGTGTGGGGACGGAACGGCTCCGGGGCTGTGCAATGAGTTCGCTGGCGACTTGTGCTGTAGGGGGCTGCCGTGGATGCGGGGGTCCATGGTCCCAGGCGGCTCCATGCCGCCCTCTGGCGATTTCCCAACCGCCGGGGGCTCCTGCTTGGCCATGGTCGGGTCCATCTCCATGAAGGTGGGGTTGACGGCCTGGAGAGTCGTCTGTGCGTGCGTAGGCTGCGCCGCCATCTGGCCGGCGAAGGCGGCGTGTGCCTGGGCGGCGCGCAGGACCGCCTTTGAGGAGCGCCTGGCAAACCTCGCCGCGCACTGGAGGTTCTTTTCCGCACATCTCGAACAGGGAACCCTCTTGTCACACCCCGTCTTCGCGTTGGCGCAGTTCTGGCAGGCGATCGGTGTGCGTCCTGCCACGGTGGGCACGCCTCCGGGGAGCGGCTCCATGAGGTCTCGTGCTTCGTGGTAGGTGGTGTGGTGTCTTTGAAGGAGGTCTCTGTTGGAAACACGCCCGATATTAGAGCTGCCCGAGCATGGCCGTTGCGGCACAGATATCAAGGACTTGTCCGCTCTCGCACACAGGTTTCCTCACCTCCTAGCAAAAGCAAGTCCGCAGGCACCACAACGATGAGGCTTCACGTTCGTATCTACACGCGCGTGTACTTCGAGTCAGCCACTGCAGAGTCGACCACACCCCTCAACCAGGATCCGGAAGGCCCGGGAGAGAACTCACGTCTGGGGATATGCCTCTCAAGATGCTCCTTTCGGGTGAAGCTCTTCCCGCAGTAGGTGCAGAATACAACCATGTTTGCGGGGGTAGGTGACATAGGAAGAAAAAGGAGGGTGAGAGCGAGATTGTTATGCCCAGGGAAAGGGAGGTCACAGATAAATTCCTGGTCTCGTTCCAGAAGAACGAGAGAAGTTGGGAAAGAGGCCCAAGGTCCTTGATAAAGAGCACAAGACCCGAAGAACGTGTTGGTTGGTGTGTGGGGTGTGTGCGTTGAGTGTTATTTCAAGCCCAGGCTGTGGACAGAGAAGCGAGCGAAGGATGGAGCGGGCTGTGTTCACAGCTAGGCCACCGTTGAACCGTTGACCTGGGTGCAGAGGGCGCCTTGTTTTGGTCCGAAGTGAGGGCAAGAGACTTGTGCGTCAGCGCTGTTGTTTGGGATCAGGGGCAGAGGACGCGAGACGGGGTGGAAATGCATGGATGGACGACTGCACAAGGACAGACAGAGGGGGGCTGTGGCATGAGAGACGAGGCGTAAGGATGAATAACAAGGCGCTCCTGGTGAGAATCAGCGCGCATGCATAAGTGACGAGCTTGGGAACGGACGTCTTCCGAACACACAAGCACACAGGCACAAAAATGAAAGGGCGCTTTGATGGATCGGGCAAGTGGGAGGGCGCATGATTTCTCATATATCTTGAATATCAGAGAGACAAGCCGCTCAGTTTAGGCGTGGGTTCGCGTCATGGTGGGAGAGGCGGGACCGAGATGGCATCCGTCGTACATTATCCTACACCACCAACACGCTCGCCGAGCAGCCTGCGGATACAAAGCTCCTCAATCAGTGGAGAGGGAAGGGTCATTGCGCCAATGACTCGAATGTCAAGGGTAGCTGGTCGGGGAGTTCGTTGCCGTATCGAGCCAAGGGCATGGGGGAGCAGGGGGGTCGGACCACACCTCTAGCCTAGCCAGGTTGTTGACATTGCCAAGCCGCGATGGGATGTACAAGGACCAGGGGCAGGGGACATTGGGTACCCATGTATAGATAGCGCCAGTCAAAGTACGTACTTGCCGCTGGTGCCGTACTCGGAGCAAGCGCCCAGCCTATCGGATTGGGGGGGTGTCTTCGGCTCAGTTGGTGCAGCAGAGATAGGGCGATATGGAGGACGAGGGAGGCATGAGGGAACAACGCCGAGGGCGCGTGGAATCGATGACAGCAAACAGAGAGAGAGAGGATGCGAAGCTACATTACCGTACAGGATCGTGTGCAAGGAGTGAGAGAGGAACACGGGGGATGGGGTGGGTGGGAGGCAACACCCAAGCTACGCGCCAAGGGGACCAGGAGGTAGGCGTCGGCAAGCATCGCACTCGCCCGTAGTGATTGGGGGTACACAGGTCGGGCAGATGGGCAGGCCGGGACAGCTCTGCCAAGATCGGACAGGAACCACACCACGGGGACTTGGGAGTGAGATCTTGGAGGGGGTCGACGATCTCGAGCACTTGCACGAGCTAGACGCAGGCGTAGAGTGGGTCATGGCAAATTCTATATGGGAGAGCTGGGACGATGGCACGGTAGATAGGGAGGAAATATGTATGTACGTGTATGTGTATGCACGCAGGAGCCCTTCAGAGCCAAAGCTCAGCGAGGAATGAGGTCGAGGTTGCAGAAAACAGCTGAGCACGCCTGCAGGGCAAGGGATCTGACAGCTGCGATTGACAAAGAAGCAGGCCTATATCCGCAGACTAGGGGTTTGTTTTTTGTTTCTTGATTTCTTTTTTTCTTTGTCTCTTTCTTTTTGGTTGGAACTTTACCAAAGATAGCACAGGCGGCCCGGTGGGCGGTCAGACGGCTTCAAGAGCACGAAATCAGGCTAGCCCTAGGCCGCCCAGAGGATGTGCTTTCGGTCGGAGAGTAGAGGCCGTCAGTTCCCAGACGACGGCTCAGCAGAGGGTCACGACCCGGAAGGCCGTCTTCAAAAAAGAAAAAGAACAAAAAAGAAAAAAGAAACCAAGCTCCACGCAGGCAGGTTGGTACCTACGCAGCCGTCCCAAAAGAGAGTGTGGGCTTTGCCTGGACAGACGGAACAGCCGGCAGTGAGTGCAGAGACGGCGAGAAGAGTGTCGTTCAGAGATAGATTAGAGCAGAGGTGGTCATCTCGCAGCACGCAGGGCCTAGCCTGGTGTTCTACCCACCCCACTCTTGCGTGGACGAGCGTGTAAGAGGGGATGATGAGCGGCAGAAAGTGCTAGCTTGGTCTGCGGTGGATCAGCTCGTCGACAAAGGCAATAGAGAATCGAAGAAGCAAGCGATGGCAGCCAGATTTCGACGTCAGAGGCGGGTTTGGGGGAAGGGCTGGCGGTCGTGGGCGTGGATTGAAGCCATAGAGAAGCCAGGAACACTTTGGGGAGAGGGGGGTGTCTCTAGCAGGGGGCGCACTCGTGGACTTGTGGAGGAGGACCTGGCAGAAAGCGCTGGGTAAGATGAGAACCCTAGTGGAGGTGGTGAGCGGCGGCACAGAATCGACACCGGGAACAGGGCTAAAAGGGCCCTTGCTTGCCAGCGAGAGGGGCGCCAGGAACGGCGGGACTGCAGTCGAGCCATCAGAGCGCGGAGCCGAGGCGATAGGCTGCGATGCTGCCAGTTGTCCCAAGGTCGCCACGGTCGCCCATGGATGTGCTTGTATCGAGTGTAGTGCGAAATAAGTCCATGCAAGGTTCGGTGCTGTCTCCAAGGGCCCTGGTCGATCAGCCGTGTGTTTTTTTTTTGTTCTTGGGCCAAGTCAGCCTCCATGCTACGGCCACGCCCCACCCTCCAAGCTCCTCGAGGCTAGCCACGTCCCCCACCAACATCCTTCTCGTCAAGGCCCTGGCCAGCTCGTAGCGAGCGTGCTTGTATTCTCACGGCGCGGGCGGGCTAGGAGCTCGGGACGAGCCTGCAGGTATCACTACCACCTCTATTGGTGGTACGCAGCATGTGCCTGTGTGCTCTGACCACCCAGCTGGCTCGACAGTCCTCTCGGGTCGTCTACACGAACAGCGCCGGGAGCGAATGAGCGAGGCCGACGCGGCATCGAGATGCACCTTGGGGGAGCCATCGGGCAGCAGCAGGCAGAATTGCGACTTATTGGGTCGCACAACCTCCGCGGGCGCAGGCGATGGGTGGGTGATGGGTTTGCGTTCATTCGCTGTCGAGTTATCGCACCCAAGAAGTGGAGGGCAGAAGCGCCCGCGTCGTCCAGGTCGGCCGAAAAAAAAATGCGTCGGTTTCGGAATGCGAATTCAACTCGATATTGAGAAGGGAGTGGGAAACTCTGCTGTTGTGTTTTTTCCTGATGGACCAACCCCATGGATGGGTGGATGCCTTGGCTACACCCCCCAGACAGCCCCCCACTTTCAAAACAGGTGAGCTGAGTGAGGGCTGGAGGATTCGGCTCTCACGCTCGCGGGGAAGGCAGCCTCGCTCGCCATCCATCGTCACCGGCACGCACACATGTAATCCAGCGTGTGGAGCAGCAAGACTCGCTTTCATGCCGGTTGCGTTTTTGATACCTGAAGTGGTGACGCATCGACAAAAAGTAAATTGGCGGTAAAGACAACGATGGCGGTATGCAAGACCTTCCCATGCAAACTGTGTCTCTCTGCATCTTTTCCCTGTCTCTTCTTGCTTTTCCTTTCTTGGCTTCGCTTGAACCTAGGGTCTAGGCCTTTTGCTGTTTTGGGCCTCGTTGGAGATGCCGCTACTCCGTTCGTGGATCTCGACATAAAAAGCCGCGTTCGGGTAAGTGCATAGGGCCCACCAAAATGGACGCGAATCACAAAGGATGATCGACGCCTTTCTGTCACGTGTGGCCGCCAGCAGCTGTTCCCGAAACATTGGTCTAGAATGCGGTGGATCTGCGCACGTCAGTCAACATGTCTTGACGTTGCTGTGATGGCCCAACACACTCCCGCAGCAGGGCGGCGGCGCAGAACAGCCGCAGAGCCCTTTCCTCGGTTTCCGCTGGTTGCGCAAGACGACTGGTTTCTTTTCTCTTCTTGCCTCTCCCTCTATGGTCACCATTCATGCATCATTCCCGCCCTTCCTGTATTTCTTGGCAGCCAAGTGAGCGTTACAGCCTCGATCCAGCACCTCGGAGGAGGCGCAAATATGCCCTGGCTGTGGTGGTGCGTATGTGGCTGTCGAGACATGTCGCCGACAAGGGAATCGCGCGGATTCCTTAGCTCGACATCTGTACGAATGAGAACACGACAGGGGCTGGAAGTCATGGGTGGGTGTGCCTGCGACGTGAGTGACGGCGTGCGGGGATATGGAGGGGAGCTAAAAATAATAAGCTCGTTATTCTTTCATGCCAGAAAAGCTTTTCCCAACGTGGAATCAAGAAAAAAACCCTCCTCGTTTGGGGTGGCTGATATGAGATGCTGTAGCAGCTGTTCGCTGACCGTCTAACACATCAATGTTCAGACGCTGGTGCTGCTGCACCGCCCACGCAGCGATTCCTTCTGAGCAGTCAGCCAACACCGCCTCGACGGACGAAAGGCGGCTGTCACGGCACTTGACAGGAAAGAAAAAAAATGGCGTTGATGGCGGCCCCTAACAGGTTGGGTATCGATGCGTGGGCGCTTGGGGGGCAGCAATCGGCAGCTACCTTCTCAGCCGCACCAAACGGGCAGGATGCCCACAACGCACATCAGACGTGAACCCTGGCGAGGCGCTGAGGCTTGCACGCGGCTGCGCCTTGGAAGCGTGGCAGTTCAGAAAAGATGGATCGAAAGGAAAGAAAAACAAAGGACAAAAAACGGTCAGGGTAGCGCCTGTGACGCGTGGAGGACCCAGGCGGGCCGCCGTCATGGCACTTTTGTCCTCCATCCTTGATTGGTTCTTGTGCGATTGTCTTGTGCGATTGTCTTGTGCGTTTTGTTTCTAGTTCCTGCTTTTCCGAGCAGGCAAGATGCTTGCCAACCGCCGCTGCTGGCCAAACCGCCATGTCGGCGCAACAGTGACAACTCAACTCGGTGAGCAACAGAGCTCATCCTGGCTCAGACGGGGGCTGACCGGTCTGTCGCGGCCGGGGCAGCCGGGTTGGGAAAGCCGAATGGCCGGGCCGCGCATCGTGTGGCACGTCAGCTAGCTCGCCGCCTCCATCACCCACATCATCCCACTGGCTAGCTTCGTGG
Source organism: Gaeumannomyces tritici R3-111a-1 (assembly GCF_000145635.1). Lineage (NCBI taxonomy): Eukaryota > Fungi > Ascomycota > Sordariomycetes > Magnaporthales > Magnaporthaceae > Gaeumannomyces > Gaeumannomyces tritici. The sequence continues at coordinate 1,338,447 of NW_008804545.1, forward strand.
TCTCGGTCGGTTTCAGGAACATCAGAAACCGAAATGGCAATGATTGCGAGCGCCCATCGCATGCCGTCCCAATTCGCACAAGAGGCGGCGCCCGGTCCTGGCGGCGATGTGTTTCGCTGTGGACCCAAGCCTGTTTCTTTGTTTCTCATGTCTTTGTTCTATTATGACTATTGACAGACTTTGTCTTGCCGCGCACCTTGAAGCCGCCGCGGCGATGACGCTCACAATCTCATAAAGCCACTAAGTCAGGGGAACGAGGTGAACAAGGAAGCACAAACACTGGGTTCCCCTAGTCCTAGTAGTGGGCGCAAGGACTTTTTCGTGTTCGCCCTTGGCGTTCCTGGGCTCCTTGTGGAAGGCAGTGGTAAATTGCAATCGTCGTTCGAGCTATTGCGAATCTTTGGGGTCAGACCGCCTTTCACGGTTTCACCAACCAGCGGAGCGGGCTGCGCGGCCGTGCGCGACCGAGATGCTAGAAGAAAAAAGAAACGAGGCCATTTTATGGTCATGGTCGGGACCGAGCGACGGTTATTGGCGTCTTTTCGGCGGGTTTTCCGGAGCGCAGAGCTTATGGCTTGCGCTAATGCGGCGCCACCCTGTGCTGGACTTTTGGGCCCGCCCAGGGCGGGGAGGCTGAAAGAAACTCAGGGCCAGTCCCGGGCCAGGAAATGCGGGCGCAGATCACCAATTGCACCGAGACTATTGAATGCACCTCTGCGCTCGCCAGGGCCGCGCGGGGGTGGGCTTTCTTGGAGCTCAGCTTTGACATCCACTGAAGGCGCCTGATACGCGGCTTGGAGATGTGGCCGTCGATCTCTCTTGCGCGGGCGCGCGAACAACGCATGCAGAGGCCCTGCTCGGGTCATCTCTGTCCCGGGTGGTGGCTGGGGAGGGGGGTACGATGCCCGTAGGCATCTTTGGGGAAAGGCGGGACACGAGGGGGGATACACAGTGTAAGACCTTGTGGAAGTGGTCGAGGTGTGCACCGAAAAGGTCTGTGCCGAAATGTGCTGTTCCAGGCGCTCGTGTTGGGCTGCCAGCAGCCGAGATATCCCCCCCGCTTAATGACGATAAGGTAGGTGGTGTAGCGCGGGCAGCGCCGTGGGCGGACTGTAACTTCACGAGCCATGGGCGCCGTTGAGAGAAGGGTGTGTGTGGATGGGTGGATGGTGCATGTGTGGGTGGTGGGAGGAATCCAGGGTGGGCTCCACCTTCAGCTTCGAATGGGGGTCCACTCCTGGGACTTCCACGATAGGCTTCTTGCCCGACAGGGCTGGTTGAGAGAAATGCTTACATGTATCTTCGTACCTACCTCGTCGGCTTGGTTGGAGTGGGTGGTGTGTGGCAGCCCATCCTGCCGCGTCGATTGGAGGGAGGCCTACGAGCAACTGAACCGGGGGTGTGGGAAGGCGTGGTAGGTGCTCCCCCTGTGGCGACCGCCGAGAGCATGCGACAATCTGACAGAAGAACAATGGAGGAATAGGGAAGGGGGCAAGGGAGGGGTCACAAACGGTGCCAGCAACAGCGACAACGGCTGTAGGCCGTGGTTGGCTCCAGGTCGGGGCCCCCTAGGCGGGACAAGAGATGCGGCGCCACCATATTGCATGCCGGCCCCGGTCGGTCAAGCTGATCGGTCGGCCGAAGCCCGCATTTGGGTCCTACCGGCCTGGGCTGCGTGGCGACCGGTCTGCACCCCTCGCAGTCCTTCGTGTCGTATTTTCGTTGCTGGAGCCTTGGCCACGCTCGTCTGCCGCTTGCCCTGTCAGCGCACAGTTGTTGGTTGGGCCATCCTGCCCATCCTGTGTCTGGATGCTGCTGCTGCTGCTGTTGTCGAGTTGTTGTTCCTGTCTCGTCTCTTGTGTCCTTCCCGAGAACTCCCAACGCTGTCTGCGTCGGAATCAGTGTTGTCCACTGCATGTTCTCATCTTGCATAAGCAAGCGGGTGGGTTAAGATGCGTCCCTGCCGGCAACATGGCCGTCGATAGGTATGCAGAGGGATGATGGAAAGCAAAGGGGAGTAAAAAAAGAAAGAAAAATGAAAGGAAAAAGAACCCATGGACTGCCGAGGCTTGTGCCGACACATCCCCGTGTTGAAGACAACACAGCGAGACCTTTGGTGGGCGGTCCATATTGGCTTGTCCCATCTCGACTCTGATCGGCTTGGGGAACGACCATCAGCGCCTCCCTCGGGAGAGATTGGGCCATGACGCTGCAATTGGGATGCATAGTCCGCTCTCGCCTAAGCTTGATGGCCCCCAGCACCTGTCAGATTGATGTTAGCAGTGTGTGCGCCATGCGTACCCTCTTTCTTTCGTGTGTCTTGTCCTCCTGTCCTCTGCGCCCTTGACGCCACCCATCCAGTGCGCCCATGCAGCGACGTGCTTGGCTGTTCGTGGGGACTGTTGCCGACAATAGGTACTCACTCTCAGGCTGGCAGAAGCTGGAGGTGCCTCGCCTGCTCCCCTTCGAGGCTTGGATTTTGCCGCCATTCCTCTGTCGATATTGAGCCGCCTTTCGGTGCCCGTCACGGGCGTCTGGATGGCCTCTTCCTCGGGTCGGATTTGGGCGGTCACCAAGCCTTGGTTCCTTTATGTGCGCCCATCCATTCCTTCCTGCGGACGGCACCGACTTGTTATGCGTTCGCCTGTCCCCTCTCTTTTTGTTGAGACAAGGGAGTATACAGGAGCAGCCTAGCCGGCTCTCCTCTTGCCTGGTCTTGGCATTCCCTCCCACGGACTTCGTTTTTCCACTTGGCCTCTGCGACGTCCGGACCTTTCACCTTTCGGACCCCCAACTCGCTGCGCCTTGGGGCTCAAAGGCCCGGGGAAATGTCCGCAGAGTCGCAGTCCTTTCGCCTAGTCGGTGTTGCGCCGTGAACGGCCCCCGATCTGCAAGACCCTGCAATGTACCGCTGTCCCTTCTGTGGATGCGTGCAGTGCGGCTTGCCTGCCCAGCACAGGCCTTTTGGCAGGGCAGGCCCGCTGTTCGTCCGGAGGCCCTTTTCGGATCTCCGTCCGCGCCGTGCCGCTCATTTCTCTATTGCAACCGAAGATCTCGGGCTTGTGTTTGATGTCGGGCTTGTCACAACCGTCTACCATGCCTCGCGAAGTCGGGAGGCAGCAGCTCGTCCTACTGAAGTCGTTCGGACGGACAGCAAACTTACGTCTATTCTCGAGACTATGGCACCAAAAGTCTAGCATGCTGAAAGCTTGAGCTTGCCAATATGTGCCAGAGAGTTGACGTTCAAATTCCAGCAGGTCTCTTCCAGGGACTGCGCAATGAACATGCCTTGGCCATAACATGCTATTCGAGCAGTGGTGGTGTCGGCGCTCGTCAGCCTCCGACCGCCGCTCCCTCTGAGCCTGGCTTGTCTCCATGGCAATTACATCGGATGTACTAAGCGCCGACTTCCTTGCAGATCTGCCTGACTAGACCCGGCACGTTCCGACGCATCAATGCTCCTATGGTTTTGGTTTTCTTGGCGTCACTGGCCGCTGCTGCCGTCACATTTCCGGCATCATGTATCCTCTCTCTGGACTGGCACGCAAGGTACCGATAGTCTTGGGGCCAGTCGTGTTCAGAAGCCAGTCGGGGTTCCATGGCTCCATCAGCAACATGCCAACTGGTTGGCCCCAAGTCTCGGACCTCCTTGGTCTGCGTCTCTACTTGCGTTGCGAATGGGACCATTGCTGCCCCTCTCACCAGCAAGTCCGGCCGGACCTTCTGAGGACACGGCTGGCTTGGTGGGACCGGGCCTGGCAGCTAATATCGAGCATGAGAATGCCCGCCAGCGCGTCCAGCGTTACACCGGCCCTGTCACTAGTGAATCGAGATGCAAACACGATACCCATTCTCTGTTTCAACACCCGTTGCACTAGACAATGTGAGACAACAACGGCGATGCCAGTAGCCGCAGCTCCGCCTACCAATCGATGGCTTCGGCGCAGAGACCGTTGAATAGATGAGCATGGCCCAGCCTGCATATGCTGCTCCACGCCGGCATCTCCCACGACGACGCACATCACGGACGGGGGAGAAAGGGGGCTGCGTCGGGCTACTAGTCTTGTTGTTCGACCTGCTACTGCTTCTGCTATCCCCCTCGTCGAGGCTTACGCAATGTAGACGAGTCCGGAGAATAATGAGTCCAGTCTGGGCATGCCAGCAAGCATCCATCAACTCCGCAAGGCGTCCGGGCCCATCTCCTCCATACCCTCGCCAGGGGGGCTCATCCGTTCCCAAACGGGTATGAAGAATGGACAGAGTTCAGGCTGTCAGGCAGCCCATGGGAGAGGAAGATACGGAGGCCAAGGGACAACCGTGCCCCTCCCGCGATGTCACCGGAGTTTGGATGGGCACTAGGGCGCCGCGATAAGCTCGTGGGAGCTGCGGGTCTGAAACGACGGCAAGCATCTATGAGGTATGCGGCGCACCCTTTAGGGCTCACAAGCGTCGGCCACTGCATCCCGCCTGTTTCTGGATTCCTGGTTTCTTGTCTCTTTTTGGACCTATTACTGCTCCTGCCTGCCGCCATAGCCTTGAAACCGTGGCGCACACATACAGCGAGACAGGACGGCTGCCTGCTTTCTTTGCCGACGCACGTTGGGGACCGATCCGGGCGGCGGCTTGCTGATTGTTGCTGCTGCTGCCTCCTCAGATAGCTCCCTACCTATGTACACCGACATGAGCCATTTCGGTGCCGAGGGCTGCACCCCACCCCCATTCCCGAACAGATATAGCATCACTGCCCTCGGACGCGCGTTGGTGATGTGTGTACATACTATAAACAAGCCAGTCGAGGCCCCCCAAACCCCAAGCCTGCCGGCCCCTCCTCGTGTTCGTCGTCGTGGGACCGTCGTGGTGGATTCTCATCCAACGACGCCGTCTTAGTACATCTTTGCTTTTTCCCTGTCTCGTTCTCAAATAATCTCCAGGCCGCCCTATCCCTTGGCTCACCTCTCTTCGGCCTTGGCGTTTCCATGCAGTCGGTGATGTTTAAAAAGTGGGTTGAGGACTTTGAGCCTCCTCCACTTCTACTAGCACTTTCCTCCGAGATCTGCACATGACCAGTCATGAACGGGACCATAACTTCCGAACCGCCGATATCTCAGCCCGGAGCGATCGATACATATAGCCCACAAGCCCCTTGCAGTACTGCCTTGCAAACATTGCTATCTATATCTTCGTCTGCGGCCCTACCATCGAAAAGCAAATCCCCAGCATGACCATCATGTCATGATCGAGACTCACCAACCATAACCGTCGTGGCCTTTGGGGTGCCGCACATGGAGCACTCATGTCCCTTGTTGTCTTCAGCCAGGTCTTGAACTCGAATGGGACGACAGAGCGAGGCCAAGATCATCTTGAAAGAGGAGGTACCTTTGAATGATTAGGAGTATTTCGATGGAGTTGACCTGGATACGATGAGACCTTCGACCACGCCGAACCTGGTCCTCCACTCGCCGACAACGACCCGCCTAGCCTTCACGACGACATGTGCGCCGGAACCTGTGGCGTCGGGGATGGAAGGAAAGCTTGTTTGGGGTGTGGCTTGACAGAGGAACCGACTGTGTGGAAGGGTCGACGATGGCATACGTGATATCCTGCCACCCCCGGGCGGGCACGTAACGAGAACCCCTCGCGGTATCCCCCGTCGACACGGAGCGAGCCAATTACCACGACGACAAGCACGCGATACCTCTGTATCTCGCCGACCAGCGGCTGTCTGCCTCTCGATCGCCAGACCGGCCACTTCAGACGGCCACTTCAGACGGACACCCCGAGGAGCACGCAATCCTTGGCACAATTGAGCTACGAGATTCGTCATTGACGTTTTTGAACGCTATACTTGGTGGGTTATCATGGCAACTCAGACCCCCCATGTGGATATGAGGATGGGTTATGGAGAACCCGCAGACCGATTCTCTGGGCCCAGCCTCCTTCCGCCCACGGTAAGGTATCGACACACCCACAACCACCCACCCACCCACACGTGCATCACCTCTTGGTAAGTCTAACGGTGCTGGATGCTTATGCTCTCTTCAACCCTCGGCGATTGTCAGTAGCTGCCTCCCCGTGCCGGGTTCCAACGCCACCTGAAACCACCAAGCACCAGGCGGAAGCGCTCGTCCCTCCATCACAACCGGCGCCTTTCGCGCCCATCTAGGCTGTTGGTCGACTGGGGGGTTGGCCTCGCGACACTCGACATCACCGAGCCGCGTCGAGAACATGGCGACCTAACAGCGATGTCGGACGACATGCTTGGCTACACTGCGTTGATCCTCCGCCACAGCCGTCGGGTGGAGGTTGCCTGACCACCATATGAGATTCGTCCCATGCGGCGGGGTCGCTGTTCAGTCTTGGGCGATCCGGTCCGTTGGGAGTGCCTTGCGATGCTATCGGGGTCGTCGGTGTCGTCGGGGCGATTGGGCTCCCCTCCTACGGGGGAGGTCTGGGAACAGGCCTCGATTATTGTCTAGCCAGGTGCTTCTCTCCCTAACCGGATGGCCTCTTCACGGTTTAGGACAGTTGCGATCGCCGTCTGTCTTTTTGGTCAGGTGGACGAGCACTCTATCTGGAGCGATTCTGGTACTCCAAAAGAGCAGATGAAATGGAAAGGCGGGGGAGACTATGGGGTTGTGGTGAGCGGCGTGATGGAAGGCATCAGGCTTAACGGTCAAGCATCGACCAGCCTGCGGACTTGCTCATGGCCCGATCCCCCATCCTCCAATGATCGGTCGCCAACCCGGTTACACGGCACCGGGACCTCGCGGAACGCGCACTGCAGAGGTGGCCTGTCTGTTTCAAGTGCCTGTGCTCCTAGGCGTGGGTGCCTTTGATACTTTGGCGGACTTCGATAGGTAGAGCAGCCCCCACGGAACGTTGGTCCCAAGCTTCACCAAGAAGCGATCCCGAATTGGATGGGTTCGGCAACTCCTCCAGACGAGCGAGGCCACTCAGTCCAAGGTGGCAAAAGGACCCCCATTTGTGCGCGGCTGTATGGAGGCAGTTGTCAGGCCAAACCCACACACGGGTGCATGTCACGTACATCCTTGCAAGAAGGAGGAAAGTCACATCCATACAGGGACAAGGGCGGCTAGTTACATCTTGTCACGTTCAACCTGTCCACCGTTGCGGAAAGTTACGGTTCGCACCCAGTCGGGGTAGGTTCGCATGAAAAAGCCAGCCAGCCAGTCCCGCTGGAGATAAGGCATGCAGAAACGTGTGGGCTTCCGCGGCGGCCGCCCCGGAAGCGTTGTTGACGGAAAAGTCCGCGTGGTTATGGCAGAGTCGGTGATGGGGGTTCGTGGTCCGGGAAGCTTGATGGCCGTTCCCGCCAAGCAATTTCTCAACGCGTCCGCCCACCCACCCGGGCCAGTCTGGGGCTGGGGCTTTACGACATCAGACGTTCACGGCAGACCGTACCTAGACTTTGCGGGGCAGCGTAAGGACCCGGGCGGCCGAGGGAGAGGAGCAGACGGTATCGTTTACTAGCCAGTCTTAATTTGGTCATTTGGGCATGACAACGGTCTCTATCTTCGAAATATGGTCGACTAGCACCCTGCCAAAATAACTGGAAGGAGTAAACCCAAAAGTAACTCATAGTGAGTGAGTGATTACGCGGACGAATCCAGACGACGAGGATTACCGGACGGGTTCTCGATTGTCTTTTCCTGGACATGTCATCACAGACTTTGGGAAAGGTCTTGTGATCAGCCAAAGACCCGTCGGTTGAAACACTCTGATTAGAGAATAGGATATGGACCAGTCAAACGCGCCAAAACCACGGGAAATCCCCCGCCAATGATGGGGCCGCGTGTCTTGAGGCCGCTTGTCCTCACGCCATGCATCTTGGTCATCAGAGAGCGTGGTCAATACATATGTACCCACAGTGCCACCGCGCCCCAACATGGTGCTTTCAGGCTACCTAGCCATCACCAACATATCTTGGGTCTCATCCTTGCTCTGGACAGCGAGGACTTGTCTGAACATGTGAGATTCTGAAGGCCGGCATTCCTAGGGGCGAGAATGCGCAAAGTAATGCGGCGTAGATAAGAATATCGCCCAGATAATTGGCGAGCTATGATAACTGGTTGCGGCGTTGAGGTGACCATGTTACTGTTCCTGTCTTTATAGGTGGGCACCTGTATACACTAAAAGCCAGCCCACAGATGAGGCGACCTCGGCAGAAAATCTAGAATTGCGCATACTAGTATACCTATCACTAAATCTCGATAATCTGCCAAGCGCAATGGCCAAGGTGAGGGCCCGAGTGTGTTCGCGAGACGTGTCATGTCTTGGGCCGAGCACACTGACGCACTCTCGGGAGTGCATCTGCTATCAAGCCTTTGCCTTTGCCTCTTCCTCTTTAAGCCTCTCAACGAGTTTTTCCCTCAGGAAATGGCTCAGACCAATGCTGCCAGGGGTTCGAGGTTAACATGTCCGTCGCAAGCAAGCGGTATCTTGGCTCGTGGACGACGATTTGACTCACATGCCCTCGTTCGTCACCTGTTGATATTTTGAGAGTGTTAGAGGATGTGGGTGCCCTGGCACATAAAGCGTGCGGCAAGACAGACAACAGGGAAAGGGAGGGAATGAAGGTCTTTGGGCACTTACGATTCTGTATGTTCCGCTAGGCTGAAAGCTATGGATTGGATCGCCTTGACCATCCACCTCCACACTTCCCAAAATGTCCTCGGGCCTACAAGTTGTCAGTGTTTGATATGAGCGTGTTAGAGGGAAGTAGAAAGGCGCTGACCATGCGATCCGTCCAAAGTCAGGCGGATTTCTAGTCTTCATGTTTTGACCCGAAGGGCGCAAGTCAGCCCACGGAGCTGTCACGTCCCAAAGCTCGGTATGGGGGACCAGGAATGACAAGTCAAAACGACCCAGGGGCCTACATCACTCAGATGCACCCAACCGCTGCTGGAGCTGGAGCTGCCGCCAGCTACCAAGGGGGAGGCGAACGCCTTGGCCTGGGCACGAAGGTCCGAGCACAAGTGAGCGTTCTGCGCGAGCACGGAATTGAGGATTGGCATGAAGCGCGGGTTCTCCGAGAAGGACTGTGGCGTGGGCGGGATGGCTGTGGTGGTGCCAATGGCCAGGTCACGCATTGGCGGGTCTCTATCAAGGAGAGTGAGTATGCTGCTGCCAGGATTCTCCTCGATAGAGAACACTTTCTAACTCGGCCCAGGGATGTATACCGGGCGTCAGTGGGTGATGTCGGTCGACCAGAGCATCCAGCAGGAAAAGGGGTCACCAACAATGTGAGGATTTTGGGGCAAGGAGCTGAGGGATCTATAAAATGTCCTTGATGGCGGCCGCGCTAGAGAGGCGGCCGTGCCTATCCTCGAGAGAAGCATCATCTTTGCGACTTTCTGGATGCTATGAGGCCAATTTTTGGTATGGTAGGCAAGATAAATTTGCAGCTTGGTCCAATATCGACCTCAAGCCTGCACGGTGGCTATGCCGTCATGATTCTGTCAACTCCCAGTGGAAGCTTTGGCCCCCTCGGCTGTCATGTCTTGGGCAACCATTGGCGGGGCTCGGCTTGGCTCCACCAAAACGCGATTCAACACGGTCCACTGAACCAATTTACGCGTCCGTCTCGATTCGAGGTATTCCTTCAATGGGGGTCAAATGGCTTCATTGAAGTCCACACTACGTCCGCCGTCAACCCACCACAGCAGACATCGGCGTGCTACCAAACTTCTAACCGCACCGAGGCGCAATGGTGGAAGCCCACAGGACCCCTCGGCTAAGTCCGAGGAAGAAGAAGGCCCAGAAGCCGCTTGGGAATGGCTTCTTCGGAGGGGGCAGACAAGCCTCGGCGAAGGAGGCGGCGCCCTCGAGCTCGATCCCGTCATCGTCGCCGTCCTTCGCCACTCCCGTCCACACGCTGCGGCCCTTCAACCCCCAGAAGCCGGCAGGGGCCGCCATACTCCCCATCCTGCTGCCGCCCGCGACGCTCCGCCCTCTCGCCTTCCGCACCTTCACCAAGAAGCACAGCCTGACGCTCGCCTCGTCCGCCCTGCAGGAGCTCGCCGCTTTCGTGGGTCGCCACTGCGGCTCCAGCTGGCGCGAGGAGGGGCTGGCCGAGCGCGTGCTCGAGGAGGTCGCCAAGGCCTGGAAGGCCCGCAACGGCGGCGTCATCCTCGACGGCGCCAGTCCCGTGCTGAAGGACATCCTCAAGAACATCGAGGGTAACATGAGCGGCGGCAAGATCGTCGCCGGTGGCAAGACTGGCCTGTCACGCCAAAACAGCCTTCTACTGGATTCTTCCAAGGAAACGGACCACTCGTCCACCACCCGCCTCGGTCTGCGGCCGCTGGCTGCCCTACAGCGTGAAGATAGTCAAACGAGCATGGGCATGTCCGGCTTGGCCGTCGAGGATGAGACCGACGACGACAAACTTGGCGACCCGCGACAGTGGCTGAAGATGGTCGGAGCATACGACCAACCCCGGATGATATACAATGTCGCCAAAAAGCACTTTGAGAGGTATGCTTCCGTAGTTGGGCCATACTGTTCATATATTTTCCCTGTTGCTAATCTAAGGAACTCTGTCGCCCAGGGATGCCTCCAAACCCTCGATATTACCACCGGCCTCGCACAAGACAGCCCTGTTCCGGAACCGATACAACGTGATCCACCAACGCCTCATGCGCAACGAGGCCTTCCAGACATCCGCCGTTGCTGACACCAAGCGAGGCTCCAAGCTGTCCCGCTCAGCCTCGACCGTCGCATCGCCCCAGCAGTCGTACAAGATTACTCCCGTGGCCAATCTGCTCGGGCGCCACGGCACCCACCACATGCTGCTGGGAATGCTCGTTATAATGCCCGCCGGCGACCTGGCCCTTAGCGACCTATCCGGCACTATCTCTCTCGACCTCTCCCAGGCCGCCACCATCCCCGACGACTCAGCCTGGTTCGCCCCGGGCATGATCGTGCTCATCGACGGTGTTTATGAGGAGGAGGACGACCGCCATGGCACCCACACCGCGGGCAAAGGCCTGACGGGGAGCAGCGGTATCGGCGGGACCATCGGTGGACGTTTCCAGGGCTTCTTTGTCGGGCAGCCGCCCTGCGAGAAGCGCCGCGCCACTTTGGGAGTTAGCGGCCCCGAGGGCGACGGCCTCGAGCACACCATAGGGGGTGGCTTCGGGTGGATCGACTTCCTCGGCGTCGGGAGCGAGCGCGCCGTCGGGCCGCGCATGCGCAGGCTAGAGCACCGCCTCCTGCGCCAGCCGCACATGCAACGCGCTCGCCGACTGTTGGAGGACGACATGTCACAGCCCGCGGCTGCTGCCTCCATTATACCGAGACGCGGACGCATAGCCGTGCTCGGCGAGCTGAATCTAGATCAGCCCCGGGCGCTGCAGGCATTGCGCAAGATCCTGGCGACGTACGCCTCGGAGCCTGAAGAAGGTATGGGTGATGGCGGGGAGGACGAGGGCGGCGGAAGTGGCAGCGGTAACGGCCCCGACGCTAGCGCGGATGCCGCCGCGAGGACATGCGGAACCCCCATGGCCTTCGTCCTGACGGGCAACTTCTCGTCGCAGGCGGTCATGGCGCGTAACGGCGGCGGCGGCGCGGACGGCGGCGGCGGCGGCGGCGGTGGGGGCAGCATAGAGTACAAGGAGTATTTCGATTCGCTAGCGGGCACGCTCGCAGAGTTCCCATCCCTCCTGCGCGAGTCCACCTTCGTCTTCGTCCCCGGCGACAACGACGGCTGGGCCTCGGCCTTTGGCGCCGGCGCCGCCGTCCCCCTGCCGCGGAAGCCTGTCCCGGACCTCTTCACCTCGCGCGTGCGCAGAGCCTTTGCCGCCGCCAACGCGGAGGCCTCCGCTTCCGCCGCGCCGGGGCAGCAGCAGCAGCAGCAGCAATCCTCATCCGACTCGGCGCCCGGCGAGGCCGTCTTCACCACGAACCCGAGCCGCATGTCGCTGTTCGGGCCCAGCCACGAGGTCGTGCTCTTTCGCGACGACATGTCGGCGCGCCTCAGGCGGTCCGCCGTGCGCTTGAAGACCTCGTCGGCCGCTGCCGCGGGCAAGGAAGACGGCGACATTAACATGCCCGAGTCAACGGGTCGTGATGGTGATGACAATAATGGTAATAAAAATGGCAAACAGACCGAGCCAGGGGACATGGACGTGGACATGGACGGACAAGACAAGGACGGCGGGGACAAGGCCGTTCCCGTCGCCACCACCACCGAGGCGGACGTGCGGGCGGCGCAAAAGCTGGTCAAAACGCTGCTGGACCAGGGCTACCTCGCCCCGTTCCGCACCCAGGCCCGCCCCGTGCACTGGGACCACGCCTCGGCCCTGCACCTGTACCCGCTCCCCACGGCCATGGTGCTGGTCGACGCCACGGCCCCGCCCTTTTGCGTCACGTACGAGGGCTGCCACGTCATGAACCCCGGCCCGCTCCTCGCGCCCGGCCGCAGGGGCGTCGCGAGGTGGATCGAGTACGACGTTGGCCGGAAGGGCTGCCTGAAGGAGTGCCTATTCTAGTGATTGTCACGTATTTGTATATCTGGGGTGATGTCTTGTTTTTCGCATTTCAGGCTTAGGCTGTTTCTTTTCAGATTATAAGTGAAGTGGCGGCCCGTTGTATACATTTGGAGCAAGAAAAGGCAAAGCATGGCGTTTGGAGGTTATTCGGTAGGTTAAACTTGAGAATTTTGCTTCTGGGTTCGGGAGCCCCCTACCCAATACTCTTGATCTTCATTCACGTTGGTGAATTTGGTAAGAAGTCTTCCTCTAAGGGCCATGACGACGACTTTTTCTTGAGTAGTGTGGCCGTAAGAGAATTAGCTGATAACCATCCTAACCTAAGTAAACGTTGAGTGTTGGTTTGTTCGCTATCGGCACAATGACCATAGCTTCCTTCCCTTTGCCTCTTCACAGTCGCCCTTGACGTATCACTCGTACTTAGCGGAAGCCGCGCTGGGCTTGCTCTCGGCGAAGTAGGAATATGGGCATACGGCACAGGAAGGTTTCCGCTGTAACACGTTGAACCTGTATATTAGCTCGCCTCCGGTGCGGCTGTCAACTCAATTAATGATGCAAAGAAAATCAATGTCGCCGGGTAGGGGTTTCGAACCCTTCTCAAGCCTGGCAGCTAATTTCTTAACAGTTAATGCCGGCTACATAAAAGTGTCGGGCTCGGGGAGAAGAATGAACCACCAGCCTTGCTGTTATCGTGTTACCTCCCACTTGAAACGCCGAATGCCTAGTTCCGATATGAAAGCCTGCGGCTTGGTGATGACTATCTAGGGGCGTGCTTGGCGCTAGAGGCTTTTTTCTCGCCATCGTTTGATGAGCTCTTGGGGTGCTATCTGTGGCCGATCATGTATTTCTCGCCCTGCCTGGTGGGAAAAATATATCTGGCCGGTCAAAAACTGTCAAAATTATGCGTCTTACAAGGGCAGGAGACTCCCTTCTACGGATTTCCCACCCGGTTTTCGCGACTCCGTAACGGTCATATATCATCGAACGCCTTCCTGGGTGAGAGAACTATTCCCGGCGCAGATTGACTCTACCAGCCGTACTGCAAGCTGTAATACAAGCCGAGCTACAACGCGCGCCCTTTCACTTCAGGGGGTTCCTTGGTCGTGACGTAAAATGAAACTTGCGGCTTTCGGGCCGTCGCAAGAAACAGCTAGCAAGTCCGGCTAGGCATTGGACAGCTCTTCACTCTAGCACGCACTCAAACTCGTGCCCGTCGGTGTGGAGGTGGTTGGCGTATCCGTATCACTTGAAGCAGAAGTGGAAACCGGGCTACAATCTTGGCTCGTGCAGCGGTAGCACTTCCAATAGATCTCCTGCAAAGGTCCCATCAGCTCCTAGAACTAGTTTCCAGGACCAACAGGTGTAGGGTACTGCTCACAGCAACGCAGGCATCACACTCCTTCTTGAGTCGGTGCCCTTTGCCCTCGGGCAGGTCGTCCGCTCGGGTACCCGATTCAGGGAGAAGGCCGAGGTACTCTTCGTTGGTGACGCCATACAGGATGGCGATGTGGCGGGACGTCCATGAGTTGTTCGTCAGGGCCTCTCGGTCCGCCCTCGCATAGGCGATGAAGAGTGGACTGGGTCAGGAGACGCGATATTGACGCTTTGTCTGAACCCCCGCGTCCCACAGCCGGGTCACGATTTGCAGGCTCCCGCGATCGGCCGCTGTGTGCATAGTGGTCCATCTCGGCTCGCGTCCACTATCCAGATGCTCCACTAGACGCTCGTCATGTATATATTCAGAGCTAATTGCGAGTGCTCTGTGTACTGATGCGGGGAGTAGTCAGTCCAGTTCATTGGAGATGACGGACTGTACCGTGGCATGGTTTCCACTCTCCACGGCGTGGACAAGAAGCCGGTCCGGCCCCGGAGCCAATGATGGCCGAGTGGCCAAGGCATAAAGAATATTTAGATCCTGGAGGTTGGTGATGTCCAGTTACTTCCGGAGAGGGGTCAACGAGCTGCTGGCCAAGTTCTCGACATCTCGCGCAGCGTGTGAACAAGCTAGATACTCAACTAGACAGAGCCGATCGCGAACTTTCGTGTCGTCGCTGGTAAAGCTGGCGAAGGGCCCACCGTGCTCTGGGTTGCCACCGACTCCAGCAAGCCCCTAGTGAGCAATCCAGTTCTTCGCCGCATATTCTGCTGCAGCCTCCTGCGAGCGTGAGAGCCTATTAACGGCCCACTCTTCAGGTTCAAGTTGGTTGTCGTTTTGGTCTTCCTTAGATCTCGCTCGAGACTCGGCACCTGCCACTGTCGCCGTTGTCGCGACAGCCCAGGCCGCACAATCTTCTATCGTCTCTAGGTCATCCTTAGCAACGCTGCTAGGAATGCTTCTAGGAACACAAGCGACTTAGAGGACGGGTAAAGACCGAAAATAGATGAAACGACAGCCAGTTTGACCCAATACTAGCGGCACCATACGTGTATTTACCTTCGTAGTTGGCATTGCTCACGGTAGTTTTTGGTATATATCCCGCCGCAAATCAAAACAAAAAAAAAGTCAAAGGGGCCGACCACGGGTGTAATAACCAGCCAAAATGTCCAAATCAAATCATTAACATTTACTCGAGAAGGTTTGCCTCCTCGTCCAGGATTCCGTAAAGATTCTCAATCTCCCTCTCCACCACCTTGAGCTCCTCCGCCACCTGGCCCGTGACGAGCGCGTAGGCGTACAGGAGCGCATAGTCCCTCTCCTCGACCGGGATGCGGCCCGTCTTGGCCCACTGCCCCAGCTTCTGGACAGCCACCTCAGACGAGTCGCGCTGGACAAGGAGGCGGGCGGCAGCGTCGGCCGACGAGGACGACGGCGAACTGCTAAGTCCCGCAGACTCTGCCGTGGCCGACGCGTCGCCGGCTGGCCAGCCACCCTCGGCCGCCGCCAGGACGGCCGCCGCGGCGCCGTGGTCGTTGCGGAACTGGAATATCTTGGCCAGCAGCCGATCACGCGTGTTGGTGATGCTTGGGATCGACTCGGTGAGCGGGTACTCCAGCATCAGGGAACTCGCCAGCACCTGGAACACATGGCAGATACGCTCGCACAGGACCGCCCGCTCCTTTGCCGTGAAGAGAAGCAGCTCTCGCTCACCCTCGCTCATGTGGCCTTTGCGTTGCGTCACCAGGCTCATGGCGTAGAAGGCGTCCAGAATCCGATTCGTTGACGCAAGGATGCGCCCGCATGGCGCAAATGGGAACGGCCCTCGAAGCTCGAATTCACCAGCCGCCGCCAGCCTCAGTGTTTCGAGGCGAGATGCTGCGATAGAGAAAAAGGAAAAGAGTTAGAATGCGGTCAGTCACAAACCATGTTTTCGAAACCAAACCAAGTCACTTACCATATCGCTGCAGTGCAGCCTGCTCGCCAGTCTTTAGGTACGACCTGGTACAGTCACTCCGCAAGAGAATGGCGAGCGGTCCTCGCTTCCAGATCAGGCCCATCTGCAGGTAGAGAACCGAGAGCCCCTCCTTGAACTTCTTGCGCGCCGAAATTGGCCAGATGAGACGGCACACTATGAGGCCCCAAATTATACCAGCTGTAACGGCAACCGATCGATGCAGCGCGATCTCGCCAATCCAGGGGTCCAAGCCACCCTCGTCGTCGTCGTCGTCGTCCACGCTCTGAGACAGGCTATAGGCGTATAGGGCCGAGACGTTGTAGGCAAGCAGCGTCATACGCCCTAGGGGAGCCTTGCCTTTGGCAACAATCAGGTTAAAGTTGTAGAACGCTACACAAGCGCCCAGCGCACACAGAACGAAGGCATTGCCCCCGCTGATAAGCCAGTTGATCAGAAACATGCCCACTCCAAATATGGTGCCGATAAACCGGGCTATGCCAGTAGTGTTGGAAGCTCCGACCGTCATCGAACAGACAATCATGAAGGAGAGCAGCCCCCACTCGCCACGCCAATGCGCATAGGTAGGGCGAGTTGCCGGAATGAAGGCGAACATGGCCCAGAGCATGGCACCTATGCCCACCTTTAGACCGAATCGGACTGTTGGACGACCTTGTTAGCGATGGTAACTCATGCGGGAGTCTACCATAGGGGACTGAGTCCAAGACCTACCATCATCCCGGCCGCAACGCCTCAAAAACCGCAAGAGTCTCTGCGCAAGTATCATCATCGTCTTGTTTGCGTCGGCCGCAGCTTGCCAGCTGTACGTGTCGCGGTGTGCCGTCATGGTCGATGGAATTCCCTGTGGTAACTGGGAGCGTCTGATCCCACGAACCGGCGTGGGCGCCGGGCCTATGAGACTCTCGCGTTCGGCGTCCTCATACGGCAGCGGCAGGGCGGGGCGTGAGAACAAGCGCGCCCGATCGGACCTCCAAAAACAAAGCCAGCCCCAAGTCCGCTTCTTTCGGCCGTCCTCGGCGGCATGCTTCAGGTCGTCGAGCACGTCCAGATATTTGGACATCTCCTCACCAAACGTCTGTAGACTGAAACTGAAGTGACCACACGCGGCGGCTACCTCTTCAAAGTCAGCCTTGAGGCTGTCCGAGTAGGACGGGCGTGCCAGCTCGATGCTCTTATACAACTCGTTGAGCGCGTTAGCACGAGAGTCGTTGAACAGACTCAGGGCGTCAAGCAGACTCGTCCGGAAGTTTCCATTAATCATCACCTCATAATCGGGTGCCGAGCCGAAGACCGGCTCCCGGAGTATCTCGGAGAGCGTGTAGGCCAATGACTTCATCGACGGGCCGAGGAGAGCAATAAAAAGCTCAAATATCTCAGATGAGGTGCGGAAAACATGGACTTTGGCACTGTTCGATGCCGTATTTGGCACACTGTAGGACCTCGTCGCCTTATGGCGCCTACCACCGGGGCGATCGCTATCACTAGCACTCTCGTCAAGCACCTCGTGGATGGCCGAGAGGACATGGTTCCGGTCCTGGCCGCTCTTGAGCGTATGGGAGAGAGATCGCGACAAAATCGGCGATGTGGGGCTTAGAACGGCCGATAGGCTCGACACGTTCCTCAGCGACATGTTGAGAACGGAGCTCGTTTGCTCCGACTCGCGTAGCAAAGCGAACTGAGTATTTGCGGCACTGCGCAGACCTCCTATAGACTGTGCCAGTGTCTCGATAGACTTGTACACAGCCTTGTCAAGCTGGTATATCTGCTCGTGGCCTAGGAAGTAGTGCTCGAACTTGGCATCCCGGAGCACGTCAGTCATGGCCGTGTAGCTCGACGAGTATACAGCCACGGCACGGGAAAACTCGGAAGATTGAAATTCCTCTTCCCGCCCGCTCAGAAAGCAGTGCGTGACGTACGACAGCATGTCGCCGAGCGATGTCGAGGCTGAGCCCATGGACTTGCGTAGCTGGTTTCGGGCTGATGTCCGCCAAAGAAGCAAATTGACCGAGGCAGAGCAGGTGATGCCGATTATGAGAATCTTCAACACCTGAACGAGCTTGGTGTTGTCCCAGATGCTCGTGAACGTGGCGTTCTCCTTGGTCACAACGCTGATGATGGCCAGGGAGGCGAGGGTCCCGCCGACGTTGACGAGTGGGTTGTTCATGCGCTGTTTGACCCAGCCGATGAAGCCAAAGCCGCCCCCCACAAACACAATCAGAATCAAGCTGAAGGCGATGGTTGGCGCATCGAGCACGGAGCCGAAGAGTACCGAGGTGGCCATTGACAAGACCGAGATCAGGGCGGCATATATAACGGCGGTGAAGGCAATCAGGATGGCCTGAATCATGGAGCCTGCCGTCCGAGAGGGATGAAAGTAGACGGTGATAGTCGCCGTGACGTGCTTCCCGTCTGGCTTCCCCAAGAGCTCGGCGAACGGCGGCACGAATGTCATCAGACTGCCCAGGACGTAGGCCAGAGTGCACTTGAGCACGCCCCGGCCTTTCGGGGTCCCCAAGAACTTGAAGAAGGCAAGCAGGGCCTCGAGAGGGATATTCGAGACTCGCTTGAAGGTCCTGGCCAGTCCGCGGCGGGAGTATATGGAGGCGGCATCGCTGGCATCGTCGCCGCCGTGGGACCCGGCGATTGAGGGGGGGTGGCGGAGGGTGAACTGGCGATGCGAGCGCTCGCCGGTCGTGGGTATCACGAAAGTGCCATTTCGGAGTTTCTACAGCAATAGGAGTGAAGTCAGAAAAAGGGTGAAGGAGAGGTAGGACCGGGTAAGACAGTTTTGGATTTCGGGGCGAGCGCCTGGGACCACGACAGGGCGGCCATGGACTGACTTACACTGCGCTTGGAGGGGCGCAGGGGCGGCCACTGCCCTCCTGAGGAAGAATGCTGCGGGCTCATGAAGAAGGGCTCGTTGCTCAAAGCGAGCTGGGGTAGAAGAGGTGGATGGTCGGCGCATTCTCCGGAGACTCGATATTAGGGGCGGGAGGTGGGCGTGGCGGCGCGCGCAGCGAAGGGCGACGGGAGCAGCCTGCGACGGAGCCGACCAACTAAGCTGCCGGCTCGGTGCCCGCGGTTGGCGCGGGTGGTGCAGGCGGCAGGAGGCTGTCGCAACGGTCGGTGCGACGGCGTGCGCTGTCGAGTACTACCAGCAGTCCAAGTCGAATGTTTTTCCCGCTGTTGTCGGGTTGCAGCAGCACATTGCCAACTCTCCAGGGATGCTGACAGTCAACCCACCTTCGCTGGTGAATTGCGAATAATGCGCCAGCGTCCGATCCCTGCACAAACGGGTCGGGCGGGGTCAGTCCCGCCGACATGCAACACCAGACCAGATGAAAGCGGCCGCCCAGTTCTTGGAGCACAGTATGCCGCCCAGATAGACGGACGGTCTCGCCGATTATATTGACGTAACGCGCCGAGGCCCTCCGCTCTAGCACTCTGGCAATAACGAGCACCTAAATACCATCTAGGTACACATTGAACTGTTTCGTCTTATAATAGACAGGATCCCCCAGTCGATCTGGATAGACATCACAGTAGCTCCAACAAGCATAGTCTGAGTCGTAGTATCCGCACGGCTAGCCGAACTGTGATGGTCCTGGGAAACCACCCCGCCGTGCCCGCCTTCTTAGCCCGCGTGATAACGACCTGCAGAGCGCGGCAGCTGGGTGTTGGTATAACCCACATTGATGTCTGCTGTCCTGCAACATAGCATACAATATAGCATACCTGCCCGCCTACCACGGCGCCATATTGCCATTCCGTAACCACGCCGTACATGCGCAGGCTTCTCTCAGTCATGGCAGCTAGGAAACCGCGCCAATTCGCCCCTCTGAGGCCCGGGGCTTCCTCAGAGGGGTCCCCGGCGCTGCAGGGTGTCGTTTTCGGTATGTGCATGCAGTCTCGGCCGTCTAGTGTGACACGCAACGAAACCTGAAGGCCCCAGGAGACTAATATCGACGGCCTCGGCAAGACGTCGACGGAACTTTGTGGCAAGTAGCATGCGACCTGTCAGGCCTTGGCTTTGTTCGAGGTGACAGCATCAAGGCATTGTAGCCTCGTGACGACCGCCGTTTGGCTGACCTGGACCTGGTACGCACAGTAAACCTCAGAACTACATGTTCGCCGAAATGCGTGCAGTGCTCGGCATACCGAAAAGCGTCGACATTCTGGTGAGACCACGCAAAGTTCCCGTTTCCAGCGACATGAACCCACATGTTCCTTGCCATCACCTTATAACTATGTTGTCCCATGCCACGTGGATACCATTCCCTGCTAATCACTACAGAAAGGACCACATATACGCCCTGCCCACGCCTGAAGCGAGAGAACAGGCCATGGAGTCCATACGATCTATTGAGCGCACCGCCATGGTGAACCAGGTCGCGCAGCCGGGTCTTGTCGAGCTCATGAACTACCTGGACTCGCGCAATATCCCCAAGGGGATATGCACCCGCAACTTCGAGCAGCCCGTGGCGCACCTCCTGACCAAGTTCCTCGCCGGCTCGCGCTTCGAGCCCGTCATCACGCGGGAGTTTCGTCCGCCAAAGCCCCATCCGGCCGGAATATTGCACATTGCAAGGTCATGGGGCTTGATCGGGCAATCGGCAAACACCGACGGCGATGCCGCCGGCGACGCAACCAGGTTGATCATGGTAGGCGACTCGGTTGACGACATGGCTGCCGGCCGCCGTGCTGGCGCCGCCACCGTGTTGCTAGTGAACCAGGTCAACGCTCACTTGGCGGAACATGACGACACTGATCTGGCGATAACGAGGTTGGATGAGCTCGTTGGGATCCTGGAGGAAGGTTTTAGATGCCGAGCAACAGCTTCCGCTGCCATGGCTTGATTTCGCTCGCAGCGAGCCTAGGGCTCCATATCGAGTCATCGCGTACACCAGATACGCCCCTACACCTAGCGTCTAGACAGCAGGTATATATCTCACCTACCTAGGTAGTTGTGGGGACCTCTTTCAAGCAAGCCTAACTGTTGGGGATGCTTGTAAGTGATCGGCAAGATCTTGTTGGTTTTTAGAGACATCTGTGCGTTAATCCGTTGTATGACAAGTGACAATATGACTTTGGAATGGGATATCGATATAGAGCCTTCTGAGAGTGAGGGCACGGAGAAAAATAACCATGAGACGAGGTGATCTTGAAATTTCGCCGTGTACCTGCTCGACGAAAAGAAATAAAATGAAGTGGAATCCAGATTGCACCAATGCTTTAGATTTGAGACCACGGCCAGCAAAAGAAAATATGCTGTGCCTTTTAGGAAGCTCTGTTTGTTCCTAAGCAAACGAGGCGAGGCAACAAAAACCGGGCAAGTATATGTGAGACAAATGAACCACTTATTCCCGACCGTTCACCTAGTCGGATAACCCAATCCGTAGTTTTGGCTCGATGCCGGAGGCGGGCCCATGGCCGCTTGCCGTCGGCTTTCTCTTCGTTGCTCGTCGGCCGTCTCTTTCGGGGGCGGCGGCGGCGGCCCAGGATCTCTGGGAGCCGGTCGTATCGGAAGGCCAAACGTCGCTCTGCTCGCGCTCCCCGGGGCAGCGGGGTAGGGGCCGGCGGGATGACCAGTCGGGGTGTCATGGTAGCCACCCGAGACCGTGGGCACCGAGCTTGTCGAGGCTACTCGTGGTCCCAGTCTTGGATGTACAGTCGGTCCACCTGCTCTGCCAAGCCCGCCGAACCCTCCGCTCCGCGTTGTCGGGGATCGGCTCGAAATGCTGATTTGTTGGTCTTGGGGTGACAATAATGCGCCCACAATGGGGATCTCACCTGATGTTGGGGTCTCTAATGTACCATCTTCATCACTCGTCCGCAGCATGTCCTGCGTCGCAGGCGACAGCTGCGGGGCGAGGTGCGACTTGCGGTTGTCGCGCTCCATCAGCCCAAAGGCCCAATCGCGCAGGTCGACAGGAGTCCTCTTGGCAGCCTGCACGAACGGGTCTCGGTCCTGTGCGGGTGTCCATGTTGGTCAGCACAGGCAGCATATTACACGCCATAGGGACAGCACCATCGGTTGGCTGTCGCTGCAAACGACGTACAAAGAGCTCTTGAGGCGTTGGCCTCTCGTCCGGGCTCTTGAAAAGACACTTCTGAATCATGTCCTCGAGAATCTGTGGGAACGCGTCGCTCTTGGGGAGACTCGGGGCCGGCTCGTGCACAATCTGTTGCAGCAGGTCGAGAATACCGGCAGGTGCGGACTCGGCATCGGAAAGCTGCTCACTAGCCGCAAACGGGAACTTGCCGATGGCCAACTCCATGATGGTAAGACCAAAACTCCACACGTCCGACTTGACCGTATACTTCTCTCCCTGAATCCGCTCAGGTGCCATGTAAGTTGATGTCCCGACAAAAGTGTCGGCAATCGAGTTGACAAGCTCGCCGGACACTCCAAAGTCGCAAAGCTTGATTGATCCTCTGGAGTTTACGAGGATGTTCGACGGCTTGATGTCGCGGTGCATGATGTGGTGCTTGGAGTACAGGTAAGTCAGGCCGCCCAGGGTTGCCTCAGCGATCTTGCCCAGGACATCCACCCGAATAGGGCCAAATACCCTCGACACACGATCGAGAGATCTGAGGGGAAGCAGGGAGAGTATTAGAATAACTAGCACGTCCGCCAAGCCATCCAGGAATGATGACATCCTTGCAGCAGGTTGGTCTCATGCGTGCGTCCCAGGGGGCAGTGGGAGATCAAACTCACCCAACATCCGCGTATTCCATGCACATGATGACGTCGTTATTCTCGTTCAGGAAGGCGCCGTAGAATGTGACGATGTACTCGGAATTGCAGCTGTGCATGATCTGTAGCTCTCGGACTATGCGCTTGCGCATCTCTCGTTTCGCTTCCACGTGAATGACCTGAACGAAAGCAGTTGGCATGTCAGCAGCCGCTTGCTAGCTCTGTTCATCAATTTTCGGCCCCGGGAAGGTGCGCAGCTACCTTGCGGGCCATGATTGTGTTTGTCGGCTTGTGCAGGACCTTGCTGACGGTGCCTCCATTGCCGGAACCAAGGTCTTTGATGACTTCGAGGTCCTCAGGACGCAGGTCCAGGTTGAACTCGATTCCGATTTCCAGCTGTGCGTGCTCTGAGTCTTTGTGGGATGGGGCTTCGAGTGTCGGCGGAGGTTTCGGCGCGGCAGGCGTCAGGGCGAGCCCCTTGACGTTCCTGCGCTTCATGGAGCGCGGCGCAAAAGGGTCGGCCATGTTGGGCTCGGTGATGTGGCACGTCACAAATATTTTCCGTGTTCACCGTTGCCGGAGCTTTCGGGATGCTCAATTTCGGTGTCGGGATCGGGATCGTAGCTCTGGGCTTCCTTATGACGCTTGGAAATCACTTTCCCGCCCCTTATCGAACGGCCGCGGTTCCACCAACTGATGCAGACCCTATTTCGTCGCAGAGACTCAAGACCGGTCTGGGTATCTCGGAGGTGGCACGCCGATTGTGGCTTGCCAGGGGGTTTTCCAGGAGTTGTGGCGGGAGGGAACGGAGGGGCAGCAGGCTAGGCCGCGAGGAGAAGAGAATCGCTATTTTATGACTGGAGCAGTGTTGGGCAGTCGTCGAGCTAAAATGCCAGATGACACAGTACTGGACAAGCTGCAGAAGCTTTATCCAGCTAGAACGTGGTTGCACAGACGGACTGGCGTCTGTTTGCCCGATTCCTGGGTTTCGGGAGAGCTGCGGGCGGCGAGACAAAGTGTCGACAAAAGACGGTCAGAAAGGGGGAAGAACAAGAGCCTGGCTTGGGCCTCTCAATGCCCGACTTGACTGGGGAGCAGGTATTTACTTGTCTGCACAAAGCAGCCGGTGATCTGCAATGAATAACGCGCTCTGTGGCGGGCCGTGAATGTGTCGATCAAAACGAGGGAGAGGGAAGAGAACGGTCGCCAGCGGGCTAAAATAGCTGGGGACGGAATCCAGGTGGTCGGTTCCGGCACAGTTGTGCTGCAGGGCGTTTGGCTAAGGAGTCTGAGGTACCCGCCCGACTCGTGTCGACCCCTACTAGGCGCCGACTCAGATCATCAAATTGAAGAGTGGAAAAGGACGCCCACACAGCCCGCTCCGTCGCGCAGTGCCCAAGGTGGGATGGATGGGTGAGGATGGTGGGGTAATTTTTTCTCGGGCGTCTGAGGGGCTGTCTGGAGCTGGCGCTGTGTCGGGGCAACCCTTGCGAAAAAGGGGGCCAATACCTGTGGGAAAGGTCTCGCAGCCAGCAGGCGATGCGGAAGGCAAGGGTCTGTGCGAGCTGCGGGCGGGAAGCAGAACATCACATCGTGGCGTGGGGACGCAGGTCTCGCCAGCACCTCCAGGGTCCGCCTGTGTAGGTTCCATGTTCTTCCCTCCTGATAGGACCCAGTCTTTTTCGAGGACACTGCGGCCATGGAGATAATCTATTTTTGTGAAAAATCGCCCAGGTGAGATCCATTACGCGGTATCCATCAGGTGTTCTCAACAGCCATTCAAGCACCCAGGCGAAATCCACTCTCCAAATATTGATGGCGATCGACAGCCAGACTTCTGCAATGGCCCCATGGAGCCCAGGCTCCCAATCAGCTGCTCATCCAGTGCCATCCAAGCCAGTCCTGCCAGTGCAGTGCAGTACACCATCTGTGCTCCACCCCTTCCTGCTCTACACTCCCTCTCATGGAGCAATGATTAGATGCCTGCCTACCACCACTTGAGTACCTATTTACCTAGATGGTAGGACTTGAGGCACGGCACCAACGACAACAGTCTGTCTAGGTCGCGACTCTGCTAGTGCGGGAAATTCTCAATGCAGAAGGTGACTACGCCCTCAAAGATATACCATCCACATGTCTCTCCTCCTGATGCACTTTGGTTGCTACACGGCAACCGAACAGCTTCTATTAGGATACGACAGTATTTCCTCGTAAGTATCCTAATCCGCAAGACTGAAACCCTCGAGAAAACAGGGCCCCTTATTCCTTGGGGAGAAAAATGGTAGCCCATGCTATCTGGGTACTTGCAGATACTTATAGCTATTCTAAATGGCTGCGCAAGCGCTGGGAAACTGCCTCCCATAGAGTCAACGAAAAGAATGTCACAGAAAATTCGGGGATCTGCTTGGGGCAAAGGGGCCATTTTGATATGATATGGGTTAGAGGAAGAAAAATTGAAAGAGATAGAAATGGAAACTAGTAATTGGGTTAGTAACTTCAGTACCATTACTAGATTATGAATTTACTGTCAATGTCGCGTGTATGGTAGTGTGATGAAGCCTCTCTAGAAAGGTTCTTTTTAAGGTCGATTTGAGGCAAAAGTCACTGATGAATCATGGAGCACATGGGTTGGATTTCCGTCTCCCAGGTGCCCGCGCACGGTCTGGAAAAAAAAGTCTGGACCGCGAATTTTTTCCCCCACCTAAACCACCAGCACCAAAGCCAAACAACATGCCCGCGCCGCATTCTACACCTAAAAAAAACACGCGTTCAAGGGATTTGTGATTATCTTGATGCAAAAAGCATTACTTATAGCTACAATAACGTTTTTCGCTTTTTATAAATGCAAAGGGTAAAATAATTGCAGATTGAATGGGCTCCTTTTTTTGTGGTAGTGGGGAAAAAAATTTGCGGTCCGGACTTTTTTTTTCCAGACCGTGCCGCGCCGGCAAGGCGGTGCCGACAGGAAAGCTGGCGCCACACAGTGTGGAGAACGCACATGCCTGGAATGATTCAGCCAAAGGCACAGTGGCAAGCGACCGCATCTCCCGATCCACGCCAATTGGCTGAACGAACAAGGCTACCTGCCGAACACGGTCGCGAACAAAAATTCCAGCCATTCTCAGCTCAGCCTTAGGTT
>NW_008804545.1:1364507-1393871 GCF_000145635.1 Gaeumannomyces tritici R3-111a-1
CATTCTACACCTAAAAAAACACGCGTTCAAGGGATTTGTGATTATCTTGATGCAAAAAGCATTACTTATAGCTACAATAACGTTTTTCGCTTTTTATAAATGCAAAGGGTAAAATAATTGCAGATTGAATGGGCTCCTTTTTTTGTGGTAGTGGGGAAAAAATTTGCGGTCCGGACTTTTTTTTCCAGACCGTGCCGCGCCGGCAAGGCGGTGCCGACAGGAAAGCTGGCGCCACACAGTGTGGAGAACGCACATGCCTGGAATGATTCAGCCAAAGGCACAGTGGCAAGCGACCGCATCTCCCGATCCACGCCAATTGGCTGAACGAACAAGGCTACCTGCCGAACACGGTCGCGAACAAAAATTCCAGCCATTCTCAGCTCAGCCTTAGGTTAATCCAGTCTCGCGATAGACACGCCCTTTTCGCCTGCGCCTTTGCCTGCGAACACTATCCAATTTTGCGCGCCCATCCCTCCGCTTTTGAGCACTCATCTCCGGTCTTCGCAGCTGATCTTTATATTTGGTTCTGACAGCCCCAGGTTTCTTGTCATTTTTCCTTGTTCCCTCTGGCTCGCGCCTCGGATTGTCAAACGTCCCCAATCGCCAACCAGGCAGCGATCGCCACGATGAGTAACAGCATGCGGGACCTCATTGACGGCGAGGCCGAGCTCGACGACGAGGAAGACGACGAGTCCTTTGATGGTGAGGGAGGCGACCGCGCCTCCAAGCGACCTCCCCAGGTGGACGACTCTAGCGAGGAGGAAGACGACGATGATGAGGAGGAGGCCCGAAGGGTTCGCACGCGCACAACCCCTACCGGCGATCCATCCCGCCCAGGCTGACAATATTGCTCGTTTAGATTCGCGAAAACTTCATTGTAGATGAAGAAGAAGAGGAGGAGGACGCCGAGGATGATGAGGCCGAGCGTAAACGCCGGCGCAAACGGCGACGGGCTGAGCGCGAGGAGGAGGCTCAACTGGATGACGAGGATCTTGATCTGATCGGGGAATCGCGCCCCGATTGGGAACGAAAACCTGAATCACAGGCAAGTCCCATCAATCTGGAGCCCGGGAGTGGGAGAACGCGAGGACCACCTGCTGACAGGTTATACAGCCAAAGTTCAAACGCCTGAAGCAGGGCCACCGCGAGGACGATGCGCGAGCCGATAACCGACGCGACCTGACCCAGATCTTCTCCGACGATGAGGATGAACAGGAAGACCGACACTTCAACCGCCCTAGTCGTCACGGACCGGCGGACGAATTCGACGATTTCATCGAGGACGACTACCCCGAAGATGAAGATGAGCGCAACCAACGACAGGAGGACATGGAAGTTGCTCGTCCCCGAGATCGAGGTGTTGTCGTTGACACGTCGGGTCTGGACAAGGAGGCACTCGATGATTTTGAGGCCATCTTTGGCCATGGAGAAGACTACGAGTGGGCGCTTCAGGCTGAGGAGGACGAGCAGGAGCGCCAACGCGAGGAGGAGAATCTTGAGATCAAGGACATCTTTGAGCCCGCGCAGCTTCAGGACAAGCTTCTCACTGACGAGGACAACGAGATCCGCTTCACCGACGAGCCCGAGCGGTTCCAGCTCGAGCGAAGGCCCTTCAAGGATCTGCAGCTGACGCCGGAGCAGTTCAAGGAGGAGGCACGCTGGATCAGCAAAATGATCTGGCCAAAGAAGCAGCTTGGGCTCGATTTCAGACCCCCTTTCAACAAGGCGGTTGCCAAGGTTCTCGAGTTCTTTGTTGTGGATGAAGTCGAAGTGCCCTTCGTGTTCAGCCATCGCAAAGATTACATTATCTACATGCAAAGGCAGGAATACGAGCGGAACGCGAGCGATTCCGACGGCGCACCCGAGAAGCTGCTCCTACAGGACGATTTATGGCGCATCCTCGAACTCGATATTAAATTCCGGTCGCTGATCGAGAAACGGAACGTGCTCGAAAAGACGTACAAGAACCTGAAGACCAGCGCCGGAGTCTCTGATCCCATTTTCGATGAGATGGTATTCAAAGCTGAGACGATGGAGGAGCTCCAGGACGTGCACGACTATATGCAATTCCAATATGCCTCTCAGATGAAGGAGCTCGCAGCCGCGGGCGCTATCACCAAGGAAGTGAGGCGCCCGGGAGCAAAGTCTACGAGTGGCTTCGAACGTATCCGCAACGCCAACGCGTACAACTTCGTCAAGGCCTACGGAATACCCCCTGATCGCTTGGCTCAGAATGCTCTCAGGGAAGGCAAGAAGGTGATCCCGGAAGACCCGGAGAAGCTGCCCATCGAGCTGGCCGATAGCCTATGCGACTCGTATTTTGACACTGGCGACGGCGTTATGAATGCGGCCCGCAACATGTACGCCGAGGAGCTCTACCAAAATCCCAGGATGCGCCGACACTTCAGGGTCGCCTACTACGCCATGGGGTCGGTCAGCTGTCGGCGTACAGAGAAGGGCCTCAGGAGGATCGATGAGTCCCACCCCTTCTACGAAATCAAGTATCTGCTGGACCAGACCATCGAGGATCTTGTGGGGCGGCCCGAGGTGTTCCTCAAGATGATGAAGGCCGAGGAGGAAGGGCTGGTGGAGGTCAAGCTCACTCTGCACCAGGAGCGCGAGTTTCGCAAGAACCTTCTTGCCGAGTTCCAATCGGACAACTTCAGCGAGAGGGCGGATGCCTGGAACGAGGAGCGGCGCAAGGCCCTCGATGTCGCATTCCCGAAGCTTGAGAAGATCATTGCCAAGGGGGTCAAAGATTCGCTTCGGACGGCCTGCCAGGAGGACCTCCTGCAGATCTGCCGGACCGAGTTCTTCAGAAGGATAGACCAGGCGCCTTACAAACCCAAGGGCCTCGTCCTGGGAACAACTCCACGATGCCTGGTCATCTCGAACGGCATGGCCGACCCCAACCGAGACCTCCTCTGTTGGGCCTACGTCGAGGAGAACGACCGAGTGATGGAGCAAGGAAAATTCGGCAGTCTGGGCCGCGACGAAGCAGCCCGCAACGCATTCTGTGAGCTTGTCGAGCGTCGCCGCCCTGACGTGATTGGAGTGAGTGGCTGGTCAGCCGACACAAACCGTCTTGTGCGGGACCTGGAAACCCTGATCAACGACCGGGGCTTGATGGGCAACGAGTTTGAAGACCCGGAGACGGAGGAGGTGCGCACCGAGCTGCTCGAGGTCCTCGTTGTGAATGACGAGGTGGCAAGGCTGTACAAGGACAGCCCCAGGGCTGTGGCCGACCACCCGACGCTGAACCCTGTGACGCGCTACTGCATCGCCCTGGGACGTTATCTGCAGAACCCACTCAAGGAGTACGCCAACCTGGGCAAGGACATCACGTCGCTGGCCATCCACCCTTGCCAGAATCTGCTTCCTCAAGACAAGCTGTTCAAGGTATTCGAGACGGCGCTCGTTGACGTTGTCAACCTGGTGGGTGTTGATATAAACGAGGCTGTGAACGACCCATACACAGCAACTCTGTTGCCATATGTCGCCGGCCTAGGTCCCCGCAAAGCTACAGCTGTCATCAAGGCGATTCACAAGAATGGCGGCATCGTCAGCTCGCGCGCCGAGCTTGTGGGCGACCCAGACAGAGGCAAAGTCCCCGTGGTCGGGCCCCACGTGTGGAACAATTGCGTTAGCTCCCTCATCATCGACTACGACGCGACGAACGAGGCATCCGACCCTCTCGATAGTACTCGTGTGCACCCGGAGGACTATGAGCTGGGCAGGAAGATGGCGGCAGATGCTCTCGAGCTCGACGAAGAGGATGTCCGAACTGCTGTTGAGGACAACGGGCCGGGCGCGGTGGTGCGTATGCTCTTCAAGGAGGACAGCCAAGAGAAGGTGAACGAGCTGGTCCTGGAGGAATACGCGGAGCAGCTGGAAGCCAAGTACCACCAACGCAAGCGCGCCACTCTCTACACCATCCGCAGCGAGCTGCTGGGGCCATACGAGGAGCTTCGCCGCCACTTCATCACTCTTTCGCCCGACGAGATATTCACCATGTTCACGGGTGAGACCAAGGATTCGCTGTGCAAGGGCATGATCGTGCCGATCAACGTCCGCGTCGTCAAGGAGGAATTCGCAATCGTCAAGCTCGACTGCGGCATAGAGGGTCGGATCGAGGCGCACGAGGTGTCAACACGACACTCGGTGCGAGAGATACTCCAAGTTGGCCAGACGACGCGCGCCAAAGTGCTCGATATCAGCCGAAAGGACTTCATGTGCAGACTCTCGGTCAGGGAGGATATGCTCCAGGTTCCGTTCCGCAGGCACCAGGACTACAACAGCCGCAACTGGGACTTTAGGTTGGAGACGCAGGACACGGAAGACATGACGGAGAAGGACAACGGCACGGGTCGCGCCCAGCGTGTCATCAAACACCCCATGTTCAAGCCATTCAACTCGACCCAGGCCGAGGAGTACCTTGGCTCGCAGCCATCGGGAGAGGTGGTGGTCCGGTCATCGTCCAAGGGCAACGACCATCTTGCCGTGACGTGGAAGGTGGCGGACAATGTGTACCAGCACGTCGATGTGCTGGAGCTCGACAAGGAAAACGAGTTCTCGGTGGGCAGGACCCTCAAGGTGGCCAACAAGTACACTTACTCGGACCTTGACGAGTTGATTGTGGACCACATCAAGGCCATGTCGAAGAAGGTGGATGAGCTCATGCGGCATGAGAAGTTCCAGAAGGGATCCAGGTCTGACTTGGGTAAGAATTTCTTGGCGTCCCTGTCGGGCGTTGGCAGCGTGCGGAAGGCGGGATATCATGCACAGATCGAGCTAACTTTGATGTCCTACAGAGCGATGGCTTACCACGTACATGGATGCCAATCCGAACCGATCGACGTATGCGTTCTGTCTCGACACGAAACACCCCGGTTACTTTGTGCTTTGCTTCAAGGCGAGCCGGTCGTCGAGGATAGGCTCGTGGAGCGTCCGCGTGATCCCGCAGGCGTTTGAGATGATGGGTAACCAATACCCGGATGTGAGGGCGCTTTGCAATGGGTTCAAGCTTCGATGGCAGAGCGAGCAGCTCAAAATGTCGTCGATGCCCCACAGGGGCGGCAGGTAGAGTGGGGAAGGACTCGTGTCTCGCTCGCTAATGAGCACTTGATGGGCTAGTGGCAGTGATTGGAGACAGGCAGCAGTTATACTGTCTTGGCAGGGTGACGACGACATGCGGAACCTCATGCGATGGTGGTAGATAGTGGTAGCGGTGGCAGCCAAGGTTTGGCAGCACAGTTTTCTACGCCAAGTGCAAGACGTATTACGAAAACATGGCCTTTGCTCTTGGGGTCGGTAATCTCGATAGATATAACAGGCCAAGGCCAGAATGGAATAAGACTAGTCGTCGCGGGGGGTTCCTTGCTTAGTGGGAAGCCGGCCATCGGGTGCCTACACATACATAGTATCGCTAGTGCGCCGACGTGGACGTGGATGTACTCTAGGCAGGGCAAAGAGCATGAATACGCATTAATTGGTTGGAAAGGACTCGTAAGGAAGGATCCATAGTATTAGCGCACACGAACCCAGAGCGCCGACTCTGTGCCCGAGCGAGTGCGTTGTGAACCATGGGGTATGGTCCCTGCACATGGGATGGGCTAGCTCAGGAACTTGTCGGGATTCGAATGAATTCCATCGGCTGGCGGTGTTCCTTATGACTGTGCAGGTGTCTGGTTGCGGCGAGTCGAGTGGGCACAAAGTTGAAGTCCAGCCGACGAGGTTCCATCGTAAAGGACCGCCGCATTCAGACGAGCCGTGGTAAGGCTGATAGGATGGCATTGTGCATGGGGGGCTGTGAAGGGGCTGGCTGACAAGGATGATTGTGGAAGAGTATACGCAAGTAGAAAACCCCCGTCGAAACCAGCTGGTGTCGAGGCGGTTGATGGTACTGCCTGGCACATCCTGGCACATCCAAGCACCGGGCAATCCAGAGAAACCCAGGTGGTTAAGATGGTCCGAACCAGGATTCTCGCTGCAGAACACAGACACACAGAGCTGAGCCGCATGCGTGACTTGCAGCGCGCACGACGTGGACACAGAATCGGAGCTGCAGGAGGGGTCTCGGACTTGTGTGACGGAGTGGACAAACAAGGGCGCTGTGTGGGCTGCGTCCAGCCGTGCCCGCTGATGTGAGAGGCAAGGCCAAGGAAGGAATAGATAGAATAAGACAAAACACGGGGCGGGAAAGTGCGAGAGAAGGTACCTTTAGGACTTTAGGTCGGTGGTAATTAATCGAAGCGCGGCCCCAATTCGTCGCGGCAACCTTCGAGTCCCACTCCCAAGCCGGGTGCTCGCATGAGGCCAGACTAAAAGGGCCACATCTGCTGCTTTTCTGCCTCAGCTCGCGACCGCCCAGGTGGACATTTGTATATCTCTCAGGAAGAGAGGTATTGCTGTCTGCCTGGACGCAAGCCGTTTGGGCGACGGGGGACTATTGATTGGCAGGCCACGTGGACCCGGCTGACGCTTCACATCCCTCCCTGATTTTCTCGTTTCGGAGCTGCGCAATCGCGTCCGCTCCGTCTCCATTGGAGAGATTGAAGTGCGCGTCATTTTGCCCCCCTCACCCCCCCTAAAGCTCGTCCATCACGGTGGAGGTCGAGCTCGGGAGCTGCCGGCCAGGCACGAGAAACCTTATTAGAGCCCACAACCCTCCATCGCTGCCTCGACGCCTTGCCCACTGGCCTCTGCCGCTCAACCACCGACCGACACGTCCGCCGAGCGCCTGGACTCACCCCCGCGAAAATGGCGGGAATCGAGCAGCTCGAGATACACAGCAAGGTGCGCACGACTCGGTATCCCCTCAAAGAGTGACATGGTGGCCGGTGATCCGGTGGTGACTAACTCCATGTGCTGGCCTGCTGCTTCGTTTGTTAGTCCTACATCGTTCGCTGGGTCAAGGTTGACGATGGATTTACCGTTTCGTGGAGCGTGCAGCCGCACAAGAAGTCAATGTTGGTCTCGCTCCCTCACACTCTCCCACATTCACCTCCCCCTCTCCTTGCCTCCTAGGCCGGGCCTCCCTGCGGCCAGCAGTGCGTAGCCGCTTTGGCATCCCACGAGCTAATAACGCCGATCCTCCCCCGCGATATAGAAACTTCGGCATCGTCAAGCACCCCGGCACTGGCGGCACGAACCTGGCCACGGCTTCCATCTTGTCCGAAGACAGCCTCGGCGGCGATGGCGAGGGTGCGGCGGACGGCAAGGGCGGACTCTTCTCCAAACGAGATGCTAGCACGGCGCAGGAGCAGCTGTCCAAGAAGGGCTTCATCATGGTCAAGTGGCACGGCAAATGCACCGCCGACAAGGTCACCACAGGCACCCATGACGTGCCTGTCGGCAAGGGCGGCATGTACGGCATGGTCTTCGACAACACCTTTTCCAAACAGACGTCCAAGAACGCCACCTTTGTCGTTCTCACACATCCCACCGGCACTGCCCCGCAGCCCTCACGAAACAACATGGCCGACTTGGGCGGCAGCTCCAACGCCAACGCCAGCACTGCTAGTTTGAACAAGACAGCAACGCAGCAGAGCCCGCGGCTCGGGCGCCACCCCTCCGAGTCCTTGGATAGCCTGCACAGCCATGTAACTCCAGCTGCTGCGGCCCGTCCCGGAACTTCTGTGGGCGGCGCCTCGGCAAACTGCCACACAGGCATCCTGAATAAGCGTCGCCGCAAGAAGGGCCAGGGCTACGCCCGCCGCTTCTTCTCACTCGACTACGCCACCTGCACTCTGTCCTACTATCAGAACCGCAACACGTCGGCCCTGCGCGGCGCCATCCCTCTCAGCCTGGCCGCCATCGCCGCTGACGAGCGTCGCAGGGAGATTAGCATCGACTCGGGCGCCGAGATCTGGCATCTGAAGGCCAACAACAACAAGGACTTTGCCGACTGGGCTGCCGCTCTCACCAAAGCCACCCGCGCCGCCAGGGGAACTGAACCCACTTCGTCCGGCCGTGACAACTCGTTCCCGCACGGCGCGTCCGGTGACGGCCCGCACGGCCAGTCGGCCCAGCGCCTCGCCCCTGCCCACAGCACCGAGGAGGAGGACAGGGAGTGGCAGCAGGTCGAGGCCCTGGTCAGCCGGGTCGTCGGAACCAGGGACGCCCTCAGGCGGCTGGTCAAGGACATGTCGTCTCCGGCGCAGCCCACGTCACCGAGGTCGGCCGTTACCCCACAGCAACATCTTGCGCCTTGGTCTACTAGCACCCCTCCTGTTGCTGAGGAAGGCGATGGGTACTTCCAGACCCCGCAGACCGCGGCGGAGAGGAAGCCATTTTGGAAGCGTAAGTCGAGCGCCAACCTGATCGGCCAGAGCTCGGCGCAGTCTCCAGCAGCTTCACAACAGGGGCTCTCGACGCCGAGCAGCGTCACCACTGCCATCGTGACGGGCAACTCGTCCTCGGCCGCCGCTGATAAGCGTAGGTCCAAGTCGTATGACCTCAACCACGACCAAGGCAGCGACAGCGTGTTGCAGCAAAACTGCAAGGCCCTTCTCGGCGACCTGGACTCGGTTGTGGTCGAGTTCTCGCAGCTGCTGTCCTCGAGCAAGCGCCGGCGCATACCGGTCCCGGCCTCGGCCGTGTCTCGCAACAGTATGGAGTCGACCTCGACGGCTGAGGAGTTCTTCGACGCGGCCGAGGGTGATGGCGACCGCACCGAGCTCCTCATGATTGACAACCGGAGCGACGAGTCCCGGCACTCGGACGACGCCGACGAAGGGTTCGCGCACGAGGAGGGCGACGATGACGGCTCCTCGGTGTCGTCGGTCGACGAGGGCGACGGGGCGGCTGACGATGGTGCGGGCAACACTCTCTACCACCCGGCAAAGCCCAAGTCGCTGGCACCGCTGCCCATCACGACGGTGGTCAAGCGGCGGACCACGGTGCCGGCGGCGACGATGCTGCCGCCGAGCCTTATCGCGTTCGTGCGCAAGAACGTGGGCAAGGACCTGAGCACCATCAGCATGCCCGTGTCGTCCAACGAGCCCATCTCGCTGCTGCAGCGCATGGCGGAGCAGCTCGAGTACGCGCACCTGCTGGACGCGGCGGCGCGGCAGAAGCAGGCGCGCGACCGGCTTCTGTACGTGACGGCCTTTGCCATCTCGCAGTTCAGTTCGGTGCGGGCGCGCGAGCGCGCCATCCGCAAGCCCTTCAACCCGCTCCTGGGCGAGACGTTTGAACTGCTCCGGGCCGAGCCCGAGGTGCCGGGCGGCCTGCGCATGGTGGTTGAGAAGGTCTCGCACCGCCCCGTCCGCCTGGCCCTGCATGCCGACGGCGAGCGCTGGAGCCTCGCGCAGGCGCCGGCGCCGACGCAGAAGTTCTGGGGCAAGAGCATGGAGCTCACGACCGAGGGCAAGATACGCGTGACGCTGCGGCTGCCCGACGGCGCCGAGGAACGCTACAGCTGGGGCGTGGCCACCGTGTTCCTGCGCAACGTGGTCATGGGCGAGAAGTACGTCGAGCCCGTGGGCAGCATGTCGGTGCTCGACGAGACGAGCGGGGCGCGCGCCGCCGTCGAGTTCCTGGCCAAGGGCATGTTTGGCGGGCGCGGCGAGGACGTGCAGGTCGAGACGTGGGGGCCCGACGGCGTCCACGCGGGCCTGGCGCTCGCGGGCACCTGGACCGGCGGCCTCCGCCTCGTCGAGGGCGGCAAGTCGTCGGGCGGGCCCGAGATCTGGTCCGTCGGCAAGCTCGTCGACAACGCCGCCCAGACGTACGGCTTCACCGCCTTTGCCGCCTCCCTCAACGAGATCACGGAGCTCGAGAAGGGGAGGCTGCCCGCCACCGACTCCCGCCTGCGCCCGGACCAGCGACTCGCCGAGCAGGGCAAGCTCGACGCCGCCGAGGAGTCAAAGGTCCGGCTCGAGGAGGCCCAGCGCACCCGCCGCAGGCTGCTCGAGGAGCGCGGCGAGCAGCACCGCCCCCGCTGGTTCACAAAGGTCGCAGACGGGCCCGACGGGGACGAGGTCTGGAGGATCAAGTCGGGCAAGGACGGCTACTGGGAGGAGAGGGGCAAGGGATCCTGGACCGGCGTCGAGGACGTCTTTGAGGAGCCGTGATTTTTTGTTCCCCTCTTCGTTTCGATTTAGCTAGCCAGAATTTTTTGTTTTATTTTGCTTTTTTTTTTTCATCTTCTCTCTTGTGCACTCGCGCTGCGTCCTATTTCCCGTCTCTCCGTCCATGATACCATTTTACCCCGCGATGCTTCGCAAGGCTACAAGACCAAAAGGCTGTTGATAGATGGAAAAAGATGGCTCTCGTAGATGTAGACATGTCAAAAGTCGAAATAAAAGTTTCTGGATGGTATACGCCAGACTAGGTGCCGTATTTTTCACGCTTGCATACCCTTGGTTAAATGTCTGGACATGGGATACCGCGGTACATGTTCACGATTGTCACGGGCTGTGAATGGCTCGATTCCCATAAACCAAACAATATGTCATGAGATGTTGTATTACTGTATATAAAAAGATTATGCGTAGCCTTCACTTCCGGCGACGGACAAGCCATTCATCTAGCTGACCGACAGCATGCGTTTGAGATTCCACGGCGAATCAGGGAACCAGGATGTCCTCCACGCGCAGCCCCCAGTACCATGCAGCAATGACCATTGCGCCGGTGCTCATGGTGAAGGCGGTCAGGAAGTTGACCTCGTTGTTGTCGAGCAGGTCCAGGCCGCTCTCGACGACCCTGCTGGGCTTGTCGTCGCCGAAGCTGCTCCTGCGGTGCCTGTCCTTTGCGTCGTACCTGCTGCGCGACGAGGCGCCCGTCTTTTCGTCCACTCCGTGGGCCGGGGCCGATCCGGAGGCGATCGCCGGCGCCGTGGTCTCGACGGCGTCGCCGGCCTCCCCGCCGAGCAGGGCCGCCTTGACCTCGGCGCGGGCGTTGGTGTGCTTCTGCTCCGGGGCGAGGCCGCCCGCGGCGGTGGGCGACGAGACGAGCACGCGGACGCCGCCCTCACCCTCGACGATCTTGCCGGTGCGGGCGTCGCGCACCGAGCGCTGGAAGAGCGCGCCCAGGACCGAGTCGAGCACGCTGCCGAGGGCGCCCCACACGGCGAGGGCGACCATGACGGCGGCGCGCTGCTCGGGCCTCCAGGGGCTGGCAGCGCCACTAGAGAGGAGGCCGTCGTGCTCGGGCTGGCAGAGCGGGGTGAAGAGCACGGCGGCCACGACCACGATGATGCTGCCCAGCAGCCCCGCGGCCAGGCCGAGGGCCGTGACGCCGCCGTTGGTGCCGCGGGGGACCTTGCGTAGCGTCAGCGACGTGATGAGCCGCGGGCTCGAGGTGGCGAGAATGCCGAGCTCCGACGAGAACGTGTCGGCCGCCATGGTGGCGTAGTTTGCGATGATGCCGATGGGCAGCAGGTCGCCGGCCCACGCCAGGCACAGGCTGCCCTGCGGGGCCGGGCTGGTGCTGCCCGTGAGGAGCAGCTCGCGGCGCTTGTAGAGCTGGTAGGCATGTGCGAGCGAGAGGACGGATGCGACGGCCGAGTTTGCGAGCACTGCAGGCGGCGGGAGCTGTGTCAGCAAACACGATCCAACCCCGCTAGCTCCAGCCTAGGCGTCGGCAGCTACAAGACAAGACGCTACAGTACGCACCTTGCACGTGTGTCCGGGGCCCCTCGCCGCCCGAGGTGCCCTGCGATGCGACCGTTAGGGATGCCTTGACATCCTTCTTGATCTTGGTCACCCTCGTGCCAGCCAGGAAGAAGACGACGAGCAGGGCAAAGGGCAGATTCCACGGGTGGACGGCGTGGGCGATGGCAGACAGGGCGGCGGCAGCGATGCCGGCCGGGGTGAGGCTCTTGTGCGAGTATGCCCGATATACCAGGGCCAGGGTGGCCGGGACCGCGATTATGGGCTTCATAGCGGACGGGTCACGCAAGATGGCGGATTGTGCTCAGGGCGAGCCTGGCAGAGCTTGCCCGGATGTCGAGTGAGAAAGGTTTGACTGAGGTCAGCTGTTGATGACGTTGACTGCAGCAAGTCGCTAGTGCATCTGTGGGTTCCAGTTTCGGATAGCTTGGCCACAGCCATTCGCCTGCCACCAGCGAATAGCGGGCACCAACAAATCACATCTCCCAGCGCCCAACAGCTCGGCAACCTGCACGTTCTCGTCGTTGATGCTTCCACACAGCTCTGGCACGGGCATGGCAATCTGTTTTCTCAGAGCTTGGATTGCTAGCGCAAAACTCACCCTCCTAATCCAAACCATCCCCCAATTTCACGAGGGAGGGGCATGTGACAGAGGCGGGCAGCCTACCTACCACTTCGAGTGCCTGTACCTCCTCGCCAACGAGCTTCGTTGTTCCCACGCTTCGCGGCCAATTGAACGGTGTCGTTTGAAACGGTTGGGAGAGTGGTGGCGTCGGTCAGGCTCACCGCTTGCGCTGAAGCTGTGTGTTGCTGTGCGCGTGCCGTGCAAACGCTGACGGGCGGGGATCTAAATTCGTGTCGGGAGCGCACCAGCATTTCAAGGCCAGCTAGATGGTTCCAGGTGACCCCGCGCTCCACCCCATATCCCCGGCCTACTTGAGGAACCAGGAGAGCGTCGTGCCTGCCCGACATCTTTTCCTGGCCCCGATGCTCTTGCCTTGAACCGGTCTGGTTGTGCAGTTCATGCCGCGTCCAAGCTTTTATTTGCGGAACGTGCCTGCTGTCTGGGTTGCTTTGTGTCTCGGCTGAGCCACTGAGATTAGGCCGCCCCACCAGTGCCGTGCCTGGATTGACCACGCGACCGAGCCACCAATGAGCCACGGGAGCGGGGCTGAGACTGCCGGTACTGACGCCATAAACGCTCAACGCTAGGCGTGCCAGGCCCAAAGCTTGTGCGGGTTGAGGATATCTCGGAGGCACATCACCTCACAGACCAACCAAACACCAACTTTCCACTGGGAAGAGCATTGCACCTTCACCTCCGACATCGCGCCTGTAGAAACGCCCCACCCCTATACGACGACGACCGCAGGAGAAGCTACCGCTGCCATCGAACGGCAGGAGACAACGATTACAGGAGCCTGGAAGTTCGCGACCGCTGACATCACCAACCCTGGAGACGACGAGCACCATGCCGCCCACAGCCACCCGCAGTGGTGGCGGCGGCGGCGGCGCACCTAGCGCCTCGACGAGCGAAAGCAATAGCAGCAAGATCCGAGTCGACCAACGAATCAGCGCCTACGATGTTAGTAGGACCCTGGGCGAGGGCTCGTTCGGCAAGGTCAAGCTGGCCGTCCACAAGGGCACCAAGCAGAAGGTCGCGCTCAAGATAATTTCTCGCAAGCGCCTCGCCAGCACCGATATGGCCGGTCGCGTCGAGCGCGAGATCGAGTACCTGCAGCTGCTGCGGCACCCCCACATCATCAAACTGTACACCGTCATCAAGACGGACAGCGAGATCATAATGGTGCTCGAGTATGCCGGCGGCGAGCTCTTTGACCACATCGTCCAGCACGGCCGCCTCAGCGAGAAGCAGGCCCGGCGCTTCTTCCAGCAGATGCTCTGCGCTGTCGAGTACTGCCATCGCCACAAGATTGTCCACCGCGACCTCAAGCCCGAAAACCTCCTGCTCGACGAGAACCTCAATGTCAAGATTGCCGACTTTGGCCTCAGCAACATCATGACTGACGGCAACTTCCTCAAGACGAGCTGCGGCAGCCCCAATTACGCAGCCCCCGAGGTCATCAGCGGCAAGCTGTATGCTGGATCCGAGGTGGACGTCTGGAGCTGCGGCGTCATCCTTTACGTCCTCCTGGTCGGTAGGCTCCCCTTTGACGACGACCATATCCCCAGCCTGTTCGCCAAAATCGCCCGCGGCACCTACGTCGTCCCCTCATGGATGAGCGAGGGCGCGGCCGGCCTGATTAAGAAGATGCTCGTTGTGAACCCCGTCACCAGGGCCACCGTGGCCGAGATCCGCCAGGATCCATGGTTCCTGACGGACCTCCCCGACTACCTCCAGCCGCCGGCCGAGCCCTTCTTCAACACCGGTATCGACCCGGAAAAGTCCATCCGGCCGAGCGACATCGCCCCCAATGCCCCGCCCAAGGTCCAGGAGAAGCTCCACGCCGAAGTCACGGACAAGATCTCCAAGACCATGGGCTACGGCAAGCAGGACGTCCTGGACGCTCTGGAAGCGGAGGAGCCTTCTGCTATTAAGGATGCGTACATGATCGTTCGCGAGAACAAGCTCATGCAGGGCAATCCGGACCTGGCCACGGAAGACAACCCGTTTCTGTCGGCGTCGCCGCCGACGGACGACAACGGCCCTGCCAGCCTGGCCGCCATGATGGAGTCCTCGGGCCTGGGAGCCGGCGACCCCAACGCCAGCCCGCTGGCCAGCATGTCCTCGGCCCGGTCCATCACATCCAGCAATGCCAGTGCGGTGCTGGCGGCGCAGCAACGCCCGTACGCAAGCAAGATCGGCATCCTACCCAGTAGCCTGACGGCTTACCATAATGCCTACATGGAGAACGAGAAGGCGGGCAAGAACGCAGACGAGGCTCCCCCGACGGCAAATCTGCCCAACGAACCCCCTGCGCCAGCCAGGACGCCTGCCGAACACGAGGAGACATCGCGAAGGCTCAGACCACACTCACGAGCACCCCTGGCCGCAACGGACCAGACGGGCCGGCCACAGGGCATGACGCCGTCGAACCCCCCTAAGAGGGTGAAGCAGGTTCGTTGGCAGTTCGGCATTCGATCGCGTAATGCGCCGTTCGAGGCCCTGTTGTGCATCTACAAGGCGCTTAGGAAGCTTGGGTGTGGTTGGCATGTGGACAAGGACTACTCCAAAGTTCATCACGAAGAGTAAGATGACCGACCCTCTGTGTGGTTGTGCTGTTTGGTGTTTGGATGCTGACCATGCCGCTCGATGCAGTGAGGAGAGGCGCCGAAGCTGGAATCGCAGGGGAAGAAATGGACAGTCGGGAGACCAGGAGGCGAGAGGTGATGCGGGAACACCATACGTGCTGCCAGCTGATCCCTGGCATATCGAGGCACGATGGGAGACGGGCAGTAAGTTGCTACTTGTTTAACCCCATGATGTCTTCTTCTTTCGCTGTTTCTTTGGAATGTCACTAACGAGAAGCTCAGAGCTGCGACGCCATTCGACCGCCACCGACGCAAAGATGGCGACGTCCTTCAGCGGTGACGAGCTGCAGGTGAAACGACGCAACGGCAAAGAGGAGTACCAAGTCGTGGCCATGAGGCTGTCCATCCAGATATACGAGATGGAGAGTGGCGTGTACTTGGTTGACTTCAAGTGCGCGGGCTACGAGCTGCAAGACGGCAGGCTTCTGGAGGAGAAGGACGTCACAAGTCCGTTCCCCTTTCTCGACCTGGCCGCCCGTCTGATCATGCAGCTTGCCGATGCGGACTAGGGGTTGATCCTCTATCATTGGTGGCACCGAGCCACACTCTTCCCCAGGACATTTCTACCCCATGATCCTATGAGCTCCTCCCAAGTTCCGATATCATGCACCGATTGTCTTTGCCTCAGTGACGGCAATGTCGGTACTGGGCTGCTCATCACAATTTCTGGGCATCCTCTGATCCCTCTTTGCCTTTTTTTTTACCCCTATTTTCATCTCTGCCTCCCCTCTGATTCGTGGGGAATTTGCCGGGTGCCCCTAGAACTGCGATGCGATATTATTCCAAGGTTCCTTGGTCGCTCCCTCTCCTTTTTTTTTCTTCCTCCTTTTCTTCGCTAAAGCCTCAAGCTCTCGCTCGGCTTTAGTCCCAGATCATCCAACCTTTCTGAGGTGCAAGGTTAATTGCCGAGTTCCTGTTTTTCTGAGTTGCCACTGAATCCTGAAGCCAAAGACGGCTCCAAGCAAAGGCAGAAAAAGATGGGTGGAAAGTTTGAGTGGTGACGTGTAACAACCAACACACTAATATGCTTACAAGGATGGAAACGGTCATTAGATGATAAGGATGGTATGGATGGGACCAAGGATGGAGGTTGGTGGCAGGCGTTTCTAGGCGAATGAGGCACTCTCTTGATGAGAAGGAGCGCCCTGCTCTTTGATGGCTCTTATTTCATCTATACCCCGGGCGCAAGCTCAAACGACCGTTGCTTGCTTGGGTGTTAGATCTCGTGGTGGGATATCCGATCTGTGGCTGGAACGAGGTCCGTCCCAAATGATACTGCACGCTCAGAGGTCTTGGTGGCAGTGTGGGAAAGATGGAAAGATGCTCGAGCGGAACTGCCGGCGTGGGCAACGCGTCCACCATAGCGTTGGTTGATTACAGGTATTGATATTAGTGGCGCATTCGATGCAACCTGGATTCAGGCACGGGAGGCACGATTAGTGCCACAGCTGCTGTGGAAGCAGTTGTGCACTACCTAGGTACATAATTGGGGGGAAACATCCCCTGTCACAATTGCCGCCGACAGTTGTCGGTGCAACCACGGCTCAATCAAATGCTACATGAGCCATCTATGAATGGACCCAACACGCCGGGTCATTATTTGAGCCACGACCCGGCCAAGTCACAGAGCCGGCGCTAGATGTGCATGGCATGGCCGTAGGTGACGTCTCGGCTTGCGCAAGGCAGGTTCGGCTATCAGCATCACCTCGCGCCGGCAGCTGCCCTGGGCTCCCTGTCTTGGTCCCTGACTCTTAGCATTGACCTTGGGCGCCTCTTCTCCAAGCTACTCTGAGCTCTCGTCAAGGGCCTCTTCCCTATCCTGGGCTCTTTTTTATTATTATTATCCCCAGTCTACGTACTGGGCTTGTTATTCTTCAGATCTGTATCTGTATCTGGTATATTCCTGAACCGGGGACGTGCATCCTACCCAATTATGGATCCACCTCCCGAGATGCCGTCGGAAGCCGTCATGGGCCCCAAGTCCATGCCGACGACGCCCGCCGCAAGCGACGGCCCCCCGAGCGATGCACGTACTTGCCCGTGGCGCCGACGCCGTCGCCGCCCTCTAATCCCCCTCCTCCTAATCGCAGCGGCCATTGCAATTTTCACGCTGCGGCTCCCAGCCGTGAGTGGCGGACCTGGTAGCCGCTTCGAGGGCTGGGCGCCGGCGTGGCCTGCGCCGGCGTCGTCGTCGTCGTCGCCGGCCGGGCTCGACGGGGACGCCGGGCAAATGGGCGTCGTCGGGCGGCAGTTCAACCCGTTCCCCTTCCCGCCCGCGCGCCGCCGGGCCGTCGTCGAGTGCCTGCAGGTCGAGAAGCCCGTCCTGATGCCCAAGGTCGATGACAACGGGGACTCGGCCGGCCGGGACCCGAAGGCCTCGCGGGGCTGCAGCGTGTTACTGATGGATCATGTGTTTGCCCGCAGCTACGGCCAGCCCTTCGTGGGTATGTCGCCCCCCTTTTTTTTTCTTTTGTCTTTGTACTATTCACGAACCAACAACCCATGTTCAGACGATGCTAACCGCCCCTTTATTTTGTGTCATGATAGGCAACTACTCGCCCCCAGATTGCGACTTCAACAGGGTCGCCATGAACTTCACGTAAGATATTCCTTGGATTGGTTCTTCTAGAAATAGAGATGAAGCTTGCGAGGCACCTAGCTAACACTTCATCTCATTTCCCAGCGTCGTGTCAGAAGGTAGGCAGTTCGACAGGCTGGCCATCATGTACCTCAACGACACCGAAGTCTGGCGCACGTCAACGGCCGAGCCTGTGGCTCCCCCGGGGATCCGCTGGGAGTACCACAAGGACATGACGCCGTACCTTTCCTTCTGGAAAACGCCCCAGACCGTAATCTTTGATCTTGGGAACCTGATTGATGACACCTACAACGGCACCTTCAACGCCACCCTGACGGCCACCTTCTTCAGGAGCGACGCGAGGACGGCGGCGGCCACCCCCGCGGACCTCATCATCCCCATCACAGGCCGCAGGGGCGGCCAGGCCACCAATCCGGTCAGCGTATTTGTCGTCCCCGAGCAGGACGCCCGGGCCACGGTCGCGGCCTTCCCGCGCAACGCCAACCGCGCCGTGCTGTCCGTCTCGGCCTGCGGGCAGGCGGCCGAGGAGTTCTGGTGGTCCAACTTTCTCGACAGCGACGTCGCGGCCTTTAACGACACGGCCGGCGTGGGCTACGGGTACAGCCCCTTCCGCGAGGTCCGGGCCCTCATCGACGGGAAGCTCGCGGGGGTCACCTGGCCGTTCCCCGTCATCTTCACGGGCGGCGTCGTGCCGAGCCTCCACCGCCCCGTCGTCGGTCTCCAGGCCTTTGACATGCGCGAGCACGAGATCGACATCACGCCGTGGCTTCCCCTGCTCTGCGATGGGAACCCGCACTCCATTTCGTTTATTGTGTCGGGCCTGCAAGACGACGGAGGGACCAAGGCAGACCTGACAGAGAAAGTGAACTCGAACGTAAGTTGTCACCCTTTTTTCTCTTCGCTCACACTACAATATCTCCGGGTCAGATGGCTGATGCAGAGACCATGTCAACACAGTGGCCAATCACGGGAAAGATATTTGTGTGGCTTGACGAGCCGGGCTCCGTGACGACAGGCACCACCCCTGAAGTCCGCGGGCTGGATCCAAACATTGCCATCTCGCGCCACCTGTCCCAGGATGCCCGCGGATCGAACCAGAGCCTCGCATTTTCTGTGCATGTGCAGCGCGACTTCACAGTAACATCAACGGTGGTGACGAAGCACCGGACCACCACAAGCACCTGGCGGCAGAGGCTGTCCTTTATCATCCAAAGCAACGTGACGGAATACGGAAAGACCCAGATCGTAGACTTGAACGTCACGGGCGCCGACACGGCCTCGTCCGACAAGGCGTCCATCTACGGGCACGACTACCAC
Organism: Gaeumannomyces tritici R3-111a-1; assembly: GCF_000145635.1. NCBI lineage: Eukaryota > Fungi > Ascomycota > Sordariomycetes > Magnaporthales > Magnaporthaceae > Gaeumannomyces > Gaeumannomyces tritici. The sequence continues at coordinate 1,383,312 of NW_008804545.1, forward strand.
TACCCGCTCGGCGTCAACATGCGGACGTCGACGGACAGCGCGGGCGCCCTCTCCCTCGCCGCGCGCCTCGACCAGGGCCTCGTGCTGCAGACGTCGGGCGCCGCCGTGTACCCCGACGGGCTCGAGGCCTTTGGCACGGCGGCCCACGGCGTCTACGCCGCGAGCGTCCTGTCGACGTCACGTCGCGGGGTCGCCACGTTCCGCCAGTCGGCCGACAAGCGGTCCACGTCGGCCTCGGGCCGCACGGCGCAGGCCTTTTCGTTTGGCGGCAACTTTGAGCGCTATCCGGACCTTAGCTCACCGGACGGTGGTGGTGGTGGTGGTGGTGGTGGTGATGGCGGTGTTGGCTCTCAGCCCGACGTGATGCTGTACTTTAGGAACATCAGCACAGATGGTAACGACGTCGTCCGCGACAGGGTGTCCGTCTCGGACTCGGCCCTTGGGGACGCCGCCGTCGTTGCTCGCTTCGAGGGCGAGGGCGGCGGTGAGGACGAGGACGGCCCGTTCAGGCCCGCTGGCGAGCAGTTCATCATGACGCCGCCGCCGGCCGCTGTCGGTGGGGAAGAGGAGCAGCCCGGTGGCGGTGGTGGTGGTGGTGCTCCCGGGGCCGGGGCCCAAGGTCAGGTTTCTGGCGAGTTTGCCGTTGCCAGGTTTGGGCCGTTCGCTGGGTATGGGGAGGCCTGAGATAGACGCCGTGGAGGAGGATTTGGCACAGTCTTCTTCTACGGAAGAGCTGTGACTTCCAGTCGGCGTGTTTTTTTCCAACTCGCCCTGGCCTGACTCTCGGTTTTAATAGCAGGCCACCCAAGTACCAACCTGGGCGGACGGGCATTGGAGTATTCGTGCCTCACGACTGTGCGATAGGTGGTGAAGATATCTATGTGGAGATGCGTATCAGTAGGACACGATCGAGGTTCCGTGTTTTCAGAGCAGGCGAGGGATAAACCTCCCAAAAAGAGGGCTTCCCGCCTCATACCCCTTATACGTGTGTGATCCACGTGACAGAACAGGAACCTAAAAGCCATTTTCCGTCAGTGCAGCAAATGTCACTCATCGTGTCCTGAATCTTGCTTGACAATGGGTGGATTTTGTAAGAAGCTATGCTGAAGTACAATGGGAGCGAAAAGAGAAGAAATCTCATGGCGAGAGACTAGGCAGGAAAGAGAAGAGAAGAAAGGTCCGTATCCATCTTCCTTCGACGCGGTGAACCAACTCCTCCCTTCCAAGAAACACGGCTAAAGTCTTCCTTGTCACGGCGGAGCCGTTTCCCCAGAGTCAAGAAAATAGGAGCCCGTCCTGTGTGAACAGAGACAGAGTCCGGCCAATCTCCAGCCATCAAATCTGCAACATGCAATCATGACACGAAATAGAGCCAGCCCTCACTTCTTGCCGAACCATATCCATCATGGCCTTATAACTAACTGCTGACGACAAAGCCACGACCAGCATAACCACACTACTGCGGCTAGACATGACAGCTCGTGACAATCTTCTCGCTAAATGATATATGTGTCTTGCTTCCTTTTTTTGTCTTCTGTTCTTTTCTTTTCTTTTTCTTTCGCGGTCATTGTTAATACACAGCGGTGGCAGTTGGTGTCACTCTTCGCCATGAACAGCCGGGAAAGAGAAGTATTGTCGGGCTAAATAGATGATAAGCCTTTGGTCAAGACGTCGCGTATAGTGTGAAGTTGTTGTTGGTGTACAAAAGCTCTGGCGCATGTGAGCCTTCCGACGAACAGTATGAGCCGCTCATGAAGCTGCTGGCAGGCGGCCGTGATGTAGGCAATGCCGGCGCCGGATCTTGCTGGTGTAGGTCAAGAAAATGTGGGTGCCAGTCCGCCAAACAGGCTTACAGTTGGCATGCGCTGCCTCGATTTTCCTTTGTTGATTCGCTCGTATTTATGACAGTGCCAGTGCTCGCCACGGTGTCGTCCGAGGTAGGGGCGGTTTTCTTTTTGGTGTTGATAGCAGTGGTAGTTGTACACGCTCCGTCCTGGTTTGCGCATCCGATGCTGACTGCGCAATCTTTCGGGGCTGTGACAGTAAAGACCTTGTTCGGAACCCTCGGGCCCGGGTGCTGTCCCGGGTGCTGTCCCGACTGCGGAGCCTTCTAGACCACATCGTCACCATGGGCCCGCCCGCGCTTGGCTGGGTTGGGGCCTTGGGTAAAGTGCTGCTGCATATTTCTGAGGGCATTGCGGTCGTTGCGGTCATTCTGGCGCCGGCGACACTCCTCCGCGTAGCCGGGAACGTGCTCCTTCTTCCACTCGATGGCGGCCTCGTACTGGAGCTGCAGAAGCGGGTTGTCGTGGCCGCGAGGCTTGGGGATGTCGATGAGGTTTCCCTTGGGGTCGAATTTGAGCAGGTCCTGGTTAGCCACAGGCCTCGGCGCCAGAGGGAGCTGGGGTGGCCTCGGAGCCGCTGGGCCGCTGGGCATTCCCGATGGCATCGGCCTGGGCCGGTCAAAGGTCTGGCCTGGAGGCCTGAAAGAGATCTTCACCGGAGAGCCCGAGCGAGGAGGAGGAGGAGCCGGGCCAGCAAATGGAGGTGGACGCCGTCCAAGCATGGGAAGCATGCCTCCTCCAGCCGCCGCGAGCTGGGCCTGCAGAGCAGCCTGCTGTATCATCAGCTGCTGCATTGCAAGAAGTGCCGAAATATCGGGCTGCATCATGTTGGAGCTCAGGGGGAGGGCGACACTAAATGGCGCGGTAGGCAGCAGCTGTCCCTGCGGGGTCTGGATCACCGGCGGCGGTATGATGGCGATCATTGGGCCGGGCGGAATGCCACTTCCAGGAACAAAAGCCCCATTCAATGGGATGACAGGTGCAGCAGACTGTCCGGTCATCTGGGCCTGACCGCTGCCCCCTGGCCCGGCTGCCATCGACGACGGAGCACTCTTTTTCGATGGAGCAAACACAGCAGCGGCCGGGTTAAGGCCCTCGGCCTTCTTCGGCTTGGCTACCTTGGTGCCAGCATCCGTGATGTCGGCCAGGTCCTTCTTGCAGTCGCCGGCTGCCTCGCGGGAACCGTTATCGATCGACGCCTTGGAGCTAGGAACTGAAACAGCCGTGAGTAGGCTTTGTTTGCTCAGCAGCGACGCAGAGGTCACGTTGGATTCTTCGCTGGTGTCAAGCTGCTTGCGCGTGTCGACAGGTCCACCGCTGGTGATACTGGACTTTGAATTCTGGAGGCGCTCGACCAGGTTCCGAAAGTCCTGGAGCTTCTGCATGGACTCGACCTTGCCCGGGGATGGGGGGTCAAGGGTCGGGGGAGGCAGTGAGGTGTCGGCGGGGTATACAAAGCCTCCTCTTGAAGTCATGCCCGGGATCGCTCCATAGCTAACTGACGGCGGCTCTCCGCGTACCGGCATGGGCGCGATCTCTGCAGTTCCCAGATGGGCATCTTGAGCACGAACAGTGCGGACTTTGGCAGTCTCGATAGCATCGGCAATCTCGATCAAGAAGTGGTTCGTTGTGTCGGATCCGGAGCTGCTATCAGATATCACCTCGAACCCGCGTATGCCGAAGCGCTTGCTGCAAAATCCAGCCGTGAGGCTGAGACGACTAGGAGAGCCGTCGTCTGCGCCGTCCTGGGGATCTGTCCTGGACACTCGCCTGACATATCCCCAGCCGCGCGCAGTACGCTCCGGAGGCATATCTTGGGGTTGTGTTAGCCAGCGTCGCGGTAGGAGCGGAGTCTACACCGCATCCTTCAGATATAGAACAGCACCGACGCACTTACCGAGCAAGAGTGTGATGTCTTTGCTAGGTCGTTTGTACCACGGAGATCTGCTTGGCAACCCCAATAGCACGGATAGTGGCAGCCACCTGTCTTGTGCGCGATGGATGCCCAGTGATGATGCCCACCGACTGAAAGAAGACGTCTAGGACGGAATCGGCGGTAGTTGTTGATGGCGGTAAGCCACCCAGGAGACTCCCCCAGCCCTGGATATGTGTGTCGCAGCTTCTTGTTAGGGTAACGGCGGTCCGCAGCCCATGAACGTGCTAGGCGTGAGCAAGCGAGGGCTCGGCGGTTGCTGAGAGGCAACAAAGGACAGGAAGCCGGGCGCAAGGTCGGGAACTGAAAAATAGGACCGTGCTAGGCCGTTTACCGGTGCTGCCCTGTGACGTTGATCGGAGAGAGGTTGAACTGGCCGATGGCTTTCGGTTCTAGCTAAAACTGCTCGCCAAAGTTTTGCGGGTAGAGAGAAACAAGAGAGGCAACTCAGAACCGGCCTCGAGCCCGCTCGACAGCCGCAGCGATGACTCCAGCGTCAGAATCGTATGGCAGGGAGGAAGAGTATTCTGCGCGCTTTTGTATATCGCTTTGGCTCGTTTTGATCAAGATATTGCCGCTCAGGAAGATAGGCAGAAGAAATACCCTAACGCTGCGGCACTCTCTAGCCAAAAAAAAAACAGAGGTGGTGGCGCCTTGGGGGACTGGATGGCAGTAGATGATGGGAGCAAGATCAATGGTGCTTGTTTGGGGATGTGAAAGACAAACGAATACTCGGGCAGCAAAGAGATGGGGCCAGAGCAAAGCAGACCAAACTCTCTTTCCGTGGGACAAGACATGCCCAAAATATGGCAGGAGTTACCCGCTTGGCCTGACAACCACCAACCGAGGAGTCACGCACAAGCGCCAGCCTGGCACCTTCCTAAGCAAGTGCACTCAAGAACACGCTTGCAACAGGTGCCAGCTTGGAACCTTTAGAAGCTATTAGAATACAAGCCTTCCTTCCCAGCAGTCCTCCGGTAAGCCAAACTCTGCTCAAGGGCGGCCACGGCACCGAGCCTCAAATTCCAAGTGCTATCCAGCTAGGCGAACCTGACGATCTATCGTAGATATAAGTCCACCGGGCGGTCGAAACATCAGACGGAGGCTGCCGAGCCCCACTTTTGGGGGGATTATATAGGCAGACATCTAGCCAGAACTGCTGCGCCGGAGCTGGTAAATTCGGCTCTCAATCAAGAACTAATCTCGGGGCTCATGGCGACATTCTACACTGAAGGCCAGATCTAGCTGTTTGCCTAGCCTTGGGAAGGTTATCCAGGGCAAATCAAGCAAGCATGACGTCGTATTTATTCAAGAGAAGACAGGTAAAAAAAAAAAGACAGCATTATCCAGGCCAGTGAGCTCCCCGAAAAGGTAGATAGTTGGAGCACAGCGGCGAAGAGAATACAGACGCCGGTATTACATGGAGAACATAGTAACAAGATATATTTTACATGCCGGCGTTGACCTGACCACCCATGTAGGCACTGAAAGATTTCTGTTGAGCGGCACAAGTAAGCTTGTTAGCATCTCGGAAGACATCTCGGAAGACCGAGAGGGCGTGAAAGGAAGCAGACCTACCGCGTTCCTCGTTTGGAGGAAGACCGTTCCAGGGCCGGTGAATTTACACACCAGACCCTCACCAGAGGCGTAGCCCGACACGAGGCCACCGGAAGAGACACGCTCGAGAATATACTTGGTGTCCCACGCGACCAGGTGGCCGTTGTCGACAACATACTTCTCGCCGTCCGCAAGCTGGAAGTGGCGACACAATCAGAGTCAGTATAAAGCAAGCACAATTTTGGCGAGGCCAGGCACATACGTCTTTGCGAATGATGGCGCCAAAGCTCGTGAGCCAGAGCAGGCCGTTGCCGCTGATCTTGTAGATCCAGAGACCCTCGCCACTGAACATTGCCTTGCCGAGACTCTGCCTCTTGTACTCCTTGATGACGCCTTGGGTTGAGGCTAGGTAGCCGTCGTGGCCCACAGACCAGGACTCCTTGCCTGTGAGTCGGAGGCTGGTGATGTCACCCAGCATCGCCGGGGCCAGCAGCAGCTCCCCGGGGCCTGTGAAGGTCGAGTCGCCCATCTCGCCGCCGGCAACGAGTTTCTTGACGCTAAACTTTAGTTTACCCCTGAGAGTGATGGTGTGTGACATGGCGATCATGGTTCCTAACGAGAACGAGGGTCAGCTGACGGCGGCCTAGAACCTAGTACCCTGGCGCAGGCCTAGCCTGCACAAACTCAAAACTCACCTGGCTTAGCAGAGAGTGGACAGCCCATGGCCAGCTGTATGGTCAGGATGGTGTTAGAGTCGCGGTGGCTGATCCGATAGCTCCCGCCGTTGAATGTTCCCACATCATCGACGGTCGCCGAGGCTCCGACAAAGTGGCCGGCCGTCGGTGCGCCCCCCTGGAGGTTTGATGGGTCGCTCGTGTCGAGCGGCGATTCGGGCGCAACGGCAAGGCTAGTGGCCCCTTTCTCGGGCGGGTATTCGTCGGCGGCTGTTGCGCCGGCCGAGTCCCCAGCAGAAGGTCCGGCGTACGTCGGCGGCGGCGCAAACTGCTGGGACGAGGCGGCCGAGTGCGTCCGGCCGTGCAGAGCTAGTGCGGCATGGTGCGGGGGCTGTTGATGCAGCTGCGGCGATTGTGACTGTTGCGGAGGAGGGGGAGGATACGAGACCGGGGTGTGCGCTTGCGGCGGCGGCGTTGGGGAGGCGGCAGTGAATTGCGGTTGCGCCTGGGCGCCCGGAGGAAGAGGGTAGTGTCTCTGGGGCGGGGATTGTGCGCCCGGAGGAGAAGGATAGTACTGTTGCTGCGGCTGCGGCGATTGTTGCTGGCCCGGCGGTGGCGGGTAGTTTCTTTGGGCGGCGGGCTGGCCTTGCGATGGTGGTGCTGGATACGAAAACTTGGTCTGTGTGGCCGGGGGCGAAGTCGGGGGCGAGGTCGGAGGAGGAGGATAGTTCGTCTTCGGCGCCGGAGCTATATTGAGCTTCTTTTTAGCAACTGCACATGACAGCCCCGGCGACCACGGGAGGAGAGGTCGTGACTCGCGGCCCAAGGGAGATTCTGAGTTTTATCGCCTACATCCCGAGGCTCCAGGCGGGGCTAGAAGTGCTTGTTAGTTCCTATTCAGGAGCTCGATCGAGGCTGCCATCATTGATGCTTGGGCGCTCTCGCAAACTTACGAGGATAGTACTGTGCAGACATTTCTCACGGGCGCAAAACCTAGGTTACAAATATCAAACAACAGTGTAGCAAGCAGGAGCCCTCAGGGCCTTTGATACAGCGGGCAGAGCAGGAGGCTGGCAACGGATGGGAAAGGGGAAGGCTGCCGTCCCCCGCACTTTTGTAGCTTCCTCCTGGCGCTTCCCGCCCTTCAACCGCCCCTTCCAACCGCCTGGCTTTTGGCCCCCACCGTCCATCAAGGCGGGTGTCATTGGCCGAACAGAGGCAACAGGTTCTGGGCGCGAGCTGCTAATTTGGGCGGCCGACCAGCGGGAAGGCGCCAATCAGTGGGGTTGGTGGAGGCGGCATCGCGTGTGGCAGGCAGGCAGGCTGCAGGCGGGCAGCCACTGCAGGCCCCAAATCACCTGCCCCGTCTGGCGCTGTTGGCACGTCGCACAAGGCTTTGTCCAGGGCCTGGATCTGGCCGGTGAGCCGGGCGCTTAGAGCGATGCCATGATGATTGGCGGCAGTTCTCATTGGCCGGCTCAAATCACAACCGCCTCCCCCTGAATTAGGGGCTCGTCCTCGCGTCGGGTCGGCGGCAAGCTGGACGGATAACGTCGGGCTACTCGAACACAGCATTCCCAGTGCCACAAAAAGGCGTCGCGATGCTGTCTAGTCTCGGATGGCACGATGGAAAGCGGTGCGGCTGAACAGCCATCATCATCGCGAAGTCCTACCACCCAGGGATGGCACGTTTGTTGATCCCAGGGCAACCAACGTTCACCAACCTAGAGCAACCAACTCTTCGGCTGCAGACGTTCAATATGGTGAGACCACTTCTTGCCAGACCCAGGATCGATGAGAAAATATTGGCCTCCCTACTCCTACATCCTACCAGCCAGAACCCCGCCTATTCTGTCTACACTACACAAGTCAGCCCGTATCCAATCCCAGTCATCATGCTCGCAAGGAGACGAGATTTGCTGCAGGCCCCTCCGTAGCCACGTGATCAAATTCCAGAGTTTTACCAAGCTCTGTCCAATCAGAAGCTTGGGTTTCAAGCTCTCTCGCTACCCACATCGGTCGCAAGGAAAATGTCATCATGGCGCAAGTCAAAGCTTTCCCTAGTCGAATCCGTGAGGGGAGGAAAAAAAAAGTCGGAAGATCGGGTGGTTCGGATAATCGCACCAAGACCTGGGGCAAGATCCCCATTTCCCTTTCACGTCCTTTGAAGTCCCGTCCAGAGGTAGTCTAGAGATTAAGCTCTCACAGCCCTTAGTTAATTCTAATAGTCCCCCTCACTGTCCTCGCTCGGAACAGGAGCCACAGAGAAACATCAAGCCTCAGCCCATCCGCGGGAACTCCGGATCGTCGGACGTCACCGTAACCCCGAACCGCGCCACTTACGACGACCTCGCAGCGTGTGCGGAACCGACTCGAAATCGTCTCCTTCCGCTTTCCCCGACGTCGGCAATATTTGCCTGGAGGGGATTTCCGAGTACGTTAGTCAGGCGCGCGACGGCCGAGCTCTGTCCTGCTTGAACGAGTCGCGAAAGAAAGAATCGACCGTCACACACCCGGCCTCGGAATAGATTCCTGAACACAGAGTCTGGGCCCCAATCTCAACCAGCAGCCATCCCCCGGCGGACGATGCTGGCCTTCCGGGTCACTAGCCGGGCCGCTGGCCGAACCGCGGGCCTGGTCCCGAACTTGGCGATACAGGACTTGTGTCGCCAAGCTTGGAGGAAAACAAACACGGCCGGGAGCTTGCGCTCGATCCGCACACACGCCCAAGCCCCCAGTACGAATCTCGTGGGCCTCTGGCAACGATTACAAGCATCCGCCATGCCACTGGCAAGGGGCCTGAGGGGAACGCTACAGCGGCGGGTGGCCAGCAAGATGGCCGCGCCCAGCCGGGGGTTCCATGGGTCGAGGCCGCGGAGAACGGGCAGGAGCTCTCCGATCCCCGAGGTTCCTGAAGAGTCGCTGTCTCTGAGCCAGCGGATGAAGAAGCTCTCGCGCGAGTACGGCTGGGCTACGGTCGGTATCTACTTTGCGCTATCCGTGCTCGACTTCCCATTCTGCTTCCTGCTTGTCCGCGTCGTCGGGACAGACCGGATTGGTTAGTCTTTCTCATTGTGTTTCTCCTATTCTGCCTAGAAAGCAGCCACGAAGCCGGTGGGCGTCGTCACCGGTGAAGAGGTCCGAATCCCTGCATATCGGAAAGCATATATGCTGACACCATCCGTCCCATCACGTTCAACCGCGGACTTTGCAGCCGAGATCGAACACGTCGTCGTCTCGAACGTGTCTCAGCTGATCCCGACCCGCGTCCAGGAGCTCTGGAATGAGTGGCGGGCCAGCCGGGCGGCCGGCAAGGAATCGTCGTCCGAGGGCAGCCGGGCGGTGGCCATCGAAGGCGACAACTGGGGCGTCAAGGAAGCCCAGCAGAACTACAAGATGGAAGCCAGTGAGTTTTCAATCTCGCCCCCAATGAGTCTCAGCTCCTAGCAGCTCTCGCGGCCTCCCTCCTTACATACCGGCACTTGCTTGTTTGACGTTGCTGACCACCCAGCGTCCCGTCCCCCTCACCCGCAGGTCTCGCCACCCAACTCGCGCTAGCCTACGCCGTGCACAAGAGCTTCATATTCATCCGGGTGCCCCTGACGGCTGCCATCACGCCTCGCGTAGTCAAAGTTCTAAGATCTTGGGGATGGGAGATCGGCAAGCGACGACCCAAGGCATAATCTTTGTAATCCTCCCTGCATTATACATCAGTCTCATCACATCTCCTCCCACAATCCAAGCGCCTTGGAATGCACACTAGGTAAAAAGAAGAGTGAGAAGAAGCAAGAAGAGATGGGAGACTCGCCACGTAGACCGGTACGAGGTTCCTCATCCAAGAGCATGCATGGCTAGATGAAAGCGCCGTTTGAGAATCTCCACCCGCCGGGCACCAAGACGGCCCCGGAGGGGTACTTTGGTCCGCACAGATGTTTTCAAATATTGCGCATCATCATCGGGCCTAGATATTACAGGGCCGTGCACAGCACTCCCTGCCTGCCTGCCTGCCGTCTCACGCAACTGGGACTACCAGTCGTCGACACGCGAAGGAGCTACGTCGTGAAATTGCCATCACTCTTCGGCAGCACAATGGCTGAGTTTGGCCGAAAGTCTAGCAGCCGCCGACAGAGATCGGAGGAAAGCGGCTGAGACAGGGAGTCTGATGGGCGTGATGTGGCCGGCGGCCCCATCTCGGGAAAGAAAAAGATTGACAAAGGTTCCAGCCCACCGGTAACACGAAGCGTTTCCTTGTGGCTAGGTCGGTCCCCTCAGGGCTTCGGTAAAAAACACCCATTTGAAATGCTCCAAAGCATTTTAGAAAAAGATCGCTCGAGGGGACTAGGGGAGGGGTAAGACGTTGGCCCGTGTAATTCACAACAGCCACTAGTCTGGCGGGCCAGCGGCTGGCGAGAGCCAGCGTGTTTCGTCCACGCCTTCTCGCCCAATTTGACCGACAGGTAGGGACGAGGGGAGAGAGAAGGGGCCGTGCTATGCGCCTAGTGATGTCTGGCAGGTCGATCCCATCGTCGCCCTTTCGGCCGTCCCACGCCCC
>NW_008804545.1:1402052-1457455 GCF_000145635.1 Gaeumannomyces tritici R3-111a-1
TTATATATCTCTTTTTATTTTCATCATGATACCCACGACATCAAATCACTTACGTCTTTTCAATAACAACACGCGCTCCTCCACATTCTCCTCTGGCAAACCCGCCAACCTTTTTCGGGGATCGGCAACACGGGCAGTCGTCAATACCCATGCTTCCGGAAGCACGTTTCTTTTTTTGGTCGCCAGCCTTTGGTCGGAATCCCGACGGTGTCGACGGAGATCATGGTCTTGGGAGCAAAATGCCTTCCTCTTTTTTTTCTCTTTCCTTTTTTTTTTTTTTTGGGCGGCACGGCGCAAAGGAGGCGACAGGGGCCATGACCAGATGGTGTACAGGAAATCCACATCGCCTCGAGGCGTTTGCATTACAAGGGGGGCTTGTCTGGACACTCGGTTCCCTTTTGGCCTTTTCCTACTGGAGCAGCAGAGTCGGTCGCATTGTTTGCTCGTTTGGGTGGTGATTGTTTTGCATTTTGATTTTATTTTCTTGGTCTTGTCGGAGCTACGAGGTCAATTGGGATTACAGCGAAGGAAACTGGATTCGGGGGGGTTTGGCGGTACACAAATCAGAGCTTTTGTCTATTTTTGTTACTTGTTTTCCATTTGCCATGATGCCAGGATGGTGATCTGCAACGACTCGTGTTCGACTGGGTGCCATATTGGCCAAAGTTCAGCCTCGCGAATAATGGACAATATTGACATGGCAATTGATTGTTTCCTACCAGATGCGGCAGGCTAAAGACAAGGTCGCGTTCCGTCCCCCTGAGCTTCACCGACTATCCCAAAGTTCCAACACCTAGTCGGACGAATGGAGCGCGAGCCAACGACCAGTGGGTTACTCACTAATTATAATTAGTCTTTGGTCGTGAACCTTCTGGCCGACTGCAAGGGGCAGAGGAGGGGCGCCGAGGAGAAGGGTCGTCAGCTGACGCTGTTTAGCGATTCTAGCTAGCTACCTGGGGACCCAAGCCCGCCAAACTCTAGTGGACAGATCGCGTGAGGCTATTGCCGCTGCTAGGGGGGTAGTCCTGACAAAGGGGGAGGCGGTCGGCCGACATGGAAAGAAGCAAGTCGGCCGTCTCCAGCCGCCATTGGAAGTCTGGCAGGCGTCCTCGCTAGAACAGCGAGAGCGCCCGAGATAAGAAGAAAAGACCAATGATATCCTTAGTCTGCCGGTTGGGTACGGCCGTTGGGCCGGAAGCCGAAGATCGTTGAAAGTCTGCTTTGCTCTAATGCCTTCGAGGCGCCGGCCTAGCGGGTTAGACTACGGCGCCTTAGCCTAGCCCCGAGCCTAACCCGAGCCCGCCCCCCGGCGCCTCCGTTTATTTCGCCCCCCTCTCCCACCACCAGGTGGTTTTGTGATGCAGCAGTCGCCGCCCTGTCCCCCTTCCCCAGCTGCCGCCCAGGTGGCCGGGCCGTACACCGCATAAGCTGGTAATCTTAAAGGTGGCAGCAAGCGCTGGTGGGCGGGAGGTAATGCGCCCATCCTCAGCCAAGGGGCAGTCCGACCATAGCGGCCCCCCCCCCCCTCCCCAATCCTCTCTCCCCGTCCCTCGGGCCGCATAGCATTTCATCATCGTGCCTCATTCCCCACCAAAAAAACAAGTCGATGGGGGTGGCGAAGGATAAAAAGGTCGAAGGGCGACGTTCGTTTCTGGTGGACCGCCCACAGCAGAAAGAAGAACAAAATAAAACAAAAAAACTGGGGCGACCCTTATTTATTTTTTTCGAAAGCCCTTGGGTACAAACACACAGCAACAAGACCATAATGGAGAAAAGTCCGATGTAAGAGAATGGAGCACCGAAAGATAGTGGCGGATGACCAACGTCACACCCCCCCGCGTGCGCGCTAGGTTGAGTGAAGTGTTACCATTTTTGCCTTTTCAGCCGTAAAGACGAGCGTCGATAGGTTCATCTGTTCCCAAACTCTGTTTCTCTCATTCCCCCCCTAGCTGTCCTGGCCTTTTCGGATCCTGCACCTGTCATCCCTCGTTTAGTCCCATTCGGAACATCCTGCGCTATTCCCAAAAGGGGAAAACAAAAGAGAATAGGATGAAAGGCTATGTCGAAATTGCTAGCAGGAAAGCTTATATATCACCATGACCGCATGTCACCGGATGGATGGCCATGACGGTACAAAAAAAAAACCAGCGACAACGCACGAGCAGAGCGGGAATGGGGAAAAAGAGGGGAAAAAAGAGAGAAGCCCAATAAAAGGGGCGTGTGCATGGGGCGTGGCAGTGTTCCCTGCGAGTCGTGGATTTAAGGTTTCCCAGCGCTGGCACCAGCGCGTGTCTCTGCCAGGTTGTATCTCATCTCGAGATGGTATTGGCTGGTTCATTTCATCTGCAACGAGCCAGGCGGGCAGGGGGGGAAGATGGAGATAGCCGATCAACAACACAACCGCTCACGGCACGCCAGTGAGGCCACAACACGCGCCACACACTCACATTTCCACAGAGAAAAAAGAAAAGAGCCTTTGGCGCAGCCTGGGGGGTGTGCGTGTGTGCGTGTGTGCGTGTGTGTGTGTGCGCCTAGTCAAGATCTATGACTAACAGGCCAAGGCCTGCCAGCCCACCTGCCCTCCAACAGATGCCCTACCTAGGTAGGTGGTAGGCAAACCCACAGTCGGACGGACAGACACGCCCCGCGCCTTGAATTTTGTTAGTGGGGAGTGGCGCGCGCGCGCGCGCGTGTGTGTGTGTGTGTGTGTGTGTGTGTGTGTGTGTGTGTGTGTGTGAAAGCACGTTTTTGAGTTTGGGCCAGTCAAGGCGGTTATTCTCCGTCGCCTGGAGGGGTTGCAACAAGTGCCGGCGGATCAAGGGCTAGCAAGGGCTAGCAAGGCTAGCAAGGACAGCAAGGCCAGACTATGAGAGGGCGGCGCAATAGATCTGGCGGTGAGTGGACCGTCTATGTGTGTGCGTTGCGGAAACGGCTTCCCCCTCCCAACGACATCAGGCAGCTATGGGAATAGAGGGCCCGGGTGATGAGTGGGCAGTAGGCAAGGCATCTACCACTAGGCAGGTTATACGACTAACCAAAGTATCTCGGCGCAAAAGGGCTCGCACGCACACAAACACCGGCCGAGCCACAGCAAAACGTGAGACTAATGCGGAGGTGGCGTGACAAATGATAAAACGTTGCAGATCTGACCTTTTGTGCCTTTTGTGCCTTTTGTGCTACTATCAGTCTCGGTATCCTCCGCCGAAGTCTCGGAACCCGTCAACAGATCATGTCCTGAAGAGTCTTGGGTTCTTTTCCCCCCTCCTCTATGGCCCGCGCCGCACGCTCAACTCGTATCAAGATCAGCCAACCATAACCCGGAACCCGCCCGCCTGCGGCTTCTCAGCCTCCGACGTCGGCAGAGCGGGGTTCCGCAGGCGGCAAGAGAGTGAAAGACGGCAAAACAAGGTAAAAAAAAAAAAGGCAACAAGCGAGAGAGATTACCGTCCTCGGACCAGCCACCAGCCATGCGCGCCGCTGCCTACCTACAAGGGCAATGTCGTTTGTCGTTCCCCGAATCGCCATCCGCAACGCAAGACAACGCACACCATTCTAGAAGGGTTCTCTGCTCGGGATACGACAGGGAGATGGTGGCCAAGGATGGGACGACTTTTTTTTTGACAAGGTTGTGAGCTGTAATGTAAAACTTCTTTTTTTAAACCTCACTATCTCAACCCCTCCTTCGCCTCCAGCAAATCAGGTTGAGTGGAGAGGGCGAGGTAGAGATGGGAAAGCGCATCCGCCACGTCTTTCCTATCTCTTTCCGCTTCCCGTCTCACACGCCCCATCCAGAGTGGTGATCACGAACGCGAAAGGGAAGGGGTATCAGCCATACCCTGACCACCTGACACGCCCCGTGATGCACACGCGACCCAGGGCCTGGCGCAGGGTCTCCAGGGCGCCAGGGAAGTGACCGGATGAGTGCTTCAAGGGAGGAGAAGAAGCAACCGAAGAAGCAACAGAAGGACAAAACTCTAAATTCTGTTTCCTTCCGTCCACTCGGCCGGGAGGTCCTCGGGGCGACCCTCGTCTTTCGTGCAGGCTCAGTCCCGGGGGCCTAGATCCTTTTTCTAGAAGCAATGCTGTCACTTGTCAAGGGCCATTGGTGCGAATTCCGGGGAGGGGGGGAGGGATTCTGCCCAAAAAGTCTAGGCCCTTCCCTGACTTGCCGTCTCGCCGGAATGGCACGTCGCCGGGCGCGTGGGCCTGTCGCTCAGTGCAAACGAGCCTGGACCTGCCCAGAGGGGCAATTGGTGGGAGATGCGAAAGAGTCAAGGAGATAAAAACGCGAGGAGGGAAAAAATAGCCTCTGACGGTAAAGAGGCCAGGATGAATCTATATCCGAGGACTTGAGAGTTCCAGAGTTGCAAAAAGTTTCTTTGTTGGTCTGGTGAGCGAGCAAAGCAAAGCGAGCGCGTTAGCCGAATACTTCCCACGTAAACTCGGCGGGGGCTTTATTTCCCTTGAGCCGTAAGATGCGACCAAGCTGCGCAAAGCCTACGCCCAACATGCTCACCGGGGGAAACCTAAAAGGGTCGAAGCGAACTCGAGGACGGAGGCCAACAAGCAAACAAAAATCAAGGGACGACTGGGTAAACCGGCGTGGGTGACGCGGCCTTGGCAGAGCTCTCTGTGCCGGTGTCATTTGGGGGTCCTGCCTCGTCCTGTTTGCCTTGTTTCCCGTTCCTGATCCTTGGTATCACTCGAGTTTACCTACTCTGGTGAGCCTTGGCACGTCGTCCGACCTGGGGACCTGGGGGTTTTTTTCTTTATTTTTTTTCGCTATTGGCCCGCTAGCTTATTATTTCCTTTCCTGGTAATTTTGTTGACAATTCCTCTAGCCAGCCCCACGGCCAAACGTCGGGTATGCCTGTTGCTGGCTCTGGCGTCTCGGGTGGGCAAAAAAAGCCCGAGCATCAGCCGACTCAGGTTCCCAGACCTGCCTGCTCGATGTGTCAGGCAGAGTTGCGATTTGTGAAGATGCGGGACCTGAGAGATGTGGGGTTCGTCTTCCCTGGACGCTTGCCCAGGGAGGGGGTGGCAGGCACCTAGGCAGGCAGGCAGGCAGGCAGGCAGGCAGGCAGGCAGGCAGGCAGGCAGGCGGGCAGGCAGGCAGGCAAGCAAACAGGGCTATTCTTGGTGTCCAGGCCACACCCCCCTGCTGCGCGGCCGCGTCTCGGTGGACGTGTGTCGTTCACGACCACGAGCTGCAGCCGCGTCCTGCACGTGGTCCCCGGAATCTTGGCATCCCAGGGGTCCTACAGGGAAAGGGGGTGTGTGGGTTGTGTGTTTGTGTGTGTGTGTTGTTGTGTCTGTGGCAGAAGGTACCAGTACATCCAGACTTGGGGGCGAGAAGCTCCATCCCCCAGTTTTCTGTTTCCGTGTGGGACATCCAAGTCTCACCAGGGGCTCCAGGGATCCGTCCTGCTCTGCAGCTCAGCGAGGCGACGGGCTGGTGAGCAAGGGAGGGAGGGGAGTGAGGCCGGGCGGCCAGGTAGGCTAGCGCTGGGTACAACCCGGCGGAAATCATCACCGGCCCCTCAGAAAGCACCCAGTGGCGGTCGGGATTTGACCACCTCGTCCGGCCCCACATTTCGGTGTCTGCTTCCCAGCCGAGCCTGCTTGACCTCAAACTTTGAAGAAACAGGTTCCGGAAAACGACAAAAGTCTCGTTGTGCGTGTGTGTCGTGTGTGTGTTGTATGTGTGTTTTTCTCCCCACCGCGCCTGCGGAAACGACGCTTCCCGCTTCTGGTAGCCAATGTCCGCTGGCGTTGCGGCTAGGCCCAACTCGAGGTCTCTGCGTCGCGAGGGTCGGAGCTTCCGCTCCGGGCTGGAACGCACGCCCGTAGTCAGCTCCCAGGTCCCCCCCGGCATACGGCGGCGACAAGGGCGCCGCCGTCGTCTGGGAAGTTAGGGGCGAGGGAGCAGCTCCGCATCGGGACCGAGCTGCTGTGTCATAATCACCGTCGTCACATCTCATGTCCGGGATGCTTCATCTATTGCCGAGGCGCGCACGCGGCAGTACCCGAATTCCATTGACAGGGAATGTTAAAAATACAACATGAAAATATTATAATCACATTGAACTTCCGTGCCGCATATAACCTAAGTCGTCCCACATGGCATCCCTCGGTCGTCCAGGCCTGTCGGCACTAGTCGAAGGGGGGCTCCCAGAAAAAGCGAATCCTCCGACCAAACCCATATATGTTTACCCAAATAATAACGTCCCAGTCCGAAATAATTCCATCAGTCCCGCGTATCGTACGAAACACTGCGTGCCAGAAGTACAGCCGCTAGCCGTAGCAAAGGCCAGCTCAGGTTCGGGAAGCCAGCCAGCCAGCCAGCCAGCTGGGTGTGGTCGTTGCCACGTCGTTAAAGCAAAATGGCACGCGTCAAGTAAGACGGCCCCTGGGTAATGAAGAAAAAGAACGAAATACCCGCGACAATGATCCTAACCTCCACCCAGCCCAACCCGCTGACCAGATCCCAACGAGAATACGGCAGTGGGTGAGCAAGTGGGGAGGGGGTAGCCGAGTCTCGCCATGCCAGCCAAGCCTGATGCAGATCGGCGGTTGGACCGCCCCGCTCCGGGGTGGCACGTCGCACACACCGGGTGTGTGGAGGCCGGCCGGGCCGGGAGTGGATACACAATGTGCTCCACCGTCGCCCGGCCGACCGGCCGATCCCCCGTGGGGCCTCGGCAACAACTATGTATATATGGAGATTAGAGAAAACCGCGGGAGGAAGGTCTTTTTTTTCATCTTCTTCGTGTTCGTGCACCTTCCCACCGCCACGCCCGTCCACATCAAACCTCGCCTTCCTCCTATACGCGAAGCTGCGACATGGTCGGGGCGCTGGAGAGGACCGAGCCGCCGCCGGCTCGGCGGAACGTCCGGAAGGTGAAGAAGAGCGAGACGCAGAAGCAGAAGAAGAGGAACCAGAGGAAGACAGCCGAGGCCTGGATCTCGCGGCAGCGCTTGGTGTCGTCGGCGCTGCCGAACCCGATCCAGTCGGCGCCCAGGTCTTTGGGGTCCAGGGCCCCGCCACAGCTGGTGACCTTGAGCTTGGCGGCCAGCACGACGCCGCCGATAAAGGTGAAGAGCGTCGCGGCGCTGTCGAGCACCATAGCGACGGTGGGGGAGAAGAGCGTCGAGATGTAGTGCGTGACGAGGCCGTAGAGCGCCGCCATCCACACCACCACGGCGACGAACATGGCGAAGTTGACGGCCGCCTGCGCGCTCCCGGCCGCGCCGACGTTGAGCGCGATCACGTTGCCGATGAGGGCCGTCAGCAGCACAACCCACAGGAGCTGCAGGAGCCGCATCACGGTTCTGGTGACATCCTCCATTGTGACGTGAGGGTGGTTGTGCAGCGGCGGCTCGCTCGGGGCGCTGTAGATCGGTCGGCCTTGTCTGAGGAGCGGAGGAGGCGATGACGGCTGGACCCAGATGGATCGGTGTTAGTGTGCTTGTTGCTGGGTATTACCAGCCCGTGAATGGCATCGACTCGCAAGGGGACAGAAGACGACGAATGGAGGCTCACTCCTTGAGTCTAGAAGAACAATAGCACTCACCTCTGGAGCTTGGATCCAAGTCGAGGCGTAGGTATAGGGACCCGGACGGTGGCAAGGATGATGTGATGGGGATCGACGCTTGGATGGGTCTTGACGAAAGCGATGTTCTTGGGGTGGACTGATGCTCGTAGCCTAGTTCCTACTAGTAACTGACTTCTTCACCCCTTTCTTTGTTAGCCTCTTTTGTTGGTATATCTCGACTCAAGGAGGAAAACAAAGCACTCGGAAATCTGGCTAAGCGCAATGTTTTGGTTTGGACACGCAGGCTGGTTGCTCTGCGACTGATAGCGTGAGCCAAAATAAAGGGGAATGACAATTAAGACTTGCTCACAGTCGGCTATAGGGTAGGTGTGGTCACCTCCTGCGCTGCGTTGCCTGGTTCATCGGGACGCGGAGGAGCAACCGAAGCAGCACCACACCAAGAGCGGGGGGAGGGTGTCTGCAGGTGCGGGCCGATGACGTACGTTGGCCGGGCACTCGATATTAGCTGCGATCGACGCGCCAAGCTCTGGTCCTGTTGCGCTCGAGGCTCGCCTTCTTTGTCGACACGCAGACACATGACCTAGACGTTGCGCAAACCCGAATTTTGTGTCAAAAGAATGCAAGTCCTGTGATTCACTTTCGCCCCTTTCCCCGTTTCTTCACTGCTCGCATCAACCCACAGGTGTCGACGGCGCATGCAGCAAGGCGTGGCTCCTCAGCTGCACAATGTCGAGCATTGCTTCACTGACGAGGGCAGGGATTATTCCTCGACCCGCTTTGGTCCCCCTCTTCCACGTAGCTTCGCCCCTCGCAGCGCATATTCTTCTTTTGTTTTTGGCGGGGCAACAGCGTAGCGCCCGCCACAGCAACCACTCAAAAAGCCGCCAGCGTCATTGACGTGATCCAATTAAGGTCGAGGCCGCGTGAAAACACCCTTCTGGCGACCAATCAGGCTGGGTATAGCTATGCATCCCGAGTAAGTGTCTTGCATTATCGTCAGCATGTGGTATGCTTCTGAAGGCTTGTCATATTCTAGTTTAGCGGATGGTCTGGTGTCGAGTTTCCGTGCCTAGCTAGTATCACATCTGAGGGTTGCTGGCTTGGTTCCCTCAGTGATTGACCATCGAGGCGACAAATGTCTGTGGAACCGACAATGGACACTGAGGGCGATTCTGCGGTCTCAATTCAAGCAGAAGTGATGAGATCGCCGACATGTGATAACATTCTAGTCGTTTTCCCGTATCTAGATACACATCCATTACTGTGTTGAACTTGGCCAAAGAACAGGGTATTGCGCCATAAAAGAGCCATGAAGCCCATCTGCCGTCGCTTGATCCCTGCCACGGGTATTTGGGAGTCCGCACTTAGGGATGAGAAACGCTGCAATCCATCATCAACCCGCCGTGCAAGTGACATATATTATGAGTACACAGCGAGGAAGCGCACAGGCAATTTTGCGAATGGGTTTTCGAACATGTATGGCCATGTAGGTGGGTGTTGGGGACAGGCGAGCCTTTTTCCAAAACGGATGTTGCTCTCAGGGAAAGAGTAACATCCCGGCCTAGAGGAGTCTTTCAAAGCTAGAGTTGCTCCAGGTAAAAGAGTAACTTGACCGAACTAGCCGAGGTCGCCCAGATTGTTGCGCCACCCCTGGAACGATACTGTCCTGGAACATGCATCCGGAGCGCAGCCTTCATCCCGTTTGGCGCATCGTTGTTTCCACGATCAAGTGGTGGTCGCGACTGGAGTCCAGTATGGAATATGGTGACCATACGCCTTCAACGAGACAAGGGGCCGCCCGCCTGTCCAGTCCTACCGCTGCCCACCGTCCGGCAGAATGCCACAGTCTTTGTGTCTCGAGCTAAACGGGGTATCCAAAATATACAGTGGTGGTAGTGTTCTCTCTCGAGGCGGTAACCGACGGGTGTATTCTTCCGACATGTTTTGAACTAAGAGCATGCTCATAAGGACGATGCTGCCTCGGCGACTCCAGCCGCCTCGAAGGCCTTCTTGTTCGACCACCTTATCTCGACGTTGTGTGCCCACTCCATGTATCTAGCCCAGCCTGAGGAACCAGTCAGCAAAAGTCGTGGCCACCAGGAGACGGATGGGTTTGCGGTGGGCATTGAGTTGGCTACGCACTCCAGTAGGCAAACTTGCGCCCAAAGTATTTCCCCGCAAATGGTATCAGGACCATGGTGAGCATCAGCTGCAGCTGCTCCAGACTTGCTTCCCATTCCCTCTGAGCGTCCGAGTCTGCCTCGGAGCTGAGCAGCTCGGTGGATATCGACGGCAGCGAATCGAGGTCGTCGTTGTCTGACGACGGCAGGTCGTCATGCAGGACAAACGAATCCGAGGCTGACATAGCGGGCAGCTTGATCGGGTGTGCGCGGTGGGAGGGACAGGGTCGAGGGGGCTCCGATTTCCGGCCGACGTGGTGGTGGGATGGTGGGTTTGGTTGGACCTGAATGCCCTCGAATTATCGGAGTGCGCGAGGTGGGTCGACAGGCGCCGCGTCTGAGGCTCAACCGCGCAGGCGATGTGGGATGCTGCTCAACTCGTCAGCGACAAGACAGCAGCGCGGCAGGCAATGGGAGACGGGATCCCCCAGGCTGGAGAGAGCTCCGACTGGTCCACTATTTCCGGGCCCACATCGGGCCGAGCAGGCGAGTGAGAGAGGGAGAGAGGCCACGGCTCCGCCTAGATCATGTGATACGACGTGTTGCGTGAGTAGCTGCAAGGGTTTCCGTCGAGATTCCATCTGAGTCATCTGGAGGCGAACTAACTCGTGGGAAATCCAAAGCTAGAGATCCTGGAAACGACTTGGTTAAAGGGCCCCATCCAACAGACGACACGACCGCTTGAGGGCCGAGAAAGAGGGGGAGCAGACGAGCCGCCAGCAGCAGCAAGAATTCCAGCCCGACCACAGCCTCAACTGCCAGATCTACACACAGCTGCCACCTACCACCCACCTACCCAGCCCAGCCAACCTGACCAGTATCCAACACTCCACCGCGTCATCTGGACGAGCATCCACCTATCACGCAGCACTCGAGAGAAAAAAAAAGAGCCGTAACAGGTTCCACCGCTTAGCTCGCTTTTCATCGAGTACATCTTCGTTTGCAACACCGTTCCGTCTGGACAGCTGCGTGCAGCACAACTTGTTGCAACATGGATCAGGACGAGGTCAGTCATACCCCCCGGCCAGCGTGCCCGTGGTTTTTAGCCCGGGACTGCCCCCCCCTGTGCTTCGAAGCCGCCAACCCAGATTCGCCCAATCCGTGCGGGCAGCCCCTCCCCTAGCACCACCACCCGCCGCCACACACAACTGGCACCCCACCACATTTCAATGATTGCTCAGTGAGCAATCTGACCTTCGTCAATCGTCCGTTGTGCGTGACTGTCCCTGTGTCTGTGCCTACCCATCTCTGCCGTTGCGCCCCTGGGCATCGCACCTTTTATTATTTGGTCGTCCTGTTATCCCTACAGACCTTGCTTTCTGCCCGATAAACGCCCCGCACAGGCATTTGATGGAAGTCTACCCGACCTTGGTGGAGAGTCGAAGAGCTGCAGAAAAAAAAGGGAAGGCAAAGTCAAAAATAGCGAGCAACCCGCTAACCTAGGCTGGCCACGGAGCAGACCCAACTCCCCGAGCGCAAGGCCCGCAAGTCGGTCGCCTTCACAGAAGAGAAGCTGGTTGTCGACGCAGAGGGCAAAGTGACCAAGATGTCATCTCCAAACGACGACACCAAGGACACGGCGCAGTCCCACACGGCTCGTACGCCGCCACTTTCCGCCGCCCT
This sequence comes from Gaeumannomyces tritici R3-111a-1, assembly GCF_000145635.1. Classification (NCBI taxonomy): domain Eukaryota; kingdom Fungi; phylum Ascomycota; class Sordariomycetes; order Magnaporthales; family Magnaporthaceae; genus Gaeumannomyces; species Gaeumannomyces tritici. The sequence goes on from NW_008804545.1 coordinate 1,413,412, forward strand.
TGGTGCGTTTACTGATGCGTCGAATCAAGCCCCCGCCGACGATGCCGCCGCGCCCCCCGCTGCCGAGGATGATGGGCTGGACCTCACGCTGAAGAAGAAGAAGAAGAAGCCCAAGAAGACGGAGGACGAGGAGGGCGGTGAGGATGCCGATGGGGACGACGCCGCGGCCGACGATGGCGGCCTCGACCTGACTCTGAAGAAGAAAAAGAAGAAGAAGGTCCCTAAGGATGGGGAGGACGACTTTGCTGCCAGGCTCAAGGCCGTCAACCTGGAGGACAAGGAGGGCGGCGATGACGCTGCTGAGGAGCAGCCCGCCGCCGTCGACGACGGCGATATGGACGCCGGCACGGGTATCTGGCAGCACGACGCGACCCAGACGATTCCTTACGAGCTGCTGCTGAAGCGATTCTACAAGCTTCTGGAGGAGAAGAACCCGGACCACGCGACGAGCGGAACCCGCAGCTACAAGATCCCGCCCCCGCAATGTATGCGCGAAGGAAACAAGAAGACCATCTTCGCCAACCTTGCAGACATCTGCAAGCGCATGAAGCGTACCGAGGAGCACGTCACGCAGTACCTGTTTGCTGAGCTGGGAACGTCTGGTTCGACCACGGGCGGCAAGGCCCTGGTCATCAAGGGCCGTTTCCAGCAGAAGCAGCTTGAGAACGTGCTGCGGAAATACATCAGTGAGTTGTGGCCTCTCGACCCGCCCGCATCCAGCCACGCAATTATCGCTTCACTGCTGACCCCACAACCCTCCGTTAGTCGAGTATGTTACCTGCAAGACGTGCCGATCGCCCGACACAGAGCTCAACAAGGGGGAAAACCGACTGTAGGTGGCCTGCCCGGCATGGGTTTCCCGACCGCTTCCCATACGAGACTTAACACCCCCCTACTAACACAAGCACATAGGTACTTCATCACATGCAACTCGTGTGGCTCTCGCCGTTCGGTCACAGCAATCAAGACTGGTTTCTCGGCACAGATTGGCAAGAGAAAGAAGATGCTCAAGGGCTAAGCGGTTGGCTTCTTGCTTGCCGCGCCGTGGTTGGCGGGAGCCATTCATGCATTGCGTCAACGCATCGGGGCAGCATCACGTCGGGGTCACATATTCCCGCCACTCAGGATCCACTGGTGCTTTGTTTTTTATTTTGCGGGAAAAAAACTCTTGTTTCTCATCACGGCGTTATCCCGGGTAGACGATGGCAGGCCCTTGCGCTGTTGGATCCTGCCGACCTTCCTACTTCGAACTTCGATGCCAGGTTGCATGACTCCTGACAACGGCACGGTCCTTAAAATAAGGTCAGTAGCGACCTCAGGGGGCTTTACATCTGATTTATGGGGATCTCGGTTGGGGTGGTTGGTAGCCACTGATATCTGTAGATATGGACTCGTATTATCGCATGGCCTTGGCGGGCAGAAAAAGAGGAGACGCATGATTTGACACAAACCGAGCTGTTGGGCCCACGCCTCCTGCGCGTGGGCCTCTCATGTTCGATCGGCCGTCTGAATGGGTCAAAGGCCCCCTTTGATTCTCGAGAGTGACTGATTTGACCACTTGCCACATGTTGTGTCTAGATCTACGTTACCTATAGGTTGCAACGTAGCGCCGCTCCCGTGTCTCTCTTCACCACTCTATCTCATACACCACGTGAGTGACAGCCATGACGGCAACGACACCGCGACACGCGGCCGCAGCGAACGGAAACCACGATGGCGAAGACGAACCGCCGGCCGCCCGCGCCGGCCTGCCGTGCGCCAACGCCACGCTGTCGCCCTGGCTAAAGGAGCCCTCGAAGCGGCTACTGGGCCACCGGAGCACGGCCGAGCTGCCCGGCAGCGCCGACGTGGTCGTCGTCGGCAGCGGCATCACGGGCGCCTTCGCGGCGCATTTCCTCAAGGCCGGGGCCGCGAGGGGCCAGAGCGTCGTCATGCTCGAGGCTAGGGAGGCGTGTTAGGGCGCCTCGGGACGGGTGGGTGAAAAGTAGGCGAGGCAAAGAGGAGTGAGAGAAGGAGTGAGGGAGAGAGAGAATGAGTGGAACAGGGGGAGTGAAGTGACATCCTTTCTGAAGGGTGTCATAACGGGGAGTCCTTCCTTCTGCTACAAAACGCTTATACGTATCTTTCTCACCTCGCCCTCCCTCTGGGGTTGGACGCGAATCCTCACCTCGTTTCTTTTGCTTCTTGCCATACAGACTACCGGGCTCATCGAGCCAAGGCTGTTCGCCGCCACAATGGAGGGGGCGGCGTTCGAGGCCGAGAGCTACCGGCTCGTGCGGGACATTGTGCGCGTGGCGGGCATCAAGTGCGACTGGGTCGACAGCACGTGCCTGTACTTCAACGACGAACCCCTGACCACCTTCGGCGAGGCCATTATCGACGAGTTCGCCGAGCGGTTCCCCGCCCTGAACAAGCTGCTCGGGGCCCAGCGGCTCAGGGCGGCGGCGGCGGCGGCGGCGGCGGGTGGACGCTGACGACGCCCCGCGGCGACATGCGCGCGGCCAAGGTGCTCCTGGCCACAAACGGCTACACGTCGGCGCTGCTGCCCGCCTTTGCGGACCTCATCTCGCCCGTCAGGGCCCAGGCCTGCGCGCTGGTGCCCAAGCCCGGCGGCGCTGCTGCTGCTGCTGCTGCTGCTGCGGCCGGTGGTGGCCCCCGCATCGACCTGGCGCGGTGCGCGTACAACTTTGTAGCCGCCAACGGCTCGCACGACAACTACATCATACAGCGGCCACGCGACGGCATCGGCACCGGAACCGGCACCGGCGGGGGGGGGGAGCTCATCTCGGACGGGGCGCGCCACCTGGCGCCGGGCCGGGGCGTGGGCGAGTGGCGCGACGACGCGGCCGACGCCGACGTGGCGGCGCACCTACGGGCGCTGCTGCGGCGGGTCGTGGACGCCAACAGCGGGCAGGGCAAGGCCGAGTTCGGGGACGCCGAGGACGAGGAGGACGTGACGGCGTTCGACTGGACGGGTGTCATGGGCTTCTCGCGCGACCGCATCCCCTGGGTCGGACGCGTGCCCGAGTCGCACGGCGGGGGGCCGGGGCTGTTCCTGTGCGCCGCCTACACGGGTCGGGGCCTGACGGTAGCGCCGCTGTGCGCGAGGTGGGTGGCGCACGACATGATGGCGGCGGAAGGAGGAGGAGGAGAAGGAGGAGGAGGGGCAGCAGCAACGGCAGAAGAAGCGCGGCCGACGACCCGCCCATGAGCAACATGCCGGCCGGCTTCCGCATCGACCTACCCGGGCGGCTGGAAACCGTCGAGAACGAGTGGCCCGACGTGGCCACCATCGAGGAGGGCGGCAGCGCGCTCTTGCTGCAGACCGTCATCCACAAGCTCATGACCAAGTGGTGCGGCTACGGCGACTGCTACGACGGCGCGCCGCCCGAGCTGACCGTCCACGGCACCCTGCGCACCATCCAGCAGGCGTACGACGAGCTGGTGGGTGGTGGTGGGCGTGGGCATGGGCATGGGCATGTCGGGAAGTGACGAGGCCGGGTTGAAGGCATGGCCGTTTTGTATTGATAGTCTCGGGCCCCTCGTGATTGCGATGAAGGTTACCGAGGAGTTGTACACGTGTACCGAGTTTCAACGTTCAGTTTTCAATATTGAAAAACAATGATTTTGCCCCAAGCTTCAAATGTTGCGGAACCCACGGGCCATATCAGCCCCACTACAGTAGGTAGTAGGTAGGTATCGAGTCAGCGGGAACAGGTTCTAGACTCCTCTGCCGGCCTCCCCATTGCATCACCAGCCTTGCCCCAAGTCTAGAGCCATTGAGGTTTGGGCGCCTAGGTCTCTGCCACGAGAGAATCCCGTGCGGGATATTTGTGCTGGATGCTTTCTTGGCCTGCAGCACAAATGTCCCGCGAGTTTAGGGCGAGATAGAGTCGCCATGCATAGAGGCTTTCATCTTCACCCTATTCTCGGTATGCCCTCGAAGCACTCGGTTACCTAACCAGTGCCTTCGCCCACTATTTCTACATGTCGCCTCAAGGATAGCGCTCATGGATCATATCGGAAATGCGCCTCTGTCCCATAGATGGCTGTGGCACTCTGTGCCCCCACGCCCTACTCCCGGATGGCTGGGTGACAGACAGTGCTCCCCGTCCAGGCCGCTCTTGAACGGAAACTCTATAAATCAAGTCAAAGCTGATGCCTGAGAAGATGCGCCTGGGGCTCTGCACAGACTTTGATGCCAATTATTCGCAGCAGGCCATGAGTCGCGCGGCTGATGGTGTCGAGAACTGCCTCGCTATCAAGCCCGTGGGAGCTAGCTACCCCATGCCAGCCCAGGCTGGGCTCGTGCTCTGGGTCTTGGGGGCCGGCACCGAGGGATGGTCGCTGTCCCATATATCCCGACAGTCTCCCGCAAGGCTGGGGAAAGGCGGGCCCGCCACCTGCGGCCTGGCCTGCTGCCGAGGCGATTCCTGACAGTGTGCCACTTGGAGTTCGATTCACAGTCGTGTGTGCTCATATGCATGCTCTGCTCGTGCAGCTACTCGTGTGATTCATCAGGCCTCGATCCCGGATATGGCACTATGGTCGGGCGGCATGGATATATGGGAGGCAGGGTGCCTAGGAATTAAGAAAAGAACGGCCGCCTGTGTACAGGTGGCTGGCTGGCTTGGTGGTGGTTGGCAGGCCCTTTCAGTGTTGCTGGTTGGTGCATGTAGAGAGCCTCGAAGACAGGACCCAGAGTCACGACGAAGTGCAGTTGAGCCATATATACATACGTGGTTCGCCCGGTATCTTTGCGCTGGGCTCGACAGCTCCGTCAGTTAGTCCACCCACGTCCCTGCCGCACCAACCCGCTGTTGGCTCCCCCCGACGAAGCAATGCAGATCTCCCTGTTGGTCCCGAGCCTCGTCTCCCTTTTCTGTGCGTCTGCCGCGCTGGCCGCGCCTCCCCACGGTCGCGAAGCGCCGCCCCCACCGGGCGCAGATGGCTGCTGCCAGTTTGACTCGTCAAAGACGCCGGAATGCTGGGGCAAGTTTAACCTCTCGACGAACTACTACGACGACGGCCCCAGCACTGGCGTCGTGCGGGAGTACTGGTTCGATGTCGTCAACTCCACCATGGCCCCTGACGGGGTCGAAAGGACGGTGCTCTCCATCAACGGAACCGTGCCGGGGCCTACCATCATAGCAGACTGGGGAGACACCATCGGTGAGTAGTTAGCCATAGATGGCCCTGAGTATGATAGCAGAGGCTGACCTCGGCTGTTTCTGGCTTCAGTCGTTCATGTCCGGAATCTCCTACAGGATAACGGAACCAGCATCCATTTTCATGGGATCCGGCAGAACTACACCACTGAGATGGACGGTGTTGCGTCCGTCACTCAGTGCCCCACGCCCCCTGGCGACTCTATGACCTACACGTTCAAGGCGACACAGTACGGGTCTTCGTGGTACCACAGCCACTTCCAGCTACAGGCATGGTACGTTATGAACGCCACATGTCAAGACACACACACTTGGCTCCCAGCCCGGTACTGACAGCCCCACCCACCCCGCCTCTTGGTCTAGGAACGGCGTGTTTGGCGGCATAATAATCAACGGGCCAGCGTCGGCGCCCTACGACGAGGACCTGGGGACCCTGATACTCAACGACTGGTTCCACGAGACGGCCGACCAGCTCTACGCGCGGGCCTCGACCCGGGGCCCCCCTACGGCCGCCAACGGGCTCATCAATGGCACAAACGTCTTTGGCGACGGCGGCCGCCGGTTCGAGGCCGAGTTCGCGCCGGGCCGGCGGTACCGCGTCCGCGTCGTCAACGCCGCCATGGACACCATGTTCCGCTTCGCCCTCGACGGCCACAACCTGACCGTCATCGCCGCCGACCTGGTGCCCATCGTGCCCTACGAGACGGCGTCCGTCAACGTCGGCATCGGGCAGCGCTACGACCTTGTAATTGCTGCGGCGGCGGCCGACGTCCCCGCCGACGACGCCGCAGCAGCAGCGTACTGGCTGCGCGCCGTGCCCTCGGCCAGCTGTGGTAGCCGCCACGCGGACCTCATGAACATCAAGGGCGTCGTGCGCTACCGCGGGGCGGCATCGGCGTCGGCATCGGCGTCGGCGGAAGGGAGCCCGACCACGTCGATGCTGCCGTACGAGGATAGCTGCGCCGACGAGCCCGCGGCGAGCCTCGTGCCCGTCGTCCCCCTCGACGTCGGCGAGGCCAGCCGGCAGGACCCCTTTGTGGTGGGCCTGCAGGTGGTGGACGGCTGGTTCAAGTGGACGCTGAACAAGAACACGTTCCTCTCCGATTGGGGATATCCCAGTGAGTTTTGTCGCATCCCAGCCTTGTGCCGAGATTCCTGGTAGCGGCAGTCTCACTGACAGCGTGTATTCCTCCCAAGGTCTTTTGCAGGCCATCTCGGGCAACCAGACCTGGCAACCCAACCAGCAAGTCGTGACCCTGGAGGGGGCGAATCAATGGGTGTATTTTGTTATCGAGAATACTGGCTTCGTAAGTGCTTTTAGGGGAAACTATCCAGAACAGACCTCGGCAACTGGTCTAGCCCGTCTAACCCAACCTTTGCCACCATCATCCGCAGGACCACCCCATCCACCTCCACGGCCACGACGTGCACATCCTCTCGAGGGCAAGGGGCAGACACTCCCCCAACACCACCCTGCAGCTCAAAAACCCGCCTCGGCGCGACGTCGTGATGCTGCCTGCCCACGGCCACCTGGTGTTGGCCTTCAAGACGGATAACCCAGGAGTCTGGCTGATGCACTGCCACGTAAGCCTGTTCTCACTTCTAGCCTGTTCCCATCTTCGGCTTTTATGCATCCCTGAAGCTAATTCATTATTTTTTGAAATTGTAACAGATAGGTTGGCATACCGGTCAAGGCTTTGCGCTGCAGCTGGTCGAGCGTGCAGCCGAGATCCCGTACAGCAAGTCGGTCCTCAGCGACAGCTGTGCGACCTGGAGCTCGTACGCCACCGACTTCAACATCCTGCAAGACGATTCCGGAATCTGACGGGCTTGGATGTGTGCTTCTCTGCATCTTGTCGAGCCATTTGATATTCACTTCTCCCTCTGCACCATTCGCTCTTTCTTTGTCTCCCTGATGCCCCCTTCACGATAATACTCATACCCCTTGTTTTCTAACGCGATTTCAGCTGTTAAGGTTTTCTTGAGCGAAGGGGTTAGAGGCGCCGATATCGCGAGTGGCAACATTTAAAGTGGCGATCCGTTCTTGTTGGGGAGTTGTCGATGAGTTCGTCCGTCTCCGCGTTCCGAAAACATGGCGCTGTCTAATAATCGAGGTAGTTTTCTGTAGCATTTTGGTCGTCTGCTGGGCGCTCTTTTATATTTCCATCCGCTGGGGCCCCCAATATCACTCCCCTCGGCCCTTGGCGTCCAGCTTCAGGGCTATATTTCCTCCTCGTCGTCCTCAATCTTCCCACTCTCCGGTTTTTATGCCGGGCTCGAGATGATCACGGGCCGGAAGCACGGCCCGGCGAACTCGGTAGTATGGCAGAAATGCGGGAAGTAGGCGAAGAGGCAGCCGAGGCATCGTCATTGCCATCCCTGACCTGCTCCGCCTTCTCCCCAAAGGGCTTCGCGCCCAGCCAGGCCGGAACCAGCCACCGCTTCTCGCTCCTTTCATGAGCTTCCAGGCTAGGAGGGGCGTTGCCCTACGCGTCGACAGCCTAGCCTTGTAGGGCGCGGAACATGCGGACGAGTCCGCCGGCGGCCACTCCCTCTTTGTGATGGGCCGCGTGCAGGGGAGCGGCCGTGGCGCCGCCGGCGAACAGGGCTCCGAGGACGACGAGGAGGATACGCGTCGGGCTAAGCATCTTGGCCTCTCGATCCCCGTCTTTGGCTGGCGCTGTAGTGGCGTGGTGAGGGATTTTCTCAAAGTATTCCGTGCAAGGTAGGGCGCGTGATGCGGCGAGCTGAGGTTTGGTAGATAACCAAATATCGAGAGGTGAAGGGGAGATAAGAACCAGGGTTTGTGTAAAATAAGCTGTTAGGCATTCTGGTAATGGAAAATGGCAGCTTCGGATTGTTCATGGTGGCTGCAGGTCAACTCCGTCAACAGTATCGGAGAGGTTGTCCAAAACCAAACAAGGTTCGCTTAAATCCTGGTATCGAGGCTGAACTAAACCGCCAGTTAACACCTACCTTCTCTCTCTTTTTTCCCCATCCATTCTCGAGATTTTTCCCTACTTGCAAGTTCCGCAGTCCTGACCCTCCACATCTCGGCGGACGGATGCTGTCTCCCCAAGTCGGCGAGAGGGGCCGTCTCCCCCATCTTTAGACCGCCATCGTGCAGCCACCTCGACGGATGTTAGCATGCAGTAGGCGAAGCCACGGCTAAAAAAAAATAGCACCTTGCCGGAGAGAAGTCATTCGGGATGTGAATGGCGGCGACGTGTATACGGTGCTGGCTGAAGTGCCTTGCGCCAAGCTTACTCAAGTTGCTAGCAAAGCAAAAGAAGCAAGGGGGCAAAGGAAAAGAAAAAACCAATCGTTTCTGACAGCTCGTATAAAATATAATAATCATGAGCGTTGCTGACTGGCTGAGGCTGAGCCAAGCCTCGAAGCCGCCCGACCCACCTTGGCTCGTCAAGGTTATCAGTACAGCGGGATTGAGCCGCACCAGCGAGAGGACCCGCCAGGGATTAACATGCTCGACGATGGATATTGGCTGCATCGTGGACTCTGCTCTTGCTTCGAGAGCAGGCTAACCGCAACACATGTCCTCCAGATTCGACCGAGAAGATACAGTACCTCCATCACGGAAGCCTTGTTGACGCCTAAAAGAGTTAAAGTTAAATAGCCGAGCCACCCCTTGCCCCTTTTCATCCCACTGTTGCCAATTATAGAAGCGGACACAGTGGGATGGATGGGCGTTCCTGGATAAAGACAGGGATCATGACAGCGGGCCAGAAGGCGCGCTCGGCAGCTCGCCGCACGTCACTTGAAACAATCGGAAACATTGGGAGCCCGACCCTAGGAATGAGGCATCCCACCCCGCATATGGCTGCATCATACCTTGCTCGAGCCACGTCGAGATCGTATACGACGTCAAGTGCCGCCAAGGCGATTCGCCGGCCCTCGCGTGTGGAGCGTAATATACGTGTGAGACGAGGGGAGGGTACACTCAGCCTAAACAAGCAAGAATGCGTGTGATTGTGATGCCTCTTGGCCTTTGTGAAGCTCTCTTGCCATGTGGGCAATGAGATAGACCGTGATGGATTTAAACAAGCCCTCTCTGCCACCCCGAGAACCCATCTTCATCGTTTGTCTGGCAGCCAAACCCATCAGCTCACAAACTCTTGTGAATCTCGCAACCACACACCTCCCTCCGCCATACCGACACGGTTCCCCACCATCCAAATAATCGCAGCGGGAAAGATGATGTTCCACACCTTCTCTGTCGTGCTCCTTGCGCTCCCCTTCACCCTCGCCGTCGAGGCGGAGCGGCCAAAGTACACCTCTTGCGGCTCGCGGGGAATGAAGCCCTGCAGCCCAGGGCTCAAGTGCATCGACAACCCCTACAGGCCCGCCAGCCGCAGCTGCGGTATGTCCTGTGACATACCAGGTATGTGGTGATGCCAATACGGGTGAAAAGAAGAAGTCGGTTCAAAGTCGAGTGTCGCTAACATACACGCGTGCCCAGGAATCTGCGTCCCAGAGACCGGCTCTGCCCCGGCCCCCGGGTCTCCTGCGTCTGGTGATAGCACCGCGCCCGTCACCACCCCCACACCCAGCTCCGGCGCCGGCGCTAGCTGCGGAGGCTTTCTGGGCTCAGCCTGCAGTGGTGGGCTGAAATGCGTACAAGCCCGGAAGGAGGTCCAGTATTGTAACGACTGCTTGGGAGTTTGTGTTTGATCTTTATCCATTCCATGTCAACAAGTGCCGCTGCAAACCGGGCTTGGGAACCTTCTCATGAGTTTTTTTTTTTTTTTGGTTTCATCGCGCTTAGCCGGCGTTAGTGGGTGGACAGTTCGAGTGAGAACTTGATTTACGAAGAAATGCCTTCAATTGATTACAAAAGAAAAGCCCTAGCCCCTGAACAGCATGATAAAAAATGGTGTAAAAAACCGGAGGGAGAGCACAGCCGAGCGTGTGCGGTAGAATGAGCAGACGAGGGTATGGATGTCAGGACGGGGAACATGGCGATGATTTCAAGGTGAATCCAGATACGCCCAGTATTTTGGGGCACGAGGTCTCAACTACCGCAAGATTCCCTTAGGGCTTTAAAGTCGTACATTCGTTATTGTAAAAAGAGATTAAAAGACGAGAAATTCGGCGGTGGCGGAAATCCGACCTGACAGGAAGCGCTCAGCTCGACTCCTCGTCGCTCGTAGCCTCGATGTTCGCCTTGGCGCGCTTATCTCGAGACGGTGGCCTGGGAGATTCGGCGGGAGGGTCGGCTGTGCTGGCTTCGACGTCCTGGACGTCCTCACCCATCTTGCGCAGCTCGGCGTTGATGACCGGGGCGTTCTTCAGCAGCGCTTGATACTGGTCAAGCGTGAGCGAGATCCCCTGAACGCGTCACAGATGTGTTGGCGTTAGTTCGCGATCGTGGGATGAGGGGTGCCTGGGATCAGCAGCAGCTTGCCTTTTTGCCAGGCTTCAACTCGCCAGCCTGGTCGTAGTATTCACGGATATTGACGAGGACCATTTTGTTGAACTTCGCGATTCCAACCCGACGTTTTGCAGAAATCTGTGGAAATTCCCAGCTATCAGTTGGAGTACTGACAGCGACGGGGTGTTTGTCCGCAACGCGGCTTACCTCCCAGTACGGGTTGCCCTCGTTGTCCACGCCTGAGCCGAGCGCAGTGGGCTCTTTTGACTTGGCTTCCTTTGGTTTGGCCTCCTTCTGCTTCGATTCTTTTGACTTGACCTTCTTTGCGGGTGCCGAAGCCTGGCCAGCATCGCCGCCGTCCGATGCATCCTCCTCGACGCGAGCGCGCTTCTTGCTGAATCTAGGCATTGCGTTTGCGGGCGATGGACGACGAGTACTGGGAGAGAAATGCCGTAGCAGAGAGAAGGTGTTCGGCGCCAAGTGAAATGAAACAGCAATCAATCAACCATGAGTTCTGCTCATGAAATCAGCTTTGTCATGAATGTAGGTCCGAAAGGCACCTTCCCTGCCTCAACGTTCTCGCGCCTGACGGCATCCGCCTTGCCCCACTTGGACGCGTAGTCACGTGGCACGACGACGATCCGCTGATGATGGCTACAGACCCACCAATCAGCCTCGCCTCGACTTACACAGCTCTTTGCCATGCAACATGCGTAGCAGCCTCCCTTTTTTGCATTTCATCGACCAGACCGGCTGAAGGGGAACTGTACATACTCCTAAATAAAACTAGGCACGGGATGAGAGGCCCACCTGGCGTCGACAAGCTTGGAATTCCCTAGCGTCCTTCCCCGGGAGCTCACATGTAGCCAGCGATGGAATTTGTTTTTTTTACATTTATCGAACGTAGGCGCAGCCACCGGTTCAACACCGCTACGGAGGCGCAACGCCATAGAGGCGGAACGCGGGCGCAGGGTTTTCCCCCCTAGGCCCAACCCAAGGGTTTTTCCCCACGCATATACCAAGTAGAAGCACTGAGGTCTCTTCCATAGACAAAGCAGCGTATAATACATACATTTATCGAACGTGGGCGCGTGTACGATTGCCAGGTCACGCCGGGCTCAGATCGCCTTATATCTGCCACTCAGTATCTAATTGGCCAAGATATCGACATAGGCAGGCGGGGCTGTCGTTCTGAGCATGTTGTGCCACTGGAAAGAAAACAACGCCTGGGTTCCTGGGTGCCTGGGTATGGAGGTGTGAATGCTCTTAGGAGAGACAACTACACGATCACACGAGGTCCGACCAAATGAGCACGCACAACAGTCCCATAAATTACAGTCCTAGTGGCTGGCCTTCTACCATCCCGACGAGCGGATAATGGCGGCCCGTATGAGTGTAGCTACCCGGTTGAGTGGCCAGATGTGTCAACGACAAACGGACTCTTACTGGGCATTTTCCGTTGTCCAAGAAACCTACCTCGTTTGCTCTCCATCTCATGTGGTGTGCATGGCTTATATAACGGGTGCCAAATCGGTAGAGACTGCCTGTTTCTTCACCACCCATTGTTCTTTGTATTCTGCCATCCTTTCTCCATTTGGCATCTGCACTAGCTATGTCCCCAAACCCTCCATAGTCCCATAGAGGGACTTCTTCCATCTCCTAAATCATAGCACTTCTCCCCACCACCTTTGCTATCCGGAGCATCCATCTTCATCAGCCTGCTCTTTACATCGCCAAAGAGACAATGGCTTCCACCAACCCAGAGGCGGGCGATCCTGTCCATCGGAAGCATGCTGTACACTTCAAATGTGCCAACCACGGTCGCGTAGGCGAGGGCGGGAACACACCATGCACCAAGATGGCCACGAGCGTCTGCGGTCGCTGTGGGCTCGTCGCCGTAAGACATATCCCCGCAGCAGTTTCCGGGTGTTCGAAAAGCGCAACAGAAGCATCCAGCTAACCAGATCCTCCTCCTCAAACCAGTACTGCGGCGACAAGTGCAAGAAGCAACACGCCCAGCAGCACAAGAAGGACTGCGAATCTGAGCTGCTCAAAGCAGGCTGGCAACCCGGCTGGGCCAAGGAGGGCCGCCCACCCTCCTTCCTGACCAACGGTGGCCGTCAGTCCCTCGTGCCGCCGTTCGGTTCTCTGAAAAAATACCTCTGGGGAAATGTCCCCGCCATCGATGTCGTCAAGCTTCAGAGCAATGAAGGGACTGGCTTTAAGCAGGGCCTGGACATGCTTTTCGCTGGTATGTAGTCCATATTCATACCACCCGGGTATCCAACGAGCAAGCCCAGTTCCCCTTCTGCTATACTTTTGCGTAACCACCGTATAGCCTCACTAGTAGCTCCACTAACCATCTCCCATTCACCCGGCACTAGCCTCCGGTGACCTCCGCAACGCTGTCATGTCCATCGGCCAGCTGCCTGGAGAGTACAAGCACGCAGTTACGGTGGTACTCAACGATATTGACCCTGACGTCGTGGCTCGCAACGCCATCTTTCTGCTCATCTTCGCCACCGTCAAGGACAAGGACGTGGCGGCCGAGTGCGTGCTGCACCTATTCTACTCTGCCTTTGTCACGGAGTCGCATATACAGATTCTCGAGAGCAACATCCGGCCGCTGGTGCGCGAGGTGTGCGAGAAGACCTCGGCAAAGGCCCCGGGCGCCTTGCTAGCCAAAACCTGGGCCTTTGGCGTCCAGGACGGCACCCAAGTCCGCCTGGTACTCACGAGACGCCAGTGGCTCGTCCTCCTTGCCAGGCTCGAGGCGCCGAGGAACTTCGAGCTGGCCCGGGCCAAGGCAGTCCGTGACAGGGTGGTCGACGCCCCCGGTCGGGTCGACTTCAGAGAGCGCTACATGTTCTGCCAGATTCCCAAATGCCGCATGGGCTATGAGAAGTTCAAGTCGGACGGTATTCTCCTTCCGTTCGGGGCCTCAAGAGCCGACTTCCTCGTCCCAAACCCGTACGTCTATCCCATCTCGCCCTAGATATAGTCTAGCACCTAGGCAGCTAGTTGTGTAGGTATCTAGGCAGGGTACCTGCTTAGCATCTAGCTCCATGCCGATGACTAATCCCAGCTGCGCACTTCCAGCACGATCTTCTATGTGAATGGGTGCTGGCCCATGAACGACAGCGCGAATCTATTTGATAGCTGGTCCCTTCCCGAGGTCCTGCGCTCGCAGAAGAGCCTGGCCAAGAGCGACACGAATGGGGCGCTCTATGAATACGTTCTTGAGCGCTTCTGCCAGTTTCATGACCAGCTGGCTGTCAGGAGAGTCTCCTTGGAGCTGCACTGTGTCGATGCTCGTCGTCTGGGGGACTTCGTTGGTGACAGGAAATTTGACCGTATCGATGTATGTCACATGCTGTTGCATCCATCTTTCCCCTGCTATCACATTATACTTGCTCTTTATCCTGCTTGGGAGGTGCAGGATATTCCCCATCTCCTTGCTAATTCTGGCAACCAGACCTCCAACATTTCGGACGCGAACTACGTCGGCATCGAAGACACTCTTCGTGTCCTCGGACCCTTACTCAAGAGCAGCGAGGTCAACAACAAGGCCACCATCGTGACGAGCTTCCTCAATGCCGTACCCTTCACTGCCGAAGCGATGGGGCCCATGTACCAGAAGATGGAGATGGCCAAAGCTATGCCAAAGCTCATGCCCTACATTTTCAACCTTCCAGGGTCCAGCCGCGACCGGGCGCCAGAGTTGACTTTGGACGGGCGCGATCCCGGGACATCGATGTGGATGGTGGCCATGGTCATTAACAAGGCCAGGGACATGGATGGCGTCTTCGAATTGTAAGTCTACTTCATATTCCTACCTGCCTATTCATCTCTTCGCCATGAATAGCGCTGGGGATATGCAACAACTAACAGCGTGCGACGGCCTCCTGCAGCTACATGATCAGCCACAGCTTCGACAAAGTTGCGGCCGCGGCCGGCGTCGAGATGAAGAGAAGCAACACCATCGTAGAAAAGTGGCCGCTCCGATTCCCCTTCACCAGCGGCCCTCCCTCGGCCAAGGCGAGAAAGAAGTTCAACTTGCTGCTCTCTTCTGGCCACGTAGGCCATGAACGCTACGTCGAGTGGAGGGTCGCCCGGAGCCCTGAGGCGTAGGCGAGCGCCCGAGGCAACACCGGTATTCACCACATCACCACAATCTCAACTTCAGACTTGACGGGCCATGGACGAATTGTTTAGGATCAGCCAGATATGTGGCAATCAGATAGTGTCACGCCCCAATGTAGCCACTAGACCCCATGAATTCATATTGCCATACTAAGTCGCCGGATTGAGTTGTATTTCTATTCATGCCCTCTGGTGGTAACCATCATTATCCTTTAGTTTTATCATGTCGATGCCGCAGATATGAACAGCCAGCGCAATATTGCTAAAATGCACGTCATTGCGCTGGCGACTTGAACCCCTTGGTCACGTTCCCGAGCAGCTCGGACCCGATCTCGTCAATCAGCGACATGCCCTTGAACTTTGCCTTCTTAGCCAACACCGTCCCCTTAGCATCGAGCGCCGCCACGAGGTCTGCGAGCTCGCTGTCGGGCGGCAGCCTGTAGAGCAGGCGACCCAGCGCGAGCAGCATGCCCTCGAGCGCCTCGCGGGACTCACCCTCCCGCGAGATGGCCTCCACCACGGACGCCGCCAGCTCCACCTGATCGTCGTCCGACAGCGGGTCCCCCGGCCCCGGCCCCGGCCACGGCCGCCCTCCTCCCCTCCGGCCCGCGCCGTTGACCACTGCCACGTTGAACAAAACCGAGGCGGCGGCGACGCGGACGCTGGTGTGGGCCTCGTCTAGGAAGCTGGAGGATACGAGCCGCACGACCTGGGAGCGCAGCCCGGCGTGGCTCAGGATCGGGCCCCAGTAGAGCGTGCTGGAGAAGAGGTTGCAGGCGGCCTGCAGGGTAACAAGGCGCAGGGGGTATGGGCAGCTATCCAGGCCGTTGACGTGGGTGAGGAGGGCAGAGATGGTCTTGTGGTCCGCCTCCTCGGCGAAGCAGCCGCTGAGCCGGGGGTCGACGAGTCCGCAGCGCAGCATGTCCACCAACGGGAACAGCGAGTCCGGCGACAGCGACTCGACGGAGCTGGCGACAAATGCGGAAAAGGCGGCGACGTCGGGGAGATGGGCCCCCGCGGCCCCCTCCTTGGACCTCGCCTCGATGAACTTGACGACCCCCTGGACGGCCGTGTCGTCGCCAGCCGGTCCCATTTTGGCGAGGAGCTTCGGGAGCGGGGGCACCTTTGCGAACAGGACCGGCCTGGGGTTCTCCTTGTGCAGGCTCGGCAGGCGCAGCGACTGGTGCGGGTGCCGCAGCCACGCCATCTGGACCAGGAGGCGGACGTTGCCCCTGAGCGCGCTCGCGTCGGCCCCCATCCAGCGGTTCTCCTGCTCGCCCTTGAGGAAGGTGATGAAGGTCGGGGTCGCGGTGATAGAGTAGCGGGCAGCGACGTCCCGCGCGATGGATATGTCGGCCTTGATCACGAGGCCCTTGTCCGCCACCTCCTCGGCCAGTTCCTCGTAGAGCGGGTAGAGCATCCTGCAGGGGCCGCAGGTGGCCGAGGTGAAGAAGACGACGGCGCACGAGCCCCGCGCCTCGGCCAGGAGCGCGTCCAGGCCGCCGAGGTTCATCACCTCGCGGACTCTGAAGGCGGGCGCGGCGGCGGCGCTGGAGCCGCCGGCCTGCTGGCCGTTCTGGATGCCCAGGATGCCGCCGCCGTTCTGCTGCTTGCTCGCGCGGACCTGTTGGTCGAGGGCGGGCATGAGCATGCGGCCAAGAGGTGACTCCAGCACCTCGGCGGGCATGTTGATGATCTTGTCGGGGATGCCTTTCCCGACAAGGAATGTGGCAAAGTCGTTGCTGAAGTTATTACAGTTATGCCGCCATAGGTTGTAGGCTTCGGGTGTGTAGACTGATCGCAGAGAGTCTAGATAGGTCTCGATAACGTCCATGGGCAGTTGCGTCGTCCCAAGCGGCTCCCTGTCGAGCGGGTTTCCGAGATGAGACGTGCCCGGGGTGATGGCCACGATGTTGCCGTCGTAAACATACTCGAGGCCGTTGAGCAGGATAGAGGTGTGATAGATGGCGTCCAGCTGGAAACCCAGCATGCCAAGGCTCATCTGGCGCGCCATGCCTCCAGAGAGGTCATATATGAGCACATGGACTTCCATCGTGAAGACCGTGTAAAATGATTGAGGCAATTCGAGCGATGATGCTGCTGTTTGTTGGACTTGGGCTCGTGTCGCGCAATGCCCCCTAGCGCGCCTAAATGATGAGACCTGGTTGGATGAAATGAGCTCACTGAGGAGGGAGAAGCCGTCCTCAATTTCTAAGAAATGGGTATCAAGAGAATCGATCCGTGGGCGCAATGAAGGGAGGATGCGTCTTTCGATTTCTAAGGGTTTCCGTGAGGTCCGAGATCAATCAAAGGGCTGTGGTTTTGAATCTGGTCTGGCACATGAATTAATCCGCCACGTACAGCGGCTTCTACCTAAACCCGCGCGACCGTCAGCCACCGCAGTAACACGCACGATGATTGCCTATTTCGCAGTCCGGAAGATCCATATGTGAGAAACGACTAGAATACAGAGCAAATTTGGGTATTCTATTCCATCTTCAACAATGTGTTTTGGTGATTAGGAGTGCCTGTCATCCAACCCATCCTAGCCCCGCAGCCTGATCGCTGTCGTAAAGTCATGTTGCTGTGCACAAGTATTGATTCAAGTCGTTTGCCGTTCCAGTGAATAAAACGAGCGCCGTCGCTTCGTCACACACTCCCGTCCCGTCATCACAATGCATCCACAAGCGCCTGGTGATAGTACAGAAATTTATCCGCGTCGCCTGGAGAAGTTGCCCGGAAAAAGAAGCATCGTGCGTTCCCGAAATGTAGGTAGTAGCCGTACGGCCCGAGCGAGACGGGGTTGCCGCTAGACCTAGCGAGCGAGAGAAACTCGTGGAAATGCACCGGCTGGCACACGTCGGGCCAAAGATGCGCTAGGCTGAGCGGGTGGCTGCTCACGGTCGGGACGAAGAGGCTGGCGATAAGCAGGAGTGTCCCGGCGAGGAAGGAGGCGAAGGAAGCTGCCCGAAGCATTTCGGCCAGTAGCCGTCGGATCGGCACCTCGACCGAGGAGGTAGTGATTGTTGTCGCACAAGAGGGGGTAAGTCAAGGTAGCTTGAGATATGAGCCGACGTCTCAGAGTGTTTCTCGGGCTTTGTCTCGGTATTCGATGATTGTAGAGTCACGGGCGCATATCTTGGGCGTTCAAAGCTGGAGATCAAGAGCGAGCAGAGGATGGCCAACGTCAACTCAGGGCCGGGCAGCCAGCATTTGAATGCCTATGTCCTCGTCATAGCTTACCACGAGGCCCTTCCACGGCCTGAGCGGCCAGCCGTTTGCCGCGTCGCACTACGTCCGGCGGCGCCCAGTCAGAACCCGAGCGTGCCGCCGACCAAGGCATTAGAGGCAAAATAGCCTTCTCGTTACGGCTAGAAAAGAGGCGATCCTCGGCACCCAGCACCTGCCGCCGTGGCAAGAAGAGGGGAAGCGCGATGCCGCGCAGTGGGTGATACAAGTGCGTCGTAGAACCAACGGCATGAATGACCATGCGAGAGAGAAACAAACGAAAGGAAAGAAAGAAAAGAAAAGGCGCCTGCTTGTCCCATGAGCTTCCCCCCTGCATCAATGGAGCGATGGGGGTGTTGCGCTCGGTTCGGCTCGGCGGCGGGCTTGCGCACTTGCCAGAACCACTGGGTTCTGCATCAGGTCAGGTTCAATGTTGGGATTTACATAATGGATTCAGGGCTGCTCAGTTGGCACGTTGGGCTTCGCCATTCTGTCGTCGCGTCATTTGCCCACACTCTGGAGGCTGTCTGTGCAGGCATGCAAACGACGGGGTTCACGCCAGGTTGCTGCCATCTACCCACCCACGCACCTAAAATGAATCAAGGACGGGAAGCGCCAGATAGAGTTGAAGGCGCCGGGTGCTGAGACCAGCTCTTCAGGCCGTTTTGGCCAATTTGGAACCTCTAACCTAGGGCTGGATCGGTGACCCCCACCTCAGCCCAATTCCCAGGACACAATTGGCTCGGGGCGGACCCACCGCGGCGGCCCTCCAGGGCTCCAGATGGGCAGGGAAGTCACGTAACGAAGAGAACTGGGCCAGTCAAGGATCCGAACTGAAGACCGCCCGCCAGCTGCGTGTGGATGGCTGGGATTATTGATTGAAATCTTTGACGTGTGGTCTTCTGAGCAGCCCCCTTTTTCGATCTGATCTGTCAGTAAAAAAAGGGTGTCCTGTTCGATCAACACATATTCGATGCAGTCGTAAGGACTCCTACTCCTCACCTCTTTGCTGTTCATAGTTCTGCGCGTCCACCCTCGAGATTGCCTCCTTCAAGTCTCTCGTTCACCCTCCCTTCTTTTTTCTGTACTTTTGTTTTAGTGGCTCGTTGAGGGATGCGTCCGCTTGGTCTCGTATCCTCGACCCCATACCGCCCAGTAATTTGACATGCGCAGAACATCAGTTTCATTACCAACCAACAACAGAGTCGCCCGCGACCCTCACGAGAAACGCGCCCGCTACGACCACAACCAGCGCGACGTCGGCATCCTGGAGCAACTCGTGACGACCATGAACCAAGCCCGGCAGGCGCGATGGTTTAAAATCATCGCTGTCCTGACCGGCATCTTGTTTCTGGTCTTCTTCCTGACGCCCTCGGGCATGGAGCTCCCCCTCGGCAGGGCAGCAGGAGGAGGAGGAGGAGGAGGAGGAGGCAGACCAGGTACGTTGCAAGGCGCCACGTTGCAGTTTGGGACCACTTCGGCTGGTTCACGCTTGTGCGGCACTTGCGGCAAAGCAGGCAAAGTCATCTAACCCACCATCTAGCAGTGCCAGTGTCGAGGCCAGCGTCTGGCGGCGCCGGTCAGGGCCAGGCCCCCACCGACTCTTCGTACGGCACCTCCAAGTGCGCCAAGTCCTTCTCCAAGGACAAGCCCATCGTCCAGTATGTCCTCATGGTCGACGCCGGCAGCACCGGCTCGCGCATCCACGTCTACAAGTTCAACAACTGCGGCGCCGCCCCGGAGCTCGAGAGCGAGCTCTTCGAGCAGACGGCCAAGAAGGAGGGCGGCAGCGGCCTGAGCGCCTACCCCAATGACCCCGAGGCCGCCGCCAAGAGCCTGGACGTCCTTCTGGACAAGGCCATGAAGGAGGTGCCCGACAAGCTCAAGTCGTGCTCGCCCATCGCCGTCAAGGCCACGGCCGGCCTGCGCCTGCTCGGCAAGGAGAAGAGCGACAAGATCCTGGCGGCGGTGCGGAAGCACCTCGAGAACGACTACCCCTTCCCGGTGGTTGCGGGCGAGAGCGGCGTCACTATCATGGACGGCAAGGATGAGGCCATCTACGCTTGGGTCACCGTCAACTACCTGCTGGGCAAGATCGGCGGCCCCGACCGCAGCGAGACGGCGGCCGTGCTCGACCTCGGCGGCGGCTCCACCCAGATCGTCTTCGAGCCCACCTTCAAGGGCGCCCCGCACGGCGGCATGCCCGAGAAGCTGGCCGAAGGGGACCACAAGTACGCGCTCGACTTTGGCGGGCGCAAGTTTGAGCTGTACCAGCACTCGCACCTGGGCTACGGCCTCATGAGCGCGCGCGAGGCCATCTTCAAGACGCTCGTCGACGAGATCCACGAGTCCAAGAAGGACGACAGGAGCTGGCTCAACGCCCCCGTCGTCAACCCCTGCTTCGGCGCCGGCATGACAAAGACCATCAAGGTCAAGCTCGGCGACGGCCACGCGCTCGGCAAGGAGATGGAGATCAACATGACGGGCCCCAAGGCCGCCGCCCCGGCCCAGTGCCGCGCCCTGGCCGAGAAGGTGCTCAAGAAGGACGTCGAGTGCAAGCTCGCCCCCTGCTCCTTCAACGGCGTCCACCAGCCGTCCATCGCCAAGACCTTCGCCAAGGAGGACATCTACTTCCTGTCGTACTTCACCGACCGCGCCCAGGCTCTCGGCATGCCCGAGTCCTTCTCGCTCAAGGAGATGCGCGACCTGGCCGACGTGGTCTGCGGCGGCAAGGAGGCCTGGGGCGTCTTCCAGGGCGTAAAGGGCGCCCTCGAAGAGCTCGACGGCCGCCCCGAGTACTGCCTCGACCTCAACTTCATGCTGGCCCTCGTCCACACCGGCTACGAGATGCCCATCGACCGCGAGATCAAGGTTGCCAAGAAGATCAAGGACAACGAGCTCGGCTGGTGCTTGGGAGCCAGGTATGTGTCTACCCCGCTTCTGTTTTTTAGTGCTGTGCCCGCCTATTGCCTTGTAAAGACGTACGCTGACCACTTCCCTCTCCTCTACAGTCTGCCGCTCCTGGCCAAGGGGTCTGGATGGACCTGCAAGATCTCTGAGATCCACTGAGCGAGGAGCATGTATCGCCCGTCATGAAGGAGCCGGATTCCAACCAAGCTTTGGCAACGACAGACCTGTTTCGCCGTTTGCTGGGGCTAGTTTTACGCGGCGTTTGGGTGTCAATTTTGTAGAATTAAACGGGGTCATATATAAGAATACCCTTGCGAGATCCGTTTCCATACACTGATACCAAACAATAAGACGTGGTCTCTATCCAGACTACTCCACAATTTTACTCGACGTGGAATCGAGATGTGATCACAGTGGCGGTGTGACTACCGATAGGACATCCTCCATTACTTCCTCCGGTCCCGTTTCTTCCAACATGGTCTCGATCGCGGAAAGCTCGCTGCCCCACTGCATACTCCGCTCTTTAGACGGCTCGACGATGCGTATCCTGTGGAGATAGATCTTCTTGGCCGCCATGGCCACCAGGGACGGGGTGACGTAGTCGAGGCGGTGCAGGGCGGCCATACACTTCGCCAGGCGTTCAAAGTGTTTGGTGGATGTTGGGGTCACGCCGCTGGCCACGGCGCGGTGCACGCGCAGGAAAGACGCGATGTTCATGAGGTAACGGAGGACGTCAATGTCCATCTGGACTTCCTGACTGGCCCTTGCTAGGGAACCAATGTCCTGTTCAAAGGAGATAAAAAGTCAATGATCGGGGGGCGGCGAGCAAGGTTTCCGTCCGTGACCGGAAGATGCAAACTTACAGCATCAGAGAGTAAAGGCTCCTCGACCTGCTGCGTGCCGTACCCGGCCCCGTCTGTGGAGCTACCCGCGCGCCCTCCCAGGCCCGCACCAATCTCCGCTTCCTTCTGCTGCTGCTCCTCGAGGTTCACAAAGCCGTCCTCAGGGTCGTGCCAATGAGCGATGTAAAAGTGGTCGTTGAGGTGGGGCGTAACGTGAGCGCGGCCGCCAGACTGGGCTTCAAGGGCGGCAACTAGCAGGAAGGGCTTCGGGGCGGCCTGGACGGTGGTGCGGGTGAAGATGCGGCGGGTGCGTAGCAGCTCGAGGGCCTGGATCTGGACAGCGCGCGGAGCCCGGTCAAGGCCGCGCGCGATGACCACGTTTGCTATGGCGCCCGGGCCGGGGACAGGGTGCAGCCTTCCGCTACCGCTGCCATTGTTGCTGCTATTGGCGCTGCTGTGGTTGATGTTCCTGTTGTAGCCGGAAGACACAGACGGCGCGAGCAGCGTGGGCCGCTGGAGGGCCGAGGATCCCGATGCCACGGCCGGTGGGGTCAATAGTCCGGCGGCGGTGCCCCCCGGGCGAAGGACCGGAGATGCGCCGCCCGCGTGTGCGAGGAAGTACGAGTCGCTACGGGCGTACGGGGAGCCGGAACCGGAGCCTGACTGGAGGCCGGTGCGGGCGGTCGCGGGCGAGGAGGGCTGGCTCGGCAGGAGGAGGCCGGTGGCAAAGTCCTCTAGTGTGGTGTGCGGGCCACACTCGACGATGACCGACTTGAGGCCGAAGGTGCGCGAGGATATCTGTTTTGCCGACGTTGCGAAAGCGCAGACGCGCCGGATCCGGGGTTAACCCCTGTTCTTCTGTTCCGTTGGCTGTTTGGCGAGGCCGCAGCAGCGAGGAAGACGCAAGCACATGAGTCGGAGGGGATCCCTAAACGTACTAATTGCAGCTCCGCGACAAGGTCGTCCAGAGCCTCTGTCGTTGTGCTGATCAGGCAGTTCTCGCGGCTGACAAGGCAAAGCAGGGCGGCGAGCTCCAGGTCGCTGAGGCTATGCACCTTATCCAGCAGCTCCTCATCCGCCATCGAGTCGGTGCGCCGAACCCATTCCGCGGCGCGTGGTCCAAAAGTAAAGCTGCGAGAGACAGCCCTTGGACGCCTGCGGCGGCTGCAAAGGCCCGTGGCGGGCGGCTGTCAAGGTGTGTGCACGCCTTCACGTGTGGCTGACCGAGGTTTCTGTTCCTAGGTTGTCTCGTGACAAGCCACATCGGCTGGGACAGGCGGGGATTGGGTGGGGGGCGCCCACCCAAGCACATCCACATTACGCAGTGGCGTCACGATTTGATTGGGTTTCGCAAGCCAGCTCCCAAGCATGACCCGTCGACCCCGGGCGCTGGTTCCAGAGCTCTCCACTCTCTGCTCAGGCACGGTCGCCCGGCCTGAGAGTGCAAGCACCATACCCAGCCGCTCAATCTCCGTTTGCCCTCCGACAGACATCTCGCTATCGCTACCGACTGCCCGCGGCCTAGCCACCTACCGACGAAACCCCTCTTCCAGACAACCGCTCCCTCGATAACGGCCGCAGACACAACACACCAAGACAGAGGTGCGCTCTCCGCTTTCCGTCGCCCTTCGAGAATCCAAACAGAGTACTGCTGGTACCACCAGGCCGGCCGAACCTGGACTAACAGCTCCATCATCGATACTAGCCACCTCCCTAGCCCGGGCCACACTGCCATCATGTCATCGCGAAAGAAGGTCCTACTCAAGGTGCGCCGCCCTCACCATCAACCACAGCCGTGTTGCTGTACAGGGTATCTTTCCTGGGCTGACCTTATCTCGCCAACCACCGATATAGGTCATCATCCTAGGCGACAGCGGTGTCGGCAAGACGAGCTTGATGAACCAATATGTAAGAGCCCATAAACTGGCCAGATTACTCTGAGCCAACACAGTCCCAGTCCCCGTCCGGCGAGTTTGCGTCTAACCCAACCAACCGCAACGTATAGGTAAACAAGAAGTTCAGCGCGAGCTACAAGGCGACCATCGGAGCCGACTTCCTTACCAGAGAAGTCCTCGTGGACGACCGCCAAGTCACTATGCAGGTGCGGGAAATACCACCCTGTCCCCATTTCTGCGCTAGCGACTGGTCATGGGAAGAGATGCGTTGCTAAAACTCCACATTTTTGCTGTCGCCATAGCTGTGGGACACGGCAGGACAGGAGCGGTTCCAATCACTAGGAGTCGCCTTCTATCGGGGCGCGGACTGCTGTGTGCTCGTCTACGATGTCAACAACTCCAAGAGCTTTGATGCCCTCGACAGCTGGCGCGACGAGTTCCTCATCCAGGCCTCGCCCAGGGACCCGGACAACTTCCCCTTCGTCGTGCTGGGCAACAAAATCGATGTTGAGGAGAGCAAACGAGTGGTGAGCCGGGGCCAGTCTTGGGATGAATGACGAGCACGGGCGTCCCTGGGAATTTTACTGACCGTTGGCAATCCTGTCATATTTGTAGATTTCGACCAAGAGGGCTATGACCTTCTGTCAGTCCAAGGGAGGCATCCCCTATTTCGAGACCAGCGCAAAGGAGGCAGTCAACGTGGAGCAAGCTTTCGAGGGTAAGAATCACGTTTGGCAGCCAATCATATGGCATGGCTCTGTTATCTTGTCCCCTTCTCACCTGCACCCTGTCGCATCGCTCGCCTCGCCTTGCCAGGAAGGCGCCTTTTCGCTAACATACTTGTTCCCATATAGTCATTGCCAGGAATGCCCTTGCTCAGGAGGAGTCGGAGGAGTTCAGTGGCGACTTCCAGGACCCGATAAACATTCACATTGACAACGACAGGGACGGATGTGCATGCTAAACAATGACTGAGGTGTCATCCCTCGACCGAAGTCGGCTTGCTGCCTGGTCTCGTGCCACACCTGAAGGGGCTTTTTTTTCTGGCAGACACATTGCCAGCCGGATCAACGCGGATTGTCATTGGCAGTGTCTGATGTATCAACATAACAACTGTACTGGACCGCCGTTTTCGCTATCCATCTCTCTTGTTCGACCTTCCCTTTGCCATCACGTGTAGAGGTCACTCGATGCTCTTGGCTTCCTTTTCAGTTTTGGTAGGATCTTATCTTGTTATCATTTGCTGCACGGTATTTTACTGGGGACCGAGTTCCATCCCATCCACTGTCTGTCATTCGTAATGCGCTCTGATTTCTCATGTCTATCGTTATATAGAGCTGTTACGCTGGATCACATTTTGAGGCTTTTAGTTTTCAATCCTTACGCGGTTAACATGCTCTTATGAAACCGCTTCTCTTCATCCGACGCTCTTGTCTTGGGTAGTGTGGAGAAATGGCTAGTGATAGCCCACGTACTGCCTACTATATTGTCGATTCCACATCATTCGTTGGCGGTGACTGAGATTGGCATGGTAAATGCCTGTTTCCTGCATGGCGCTGGTTTGATGTTTGGCTAGATAGCGATCAGGGGCTTCGCATCGAGCCCCAAGAACATCAGGAGGGGCAAAGCCAGACAGGTGATCTCCCACTGGGTACCTGTGTAAAACTACCGAAAGGAGATGCGCCGCTGAGCCAATGGTCCCTGCGGGCCCGAGCCATCGGTACTCGATGCGCGCAGATGTGCAGTCTCTGCTCCCGCGCCCAGGCATCAGACGATGGTTTCCTGGCACCTGCAGCCCAAGCCTCAATGCCAGGCATTATCCGAACGAATCGGACTGGCGGGCTAGCAACAAGCAGATGTCATCGCTTGTCAGGGTGGTGGGGCCGACATGTGCCGTCTGGTTCTGGGCCGCTGGGGCTGCGCCGGGGCTGGCGAATCAACCATGACATGCGCCCTGCACAGTCAGGCGGCTGGGGGGCGCGACCAGGGGCTGCCCCTGGATATGCAGAGTAATGGGTGTGCTTTTGCCGGCATCTTTGATGTGGATGCAGTTCAGTTCTAGCGCATTGTTGCCAAATCTGGGCTGTGTGTGTGTGTGTGTGTGTGTGGCCAAGGCTGGGCCAGTGGTTTCTGTTACGGCGGTGCTGGAGAAGGCACATGCACTGACGATTTTGGTCGACAAGGCCGTCGCGACGCTGCCCATCTGTCTGTTCCGCCATAGATCGAGACTAGAGAAGCCTCACGTTCGTGTCCTTTGGAGCTGCGGCCCTTCCCCTCCCGTCCGGCTCGTCCTTACGCACCTACCTACATACCTACCAAGACACATTCTCCTCCTACGCAGATCCCGCCCGCACTAGGGGTCCCGCTTTTGCTCGTTTCATCAACGAGAGCTTGCCCGCTGCCGATCACGAACAAGAAAGACTGGGGCGGCGCGGCCCCCATCTCCTACCCGACATCATAGCTGTTCGACTGCACGTTGGTGTAGACGGCGAACGGCGCTGACGACGACGACCACGAACACGACCACGACGACCACGACGACGACCACAACGGCGAACACGACGAGCACAACGACGGGAGCACTTCCCGCCCGCTCTCACGACACAAAACGGCAGCCATAGCAAGATGCCGGCAGATCCGACAAGGCCAGCAGAGCTGGCCGCCGAGGAGCAGCACAGCGTCCCCCAGCTACATCCGCGGCGGTCAATATCAAGCGCAATGCTGATGCAAGACTCCATGATGTCGTCCCTCAGCGCCGCGACGGGCCGCTCGGGTCTGCGGGAGAAGCTCGGGGTGGCAGGGTTCGCAAGGCGCACGCTCGGCATAATACTGCTGATCATCACCGTCTTCCTCTGGACCCTTTCCAACTTTTTGGCCAGCGTAAGTTACCTTGTGGTCGTGGTGGTGCGCGCGCACGCCCTCTCGTCCCGATACCCCTGAGCTGACGATTCTGCTTTGCGCCCGGCGGCCCGCGCCCTTTAGTACATATTTTCCGACAACACGTACAGCAAGCCCTTCTTCGTCGTCTACATCAACACCTCCTTCTTCGCCGTCTCGCTGATACCGATGGCGCTAAAATACGTACGGGAGCACGGCGTCGACAGCTTCCGCAACGCCGCCTTGGAGCTGTGGCGGGAGCAGAAGCGCCGGGGCCTGCGGCCGGGAGCGCCCAGCAGCGGTCTCCACTCGAAGCTGCAGGCGGAGGGCGAGGACGCGGGCGAGGCCGGGGAGCGGCTGCTCGTGGATGACGAGGGCAGCCTGGTGGCGTTCGACCTGTCCGGCGGTGGCGGCGGCGGCGGCGCCCCAGCGGCGGCGACGGAGCGGCTCGACCTTCGCGAGACGGCGTGGCTCAGCCTCGAGTTCTGCATGCTCTGGTTCCTGGCCAACTACTTCGCGTCGGCCTGCCTCGAGTACACGTCAGTGGGGAGCGTGACGATCCTGACGTCGACGAGCAGCGTGTGGACGCTCGTGCTGTGCGCCGTCATGCGCGTCGAGAGCTTCACGGTGCGCAAGCTGTGCGGCGTCCTGGCCGGTCTGGCCGGCGTCGTGCTCATCTCGACGGTCGACCTGTCGGGCAAGAGCGACGAGAACCGCGGCAACTTCCCGCACAAGTCGACGGCTGAGATGGCCATCGGCGACTCGATGGCGTTTGTGAGCGCCATCATCTACGGCCTCTACATCACCGTCATGAAGCGCCGGGTCGGCAACGAGGACCACGTCAACATGCCGCTGTTCTTTGGCCTCGTCGGCCTGTTCAACCTGATTCTGCTGTGGCCCATGTTCTTCATTCTGCATTTCACGGGCATCGAAACGGTGAGTCCTGCCTGGGTCTTGTCCCTTGTGACCTCCAACGCTATATGCAGCTACCAGCCGGGGCCAATATGTTACTAACCGCATTCCGTCAATTTTAACAGCTCGCTCTGCCTCCCTCGGGCAAAATCTGGGGCATCATTTTGGTAGGTTATGCCCGTCTCGCTCCCGCCCTCGCTCTCGCCCTCGCCCGCGTTTGCTTCCATCTTGCCACTCAGTCACTGACCATCATGTGCCTCCCTAGCTGAATTCTCTTTCATCCTTTGTCAGCGACATGTCATGGGCATATGCCATGCTCCTGACGACACCTCTAGTCGTCACCATGGGACTGTCACTCACCATCCCGCTCTCATTAGTAGGAGAAATGATACAGTACCACCAGTACTCCAGCTGGGTCTACTGGGTCGGGGCCTGCGTCGTCCTCCTCTCGTTTGTCTTTATCAATCGCGAAAGTCACGAGGACGATGATCCACGCAACCGGCACCACGGAATGACCGAGCACGGCTCGACAGTCTGAGGCTCAAGACACCGAGTTTCTGACGGGGTTGGGCCTGGTGATACAACGCACTCCCCGAACTGTGCTTTGAGAGAGATGTGTTTATATTTGTCGCATTTAAGCAATTTGCATTTCACACCTTTTGGGTATCGAATCGTTCTCCTCGGGGTATGCTAACACCTTTTGGAGGGATTCGTTTCTCTGTCGCTTGCTCGCATACTGGGCGGTGTCTGTGGAGTTTCCTGTGGGCTTTGTGTTATATCTGCCTTCACACATACGTACTACGCATTTTCAACCTGGGTTGCCCTTATTTGGTTGTTCGCATTCTTGTACCTACCTCTATTCACTGTTCATAAGGATATACGCAGACAGGAGATACATTTTATCTGTCTTCCCCGTCAACTCATTTCCCACAGCAAGTCGTCGCTAAAAGCGAGGGAATGCACAGGAGTTCCCATGACCCAATAGCCCCACCTCAAAGGTCGAAACAGCAAGTCTCCCGAGGAGCCGCTTCCCATGCAACCTCTGCAACCACCTGCGCCGCGACCTCCCGCGAGCAGACAAGGCCGCTCGAATGGCCCGCCCTTAGCGCGCCAAAATGTCGGGTCGTGGTGCTCAAATGTTCTCCCTGCTTCTTTTCTTTCGCTGCCCCGCCGGATCGCCGATCGAGTGCTGGTCGGTGGGGTTTCGGCCTCGTGAGATTTTGCGTCTGGACCAGGTGCGAGACGCGGCTTGTTCGTTCCATCCCTACCTACACCTACCACGTCGCTGGACTCTGTCCCCGCGTGCCTTCCTCCCAACACGAGCCCACGGTCCTATGTTTGTTGTGCTCTGAAAACAAACATGGAGGTCGCAGTGCCGCATCGAACTAGGGCTGCACTTGACCGCAGACAGGTGGTTGGGCAGTCATAATCGACTTGTCTACTCGAGAAACACTCACGTCCTTTTCATCCCACTCATCCCTAGCCTCTGCTGTTTCTTGCACCAACATCAACCAGACATTACCTTCCCGTGAATATCCCATCATCACCGCATTCTGCCTGTGGCAATCCATATTGCTACTCTTCTTTACCTTGATTTATCATTGCATCAACTTCGTCTTGCCGAGTCATTACCATCTCCCCAAGGCATCCTGAAGCCTGTAGGCTCCCCAGGCTCGCCACTCCCAGCGCCGGTTGACTGCCCATCCCACAACTCCCGATGTCTTCGCCGGAGACACCCAGGGATGACGCCCAGAAGGGTCTAGGAAAGGCCATCAATTCATCCACACGCCTCCTCCACAGAACGCTCAACAAGCTCATCCTCGAGCGGCTGCCCTTGGTTCTCCCACCCCGTGTCAGCAAACCCTCACAATACACCACGGGGATTCTACACATAGCCTCCGTATACATCGCCTTTGAGACGCTATGGCGGCAGGTTCTCACCAAGCCCGTGCCGGGCGACGGGACCGCCGGCCATCCGTGGTGGGCTCAGATCATCGAGTTCCCCGTCGGCCTGCCGAAGCGGACGCACTTTGAGTCGTACGCCGAGCTCCCGCCCAAGCTCTCCGAGGAGGGCCGCGACACCGTACGCCAGCTCCTGACCGACATGCACATGCCCGAGCTCGAGAGGGCCGCGCGGCTCGTGGCGGACGTACGGGCCCTGACGGGGTGGACGCGGGACGAGGTGGCCCAGGAGATCAAGCTGCTCACCGGCAGCGGCGACGACGACGACGGTGACGAGACCGGGCTGGTCGCCTTTGTCAGGCACACGGCGTCGTCGGTCGCGCTCGCGCCGCACGTCCTGCTCGCGCACGGCTGGGTCATGTATATGGCCCTCTTCTCGGGTGGCCGATACATTCGCGCCACCCTCGAGACGGCAACGGGCCTCCCCGACGCCCAAGGCCGCGCCGACCCGTCCTTCTGGGCCGCCGACCCGGGCCCCGTGCCGCCCGGCATGCGCCCGTGCGTGCGGGCGAGCGACGTTTTTCCTCTCAACAGCTCCGCCGCCGCCGCGGCGCAGGCCGAAGACGACGACTCGATACTCGGCGACGGCGGCCACCCGTCGTGCGTGCGCTTCGTCACCGGCGAGGCGGACCCGGACCCGCGCCGCGGGCGCCTGCCGCTCGACTTTCTGCACTTCGCCACCCGCCGCGACGGCGAGGACCTCAAGGAGGATTTTAAGCGCCGCCTCGAGGCCGCCGGCCCGTCGCTGTCGCCCGCCCAGCGCGACGACGTCGTCCACGAGGCTCGCCGCGTCTTCCAGTTCCTGATCCGCATCGTCGGCGACCTCGACGACATCTGCGGCGGGCCGGCCGCCGCCGACGCCGCGGCGCCGACGACGATGTTCCCCGGCGAGGACTCGGCCCCGTCCGCCTAGGCGGCGGCGGGGAGCTCTGCTCCTCCTGGCGCGTGGCCCGACGACGACGACGACGACGACGCGGCCTCTCCCGGGGTCGAGGCTGCCCCTGAGCTGCGGCAAGGCGCGGATGACAGCGGCAGCGGCAGCGGGCTCGCTGGAGAAGCCGAGGATGCTGTTGCCGACACCCCCAGCATGAGGTGGTCCGGTTTCGTGGCGTCTGGAAGACTCAGAGACAGCATCGCTGTTTCCAAGGAGCGGACGGCCAAGGCCATGCTCAAGCGGAAGGAGCAGAAGCAGAGGTCTTCTGGGCATGGACCGTGATTTCTTTTCCCTCTGGCGCTTTTACCCCATCATTCCTGTGTCCTTGTTATCCTCGTTTATCCCAATTTTATCTTGCGATTGCACCGGTTTAGACAACGTCACGCGATACCCCAAAGCAACAAACATTTTCCAACGCTAGATTGTTGGGCACCCGTCGGCTCTTGTCATATTTACAATTCTATTCTCCTACTAGAACCTCTGTTCCTAAGCTACATTTGTAGCAAAATCAAGAATTCGCTAGCATGTCCCATACCTATGCCAAGGTCCCCAACAAAATCCTATAGTAAACCTTGCGTCATCACGCAAGGTCCCGAGCAAGTGGTATACTTGTCCCAAATACCCAGCTCTGGTGTATGGACTCGTACCCCATACAGAATTATCATAGCCCGACAGTCGTCTCAATGCCTTAAAATGTTACAACTGACCCGTACAAGATATTCCCAGGGTATGCGGGGATAGATTAACTTTTTTTTCTTCTTCTTTCTTTGCTACTGGGACCAAGCCCCCCAAGATGAGTGGCTGGCGGACCGGCATCGGTGGAGCTAAAACTCATCACCGTCATGCTCGTCAAAGTCTTGGTCGATACTAGCCCAGCCCCAACCCCAGCGCTGACCTCCGGTCCAGCCGCCATGACGGAGCTGCCTGGCCTGATCGCGGTTCTCGGACCAGACACGGGCCGTGAAGTCGTCCGATGCGGTGACTAGCCGACCACCACTTGTGAACGACACCGAGGTTGCCTCCTTGGCGTGGCCGTGGATGAGCGGCGTGCCAGAGGTGAAGATGGGCGTCGCCTCGGCTGGACGAGGTGTCACGTGCCTGTTGCTAGCCGGGAAGCCCCAGGATCCTTCTGTCCTTGCCGGTAGTGAGACACCGGAGGCAGCGGCCGAGGCGACATCCTGTTGGGAGCGGATGTAGCCTTCATCAGTGGGGAACAGGACGGGAGTACCGTGGCCGCTGCCGACGGCGATCATCTCGGAGTGGCCGTCACGGGCCGGCCTGACGGCCAGCTTGACGAAAAAGCTGGGCGAGGTGAAGAGGGTGTGGCGGAAGCCATACAGCGGGGCCAGACCTGAGTGCACGGGCGAGCTGCGACGCCGAGTTAGCTCGTAGCCGGCGTCTAGCTCAGGGGCGCGGCCGAGGGCGAGGTGAGCGGTCGAGTATGCGTAGACGGTGTTGTCCTTGCAGAGTGCGTACACCCGGGCGCCATCGGACCCCAGGGCCAAGGAGCTGACGCCCCAGTCGCGGTAACCGGCGTGGCCCGGCGGTGGGGCGACCACAGAGACGGGCTTGCTGGCGTTGTTGCCCTGCTCGTGGCGGACGGCGCGGATGTCCCAGAGCTTGATGGTGGCGTTGGCTTCGCACGCCGACAATATTAGATGCTCCTTGCCAGCCGGCATGAACTCTAGCGTCGTCACGACGGCGTGTTGACCGCCGCGTCCACCCCGGGCCGAGGCCTGGTGCGCCGACACGAAGCTGTTGAGCGGCGCGCTATGAGGCACGGGATACTCGCAGCCCTCCGAGGCGTCTCCCATGGTGTCGTCCTGCCAGTCGCTGAATCTCCCGTTGCGGCACCGCAGATCCCATACCTGCACCAGACCGTCACGGCTGCTCGTGGCCACGACATTACCGGCCCCTTGCCCAGGCTGGAACCGAATCGACTTGACGGAGCCATTGCAGGGTAGCAGGGTAAGCGGTTTTTGCGTCATCGTATCCCAGACGATGCCAGTACGGTCAGCCGACGCTGTTGCGGCACGCAGGTCGTCGGCTGAGACGGCAACATCGGTCACGGCATTGTCATGGGCGGTCCACAGAACGTGAGGTTTCTGGAAGCCATCCTCACCAGAAACGTCCGTCTTCAAAAGTCGCACATTGCCCATGTTGTCTCCAATAAGAACCATATCATTGGCTGAGGTGAGAGCACAAAGTTAGTATCCTGTTCGTATTCTGGCGGATCCGAAAAAGGGGCAAGTGGATGGGGGCCAGCATACTGTTACATGCTGCTTGTGAGAAGATGGTGCTGCGAGGTTGGTTAGAGTCGGCCTGGGCGGTGCTGTGGATGTAATCCTGCCCGGAGCAGAAGTCGGCAGTCTCCGTCCTCCAGTCTGACATACTGTTAGCTCGTGTACAAGCCGCAGTATATACCCCTGAGGTCAGGATGGGTGCAATTCTCACCAAGCACCGGATGCGCCAGCTCCAGCATATCAAAGGCACGATCGATATCACCCAACTCCCGCTGGAAAACCTGGGCAGCGGTACCCCTATGGTTCAAGGGGATTCTCAACTTTGGCGACGGCGGCTTCAAGCTCTCCAACAGATTCGCAGGAGACGACGAGATATTGTCGAGTGTAGCAAGCCCTGCAATAGATCTGGTCTTCTGACGCTTGCCGTTGCCATTGTCCAAATCATCACCATCGAGAGCTGCTGTTGGTCGCTTGCCGGCACGAGCATTGGAGCGGGCAGGGTTCCGGAACAGCTCCCTCGCCGTTTCGTCTACAGGCTGTGTTGCGTTCAGAGAGGATCGGGTGATGTCGTGGAGAGCGCTCCTGGTAACGACCGGAACCGGCCGTGGGGTGAAGAACTTGCGAAACTTGCGGGGGGTGATCGATGGCGGCTTTTTCTCCTTCTTGGACGAGCTTGATTCTGCTGTTGTTGCTGCGGCCGCTGCTGCTGCGGCAGCCGCTGCTGTTGCTGACCGAGTCAAGACTGTTGGAGAGCCAGGGCACACCTCGAGGGCGGCACCGAGTGGCGAGGAGTCGGCCGGAGTCTGGTTGCATCGAATTGGACTCCCGAGTGCCCTTGGTCTCCTAGGCGTCAATGGCAGTTCTAGGGTCGGCCAGGCATCGAGGTTGTCGGACTCTTCTGGGGTGTCGACATGGACAACGGGTGCCCAGGTAACGGACCGCTTGACGCAGAGGGGACTGCTGTTGGGGGGAGTGGGATGCCTCATCTCGACAGCCCAGATCACTGAAGTCGGTACATGAACATAAAGATGGTATTCGAGCCTGCAGTTGCGGGAGAAAGAGAGCAGGGTTGGCTGGGCACTTCTTTGGTAGTGACGGTTGTCTGGGAGAGTTGTGGGGGACGAGGGGGTGGGCACGGGCAAGTCACTTTTACGCGGTCCAGGCGCCTGGCCCATGCCCATGAACCCATGACACGCTGCGGCATGTCAAAAACGCGGAAACACGATTTTGGACGCGAGCAACAGCCCCGTGTTGCCCCACAGCTTTAAGTGCTTTCTTGGCGCCACTCCGCGCGCGTCAATTGAGGCCAAGCTTTATCAGAGGCCCACCCTAGGCTTATCGGGGACTTGGGGAGAAAAAAAAAAACTAGCCGCATGAATGCGCCTTCGTGGAGGGGCCATACAAATCGCGACGACGACATCACGGACAGCGCCAAGGACGACAACAGCGGCCGATACGCCCGTGGATCTCTAAACCGATGGCTATCCAAAAGAAACACGGCAAAGGCCGTCTTGACAAGTGGTACAAGCTTGCCAAGGAGAAAGGATACCGAGCCCGTGCTGCCTTCAAGCTGATCCAGCTGAACAAGAAGTATGGCTTCCTCGAGAAGACCAAGGTCCTACTGGATCTTTGCGCGGCCCCTGGCTCTTGGTGTCAGGTAGCTGCCGAGACTATGCCCATGGGCAGCCTCATCATCGGAGTCGATCTATCTCCGATCAAGCCGATTCCAAGGGTCATCACATTTCAGAGCGACATCACGACCGAGAAGTGCAGGGCGACGATCAAGCAACATCTCAAGGGCTGGAAGGTGGACACCGTCCTTCACGACGGAGCTCCGAACGTCGGTACCGCCTGGGTGCAAGATTCGTTCAACCAGGCCGAATTGACCCTGCAGTCCATGAAGCTGGCCACCGAGTTCCTCGTCGAGGGTGGCACTTTTGTCACAAAGGTCTTCCGATCCAAGGATTACAACTCCCTGCTGTGGATCTTCAACCAGCTGTTTACCAAAGTCGAGGCCACCAAGCCCCCCTCGTCCCGAAACGTCTCGGCCGAGATCTTCGTCGTGTGCAGGGGGTTCAAGGCTCCCAAGCGGATCGACCCCAAGTTTCTAGACCCCCGCGCCGTCTTTGAAGAGCTGGCAGACCCCACCCCGAACAACGAAGCCAAGGTCTACAAGCCAGAAGTCAAGAAGAGGAAGAGAGGAGGTTACGAGGATGGCGACTACACACAGTTCAAGGAGATATCCGCCAGCCAGTTCATCCAGACCACCGATCCCATCGAAATTCTGGGCCAGTACAACCGTCTCAGCTTCGTACAGCCGCCCAATGGCGACGTGGCCCTTGCCGCACTGGACAAGCTGCCGGAGACGACGGGCGAGATCCGCATCTGCTGTGAGGATCTCAAGGTGCTAGGCAGGAAGGAATTCAAAATGCTCCTCAAGTGGCGTCTGGCTGTCAGGGAGATCTTTGGGTTCCCCACCAAGAAGTCGGCCAAGAAGGAGGCCGCCGCCGCCACCGCCGCCGCCGCCGCCGAAGAGGTCGCAGAGGTCGAGTCCATGGACGAGGAGATGAAGATACAGGAGGACCTCCAGGCTCTGAAGGATAAGGTGGCTTCCAAAAAGAAACGGGAGCGTCGGAGGGATAACGAGCGCAAGCAGAAGGAGATCGTCCGGATGCAGATGCACATGGTTGCCCCCATGGATATTGGTCTCGACCAAGCCGGGCCAGCCGGAGAGGATGCCATGTTTGCGTTGAAGGCTGTGGAGAAGGGAGAGGGTGCCATGCGCAGGCTGACAAAGGGCAAGATGGTGGTCGTCAGCGAGGAGGAGCCTAAAAAGGACCGCGACAGCGGCATTGGCTCTTCGGGGGAAACCGACGACGAATCCGACGATGCCGAGGATCGACTAGAAACGGAGCTCGATGGGCTGTACGACGAATTCAAGGAGCGCAAGGCAGCATCCGACGCCAAGTATCGGGCAAAGAAGGCCCGACAGGGGCATGGCGACGATGAGTGGGAGGGAGTGTCGGACAACGGCAAGGAAGGAGAAATCAGCAGCGACAGCGAACTCGAGGAAGAGAGCAGTGACGACTCGGATGACGAGGGTGAGGCCTCGGGCAAGAAGTCGCTGTTGACGGATCTTGACACCGCACCCTCTGACACCTCTGGGCTTTCCAAACGAGCGAGGGCATTTTTCAACCAGGACATATTCAAGGATCTAGAAGGGGTTCTTGACGAACCCACAGAAGCCGATGCGGATGATGACTCGGACGTTGAGATGGAGGAAGCACCAAGCAAGCCTCAAGTCAAGCAAGCACCTGCCAAGAAAACGGCCGAGAAACCCACCAAGAGCAAGGCTGTCCAAGCTGTTGAGTCTGATTCGGATGACAGTGACGATGATGGTTTCGAGGTGGTAAAGAGCGGGTTTGAGGACGACTGGGAGGACGAAGACAAACGGACAAGGGACGGAAGGCTTGGTAAGACGCCCACGTGAATATCTTCCATGGAAGCTGCCACTAACAATATCTTTCAGACATCGACATCATTACGGCAGAAGCAATGACTCTCGCCCATCAACTCGCCACGGGAGAGAAGACATCTTACGATGTCATTGACGATGGCTTCAACAGGCACGCTTTCAAGGACAGAGATGGCCTGCCGGACTGGTTCCTGGACGACGAAGGACAGCATGACAGGGCCCACAAGCCAATCACAAAAGGTGAGAGCCCGATCGTGTTACACCACCGCTAGGCTATGTGATGTTTGAGTTGATGTACTAATGATCCCGTCTCCCACCACGCAGCTGCCGCTGCTGCGATCAAGGAGAAGACGAGGGCATTCAACGCCAGGCCCATCAAGAAGGTCCGTGAGGCCAAGGGCCGGAAGAAGATGAAGGCGGCACAGCGCCTAGAGAAACTGAAGAAGAAATCGGATCTCCTGGTCAATGAGGAGGGCATGACGGAGAAGGAGAAGGCCGAGAGCATAGCGAAGCTGCTCAGGAAGGCGACCAAGAAGAAGCCCAAGCAGTCAGTCAAGGTTGTCGTGGCCAAGGGCGCCAACCGGGGTATCAAGGGGCGTCCGTCCGGAGTCAAGGGCCGATACAAGATTGTGGACCCCAGGATGAAGAAGGAGATGCGGGCACTAAAAAGGAAAGCACAGAAAGCAAAGAAGGGCAGGTAGGCGGGGGGCGTAAGGCATGGGTTACTGGTTCTTTCATATCCCAGAGACGCGCAGGTACATTAATGCATAAAGCATGCACGCATATGGCGAGACCATACTGTGCACAAGTCATGGTTGCCATGACCATCAACAGCCGCCGACTTTCTATTCCATCTTGGCATTTTCCTGCTGGCTGAGATGAACCGATCTGATAAACGAGGACATCGGATACAGAGGCCCACTAAACTCCATGTCATACCTGGAATGACCAAGGATACAATATGACAGTCGCCCCACGTCAGTTGGGGAGTGCGTTATAGAACATCGAAGGAAGATGGTAAAAGGGAGCTCAACTGACCAGTAGTTGACAGCAACACAGATTCCCTCGTCACCGCAGGATTGCGAAACCTTGTGGTACCTAAAACAAAAGGGCGCTTTCCTTCAGCCATGGTGTTTGGGTCGTTTGTTATGTTATGCAAAGAAACCGAGCCATGACTCACCACATGCTGGGGAGATACATCATGTCTCCAGGCTCCAGAGTTACCCTGACGGGGCACGCCAGCGGCGAGTACCGCGTGGCGTCTTCCTCGGGTCGGTCTGGATCCCATAGTGCAAAGGGCACGGGCGTCGCGTCGCCGGCGTCCAGCCGCAGCTCGAGGCCGGCGGCAGCCCCGTGCCGCCTCGCGTACGTCGCGGGTGCGAGGCGCCGCTCGTTCACGCAGGGGTGGCACAGGGATGGCAGGAGGACGAAGTGCTTCCTGCCCAGGACCTGGACGTAGACGTTCTCGTAGTTGTCCTTGTGCAGCGCCGTGACGGAGCGCGAGTTGCCGATCCACATGTTGATGGCGTCGGGCTCGCGCTGCAGCGCGATGCGGGCGAAGGGGATGTCGCGCTGCACGTGCCTGAACAAGGTCGAGTACTCGTTCCTGAGGTTGTCGTTTTCTTTTTGCTCCCCCTCTCCGCCGCTCGTTTCGGGTCTCATCAGCGGCCAAGTGAATCAGGAGAGATATGCGATGGCATACGCACGTGTCTGGGCGTAGCGGATTTCGTTGCCATCATCCGAGCTAGACGGTTCCGTCTCCTGGCGGATGACGAAGTCTAAAAACTCGGAAAAGTCTTGCTCTTCCTCCCACGGCTTCGCAAAAACCAGGCTTCCATCTTGGAGTCTCGTTGGGGCATCGGCGTTTCTAAGTCGGGGCACGAAGTACCGTTTCCGGTTAGGTTCATAGGAAGACAAACAGTTTGTGTCGCGGGTGCGCAGAAGCTATATTACCAACCCTTTGGGCGTCACGGCGACGTTCACTGTCTCACCGGCCAGCGCATCCTTGAGGAACGAGGTGCTCCACCGCCTTGCCGCGGGCCACCGGCTGGCACCTTTTCTGACGACAAATGGCGCATTTCTGGAGACGTAGCGCATGAATTCGAGCGGGCTGGGCTCCTCGTCGAGCTCATCCATAGCCGAGCTATTCAGCTCGTTGTAGGCTGTAATGAGCTCTGCGATGGGGTCGATGGCGAGAGAACCGTCCATGGCATAATGCTGACTGTTGACGTGATGTGATCTACGTCCATGTGATCCCTGCAGGGCAGCATCCGGCGTCTGGTATGTGATTCGAAAAACGCTTCGAGTGGATTTCCTATTCTGGACAGCTCTTGGTGGGATCACCCACTTATCAGTGTCCAGTCCCGAAATCGGGTCGAGCCGTTGGTTCAGCTCTTGCACGCTTACACCGAACATTATGACCATGAACAGGAAAGACATGACTCCACCGCGTGCACTTTACATGGAAATACAAGTTGATCTTGGAGCCAAATCCAGAAGCATCCGCACGTCTATAGCGTCAGTTAGGTACCCGCGGTGCCGCAATATGGGTGTAGATAATGTGGCGCCTCCCTGCCTGGTGACGTGGTGGTGGGCTGCATTTACAGTCCCCCTCCCCCACTAAGGATGGAAAAAAAAAAAAAAGGTGGAAAAAGCTCCCCACTCTCACCAGATTTCTCCACAGACGCCCTCCCCAAAAGAGGAACATTAGCCTGCGAACGCGGAACCTAGCGTCTTCAATGTTACTCATTACTCGTTGGGCTGCTCAAGGGCTTCGCCATCCTCCGCCACCGACTGCGACGGACTGGTATCCTGGACCGGACAGGCCTGTGATTAAGGGATCCCCAGGGCGCACCCCCACACCTCTTGTGTTCCCCGCCCCAGGTGCCCAGGCCATCCAGGCACCCCACTCTGCTTGGGGTTTCTTGGACGGCCAATTTTGGACTTTTAGTCGCATCCACTGGCATCCACCATCTCCGCCCGCAGCAGCTGGCAACTGCCTCTTACGACCGTCGGCTCATGTTTCAGAGGGGCGCGCTTGACTCTGGCAGGCATGAGAATCATTCGGTCGACCAGGTTGGTCGGTACATGCCGGGGCTCCTAGCGAGAGAGCCACGCCACGCGCCGGGTTGTCGCCATCATGGCGATGCACTCTGTGCGGTGCCGTACGACCGATTGATCGGATATATATGCGTTTACCAGGACCCGACTTTCTGCCCTGCTTGCTCGCGAGTTTCTCAGCTCCAGCCCGTTTTGCGTGTGTGGAGCAAACCAACACGGCTCTCGGCGTCTGTGCTGTCGTCTGCGACTACCCCTTTCAGTCGCCAATGACGTTAGCTTCTTCCCTTGTCTCAGCTTAGCCCCCATTGCCCCTGGGGATACGACCCACCCACTACTTGATTTTCCCATCCCTCAGAAGGGCAATCCAAGATTTCCCATATTCTCTCCTGTGCGCCGTGTGACGACGACCTGGAAAACCCCGACGACCATCGCTCGATTGCGCACCTTACCTCAACCACCATCGACCCCCAGCCCACCGCCACAAACCACTTGATCGAGCTATATCGACTTCCACTGTTAGCTGACCGTGGCTGTGTTGCCAGCCCCAATTCCGATAAACGAAAGCTGTTCAATTGCCCAACTACCAAATCTTGCCCCGCGCGCCGCGCTCTTCGACGACAGCCCGGCCCCAGAGCTGCCACCTAGAGCTACAACCGAGGATCGTGATCACAGAAGCCCTGCAGCCCTGCAGGGCGCATCTCCGCCGGGAAGGTTTGCCGGTTGCCCAGATGCGCGCCGGGAACGAGGCTAGGCGCCCCCTACTTTCGCCCGGACTCTTTTGGGAACCAGTGAAGTGCTCCTTTCGTGGTTGTTAGCGTCTTTAGGTCTTTAGTGGCTGCTAGGCTGAGCCCGCCGACGATCTGCGCAACTCTAGAACTCTCTCTAGCTGTCGTGGCGGCCGAGTAGCCTTCCCGAACAGGACAAGGCGACAGAGCGTGCATTCCAGGAGCAAGGGAGACCTTCGCTACCCCGGGAGCCAACCTAAATCTCCAACCACGACTCGTTTCCGCCTCCAGGCCCCCGGAATATACATACGCCCGTGTCTCCACCTCCGCCGTTGTAGCCCGTTGGCGAACTCTCTTCCTTTGCCTCACTCCCGGACGCCCAGTCACCAGTAATAGAGCAAGTGGTACTTCTTCGCAGATAAATACCCAGGTACTGTTTGCAAGATGCCCCACCAATAGTCCGACTGCGATCGAACCTCTCCGCGCCATCAGCATAGCATGCGGCTGCGCTCGCTGTGATGCTCTGGTATCTCCTTTATCCATTACGGGGGTATGTTTCTCGGCCTCTCTCCCCGAACCGACATGTGGTGCCCACAAGAGGCCCCGTCTTGTTGACCATCTTCCCTATAACAGGACCACCGAAGCTCCCAATCTTGCGCCGGACCACCCCTTCCGCAACTGGCCGGCTCGGTACGGCCGCTACGTCGCGCGACATGTGGACACGGTCCTCCTGCTGGCGGTTGCCGTTGCAGGCATCCTCCTGTATCCGTTCCCGTTCCTCTATACCACCGACTTCACCAATAGCGCCTCCAACCTTCCCCACCATGTCTGGACCAACGCGCAACCGCTGAGCACCCGTGCCGACCTGGAGCCCGACGTTATAATGCGGACTGTCTGGGTCCATGGCAGCTACATGAGGGCGCTTGACCGGGATGTACTTCTTGGGGCATTGCAGATACAGAACGAACTGCTGGGGTCAACCAAGGACTTCAACCCCCGGCGTCCTGTCCCTCTGGCCGCCATAACCGGCCTTCCCAACGGCGACCTGACCCAGCATGAACGAGACACTTTCCACGTCATCAATGGAAGGACCAACATGTCGTGGTTCTATCATTCTCCACTTCAGTACTGGTCCGGAGACGCGCAAAAGATCTTCAACGACAAGGACATCATCGGGACGGTCAATGCCCGCAAAACGCAGTCGACCTCGGTCAATGTTACTTTACGCCACTCCATCGTGTTCAGCGGCAAGCGGTTCGAAGACCGCAAACTTGTTGCTGCGGACGCTCTGGTAATCACCCTTATCCACCTCCGAGACTCTCCTGTTGGGCGGCAGTGGGAGCGCAAGACGGCTGCTCTGGCTGCACGCATGGCAGACAGGTGGACCGCATACCCTCGCGACGGCCGAAGCATGCCTAGCCAACTCTACGAGTTCCAGTTCCGGCCTATCTCGTTCTGGGACCTCACCATGCTCAGCCTGGCATACTTCCTCACCTTCATGTACTTCCTTCACAGCCTTTCAAAGCTGCGAGCGGTCAAGTCTAAAGCCGGCCTGATCGTCACGCTCGTTGTCCAGATCGTAGCGTCAGTCATATCCAGCTTTACCGTCTGCGCCGTCTTCAAGGTCGACCTTTCCAAGATCCCGCAGGCCTGCTTCCCGCTGGTCGTTTGGTCTATGAGCCTGGAGAACATGTTTAGACTCATCAACGCCGTCATCGTGACGCCCTCGGAGGACAGCACAAGCAGCAGGATAGGACAGGCTTTTGGGGAAACATTTCTTGTGTCCTTCACCAGCGTCCTGCAGTACCTTCTGATCATCCTGGGTTTGTCCCGCGTGGTTCTCCCGGGCGTGTCCGCCTTTTGCACATTCGCCGCCATCGCCACCCTCTTTGACTTTTTCTACCTGTCGACATTCTTCCTTTCTGTGTTGAGTGTCGAAGTGCGGCGGACCGAGCTGAGCGAGGCTCTAGCCAAGTCCTCCTTGAGGCACAACCGATCGTCTTCTCAAGCGCCGTACCGGAAATCATGGACAGAGGCGCTGCTTCAAGGGAAGATCGCCCTCTCGACGCGTATTGCTGGCCTGATCGTCACCCTGGGCTTCATCCTGGTTGCTCAATGGCACTTCTCCCAAACCGAGACCCTCTTGCACACACTCGGCAAGATGTTTAGAGACAGGGCCAAGTCAGAAACAGCTCCCCTCCTGATCGATATCCATCAGGCGAGGGGCCCGACGTCGTGGCTTCGACTCCAAGACCACGAGACTGCGCGAGAGGTCATCCACGTGGTGAAGCCCTGGGCGCACAGCTATGTTGCTCGCGTCTATGACCCCCTGGTCTTCGTCATGAAAGGCTCAAACCGCACACCGCCCGCAAGAGAGCGCTCTCTCTCACCTGCCGTCTATGATTTTGCGCATCACCAGACCGTGCCTCTCATCATAGCCATCATCGTCGTCGTCTCACTGGTGCGGCTCCTCATGAACTACCTCCTATGGGACGAGATCGCTGGTGGACGGTCCGGAGAATACGGCGGCGAGGACGAGCAGTTGATATCTATCAAAACGGTCAACTCTGGGCATGCCTTGGATGTGGCTCTGATGGCGGCAACGCCAGATGGGCGTGTCGTTTCGGCAGGGCTGGATCGCATGATCTGGGTCTGGAACGTACGCTTTTTGGGAACGAGCTACGTTGTCACAAGCCCGGACAAGTCCGGGAGGGATCCTTTCCCGGTCCTCGCAATGGCCATAGACGACAGCTCCGAATGGCTGGTTCTGTTGTCGTCATCCAAGATCTGGATCTGGGATCTGAAAGCGCGCAAATGGGGGCCGGTAGTTGAAGTTGATCTTCGTGGCCAGAAGCCCGATGCTTTGTTTTTCAGCACCAGAAAGAGCAGGGAGGCCCGCATGTCTATCGTGGTAATTCGCAGGAACGGGACAATGGTGGAGACCTGGCCCGACCTTGGCCAGTCTCAGGAATACGTCGTTTGCAAGAGCCCACTGAGCTGTGCGGTGCCTCTTGCAGATAGAGGTGAGATTTTTTTGTCCCATCCGCGCCGCCCGCGCTAGTCGCCTTTCGCGATAGCAATATCTTTGGTTCGGCATGCTAACCCAAAATTCAGCCGATTCGAACCAAGCCACCTCCTTCTTGACCCTCTCCCGGCGCGGGTGCATCCATAAAGGCACGACGGTCGGAGACGTGTGGTTGACCGAGGAAGTCCGTTTGCCATCAGACGAGAGCGATATCCAAGCGGTGCTTGCGGTGCCGGATTATTCGTCATATCTGGTTGCGCGGACCTCATCGGTGGATTTGGTTGACTTCCACTCGTCCAGCATCATCTACACCTTCAGAACGGAGGTTATCCGGCCCAGGACCCTGAGCTTCTTTCACTCACACCCACGCAAGACTCAAACTGGCGCCAAGGGCCTAAGGTCGTTTACATTGGTCTACATCAAAGCGGATGGGGGCGAGTGTGTGATCCAAACGTATCTACCCTCGGTCGAGGGTGAGACGATAAGCTTCCGAGACGACGAGCTCAGCTTAACTCGCGGATGTTCGTGGCAAGACGCCAGTGAAATCAGACGGACAGTTGAAAATCCGGGGCTGTGGGCATCCCTGCCGAGCGGGTGTGTCGTTGGGATCCGGCAGAAACCACCGAAGCAGCCTCTACCACAGCCGACCCAGCCCCCAGCGCCGGGCTCCCTGCGTCGGCGACGTGCAACGCCGCCACTTCGTCCAAGTGACCCGAGCGACCGCAGCGACGACCTATACGAGGTGTGGACTATGACGCAGCTTGAGAAGAAAGGAGCCTATGCCACTCGGCCGTTGGTTTCTGACGGCTTTGGTGACGAGTATGAGGCGCAGCCTCAAGATCACCTCATGATCTCGGAACCCGGGCCTATCGTCAAGGTTGGCCGAGGCAGCATCGCTGCGGCGTTTGGAAACACCATCCGGATCATTACCATTGGCCACGAGAGC
Source organism: Gaeumannomyces tritici R3-111a-1 (assembly GCF_000145635.1). Lineage (NCBI taxonomy): Eukaryota > Fungi > Ascomycota > Sordariomycetes > Magnaporthales > Magnaporthaceae > Gaeumannomyces > Gaeumannomyces tritici. Next base: position 1,457,146 of record NW_008804545.1, read on the forward strand.
TTTTCAGGTGGCCTACCCGACGAGGATCGTGTCAACCGCAGGAGGAGGGCCGGAGGTTCTTTTAGAAACAAGGCGCCCGGCCACTCCCCCGCCAAGATCCCTCCAGGTTCACGGGGATTTTGATTTCTTAACGCACCCAGTTGCGTGCTTTGGGGTTTCTTTCTCATCTCTTTACCTTCCCTTCTTCACATTACTCCATGTCTCCGTCTACACTTTTTACGAGTTCCCAAACGCGTGTCTTATGGATAGATACCTCAGCGCTACAAAGGTTAGGACGGCGAAACGGGCGTTATTATTCTGTTTCCTTTTC
>NW_008804545.1:1458001-1459279 GCF_000145635.1 Gaeumannomyces tritici R3-111a-1
ACGGACAGCGCTGTTTGGTTCATGTCATTTTCTCGGTCGGCGAGCGGATTTTATGAAGGGATTTAGATACCAGTGTCCATTGACGCATCGCATTGAAGGATTGTTCTTTCCTAACCTCGTTTTGTATTTTGCGCGCCATCTGGCTGTGCTAGGAGCAGTTGCTGAGCATTTTCCTCCCATGGTTTATTGGAAACGGAAAGGTAGTACTATTTCTTGTGACCGGACTGCACCTGCTGTACTCTAGGAACTCCATTGTTTGTCTCTTAATGGAAAACTGGATAAATATCTACTTTTTTTTTTTAGGTTCACACCAACCTCAGTCGTCTGGAGTTGCCGTGCGTTCTCGTATCGGCAGGAGAGGAGTTGGTGCAACCCACTGCGACATGCCTTTGACCCGCAACGTCGGTTTTCGGCAACTCGTATGATGCCCTTTTGCCAGGGGCCGTTGCACGGCAGCATGCCTAGGTAGATACATACCTACCTGTGTACTTCGGTCTGTGGCGTGTGCGTGCCACTGAGAGGCATCGGAAGACTCACGAGCGGAAGACGCGGCTCTTCAAGGGCAACGACCTTGGTCGGAACATAGCTCGTACTGGATGCGCCCCCGCACCTGTCTAAACTCGACTTTTATACCCTCCCCTCTTAGTTATCGCAACTCGAGGGGTTTCATCGTCGGGGCCCCGGCCGACAGGGCTGCATGGCTTAACCTGGGCATTGTTTGCTATCCCGTGGGCTTAATAGCAAACGTGGAATATTAAGTGGTGCTGTGTGCCGGAAAGGATCCGAAGGGAGGCGTGCGGTAGTGTTACCACGGAGCCTCCACAAACATAGGGGAAAGGGCTAGAAATGCGCGCTGGTCTCGTTGCGCGCGCACTTGGGCGAGGAAAGCCGTCGACGTCCTTCCAACAAGGACTTGGGCGCGTGGTCATGCAACAATCCGTAGGTGGTAATTTCACCCTCGCCTAGTATCTGTTGTGGATTGATAAAAGACAATAAGGCCGGCAGGTAGGAGGGGAAAGGGGGGATATGGGAGGGAGTGCACAGAATCGATACCAAGCAGGCTTGGTTGAGTGGGAACCAGGCCGCATGAGAGGCGGCCAAGTGCGGTCATGATGAGGCGTCAGGACTCGGCGGTTTGCAATTCTACCGAGTCATCGAGACGGGCAAACGAAGACTTGGTATGGATGTTAGCAGAGAGGGACGATTGATGTGTTGGCACCAATCGAGGTTGCTGGCCAGCAAGAAAATAGGGTGGCTGGGTGATTTTCACCCCCCCCC
>NW_008804545.1:1478550-1503863 GCF_000145635.1 Gaeumannomyces tritici R3-111a-1
AAAAACCTTTGGCAATGGCCAAAATTAAAGCGGGGGCTTTGGAAACAATTAGGAAGCAAGCCAAAAAATTGCTAAAAAAGCGAATAATACGTACAAAAAGTATTATAATAAAAGCAAAACCCCGGTGCTTTTCGGGGTAAGCAATTGGGTATTGCTAAATACGGCGAATATTAAAATAAAAAAGCCGTTAAAAAAATTATTAAACAAATAGTTAAAACCTTTTCAAATTTTAAAAATGGTTGGGTTAACCGGTTTAACGTTCCGGTTAAAACTTTCGGTAAATTACCGGATATATAACGTATTTCCGGCAAATTTGTTGCGGGCGTTTAAAAAAAAGCCCGGCGAAAAACCAAAAAATAAAAAACCAAAAATCGAAAAAAAAAAAAATCGTTTCGAAATAAAAGCTTTGCTAAAATATAAAGGGCTTTTGCAAAAACGAAAATATTTAATTAAATAAATAAATTATAACAAATCGGAAAATTTATAAATTTTAAAAAAGGATATTACGAAAAAAATTGTTTAAGCGTATAAAATAAATTTATTGGAAGCAAATTTATAGGATAAGGAAAATACCGGATTTTAACGGGTAAATACCCGGAAAGGACGGGGGTATTACAAAAAAGGAATAACAAAAACCAAAAAAATGGTTTAAAAAAATGTTTTAACGTGCCAAACCGGCTAATTACCGGGAAAAAACGTAAAAAAACCCGTAAACGGTTTGTAATAACCGTAAAATATCGTATTTTATAAATAAAAAATTAAATAAAAACGGTATAGTACGGGAAACGCCCCAAATTAATGGTGCAATACATTTAAATTTTAAAAAACATGCAAAGTGTAGCACATTTTGAAAAGCCCGTAAAGGGCATGCTTAGCGCAATACGTTAAAGCAATTACCGCATTTTAAACGTACGTTATGGTAAAAAACATTATTATTTGCCCGAAAAAGAAATAAAAAAACCTTCGGATAGCACGGCGGACGGGCTTAAGCGTTTGGGTAGCGGCAAATGCATATTGGCGGTATTTAAACCCATTGGGGGGCGAAAAAAAGCATTTTAAAATTATTTATTGGGGCATTAAAACCTAATTGGTAATTAAAAATATTGGGATTTTGCAATGCTGCAAAAGCAATATAACGAAAGGAAATTGTGGTTTTAGCTATAATTGTTAAAACTTACTTGTTAAGCGCATGCACAGGCTTTGGAGGATCGCTATGCACAAATCCGGGATTTGTGCACCGGCCATCCAAAGCTCCTTTGTACCTATATAAAGAGGTCGGATCCGTTCCTTTCTTTTAGCAAAATTCCTTCCTTTTTAAACCTAAATAACAACATTTTAACTTAATTACCCTTTAATAATTATCAAACCTTTATTTTACGCCGTTTGGAGCTTTACAAGCATAAAATTCCACCCCAAAGTCCTTTTTACATTAATTAATATTGCAAAAAGCAATATAAAAAAGCAAGGAAAAGGGTTTTTTAATTAACTAAGGTTAAGTAAAAGATTTAGGAATTAAAAATTATTGGTTCGACGCTCGGCAACGCATTTTTCATTTACTTTCGGCCATTAAAATTAAAAGAGCCTTAAAAGGGGGCGCTGTGCAATCCCCCAAGCTAACATTTTAACCCGGTTTAAACAATTAAAACGGATTGCTTTAAATAATACCGCTTACCATCCTTTTTACCATTTTACTATGGAAAAAGGAAAATCCTCCGCTTACGCAATCCTTAATAAACAAGATTAAAGCCCGACAAGCACAAAAATGTTTTGCGAAAAACAAGCATTTTATGCAAAAAAAGTTATCGATACTTTAAACCTTTTTTTAAACTTTTTGTTAATTTTTTATTTCCTTTTCCTTAATTACCCCAACCACAAAATCGCTAAGCATTTAATAAACGTTTCCGCAATCGGCAAAAATACATGGATTATTAAATGAATGTATAACAATCGGAAAAAGTTAAATCCCAACGATACGTTAACCAATTTTAAAAAAAAATTTAGTAATTAAATTAAAACAAATTTTAACGCGGTAAACCTAACGATCCAACAATTTTTGCAAAGCCATTTCCGAAAGCAAAAAATCCACTTTCCTACTTTTAATTTAAAAACATTCGGCGAAAAATTGGCGGAAATTTTTAGCTAATTACAAGCTTTTATTGTAAAACCAAGCTTTACGTTAAGCTTAACGTTACGATTAACCAAAAGCAAAAGCAAAAAGCTTATAAAGCTGCCATTTCCAAACCTTATGCTTTCCCGTTAATTACCTTTTAAAACGTTTTTTTAACCAATTAATACAACGCAAAAAGCGGTAAAAAACGAACAATTACCAAAAGCATAATTTAAAGCGCAAAAAAGTTGGAAAACAAATTTTTTAATAATTTTTACAAAAGCATTAAGCAAAATAAAATTACCTTTTCGCTTTAACCTTTAAACCATATCGTTCCAAAAACAATAGGAACCGTAGTATACCTTTGCGAAAAAGCGTAAAAGCACAATTCCACCCCAATTTTTCCAATTACCCCAGCCTATACAACCATGGCCAAAATACCCGTTACAAGCAAAAAAACAAAAGCACGAAAATTTCGTAATTAACGTTCCAAAGCGCGAACGCGCAAAGGAAAAACAAAAACCAAGCGCACGAAATACAAAACCATACTTTCCGCTTCCGTTACTTCCTAAACCGCCCTTTTAAAAACCGCCCTTTTAAAAACCGTTACCAAACTTTTCTAGCTATGCCTACCATTCGTTACATAACCAAACCCTTTATACATTATTTCGTTACCTTTACACCAAAAAGCTTAATTATCGTTAAATCCCTTTACGGGAAATAACCAACGCATTAATCGACGCAATTACCATACGCACTTTTAAAACCATTTGGAACAATACATATTCGTATACAGGAAAACCGTATAACATTATTAACGATAAGCTTTTCCACTTTATAATTTACGCTTAAATGCTTAAAATAAATTATTTATAATTTTACGCGCTATATTTTTACATTTTAAAAAGCAAAGCGAATAAATATTACGTTAATTACATTAGCCTTATATTTACTTTCCAAACCATTTATTTTGCATTTAAAAATTATTTCGAAATAAAAATCGTGCAAACCCAATATTAAATAAATTGGATAACAATTTACTTTTATACCGTCCGTTTAAAGCTTGCAAGCACCGGAAAAACGAATATCGAAATTTTACAAAAACTTTTCGATAAATTGCAACGATATTACCAAGCGTTAAACCCAAATTTTAATAATAAATAGCAATTTGTAGCAAATATAGCAAAGGCAATTTAAAAAATCCCCAAGCTCGAAATAGCGTTATTTAACTATCCCGATACTTTTAAAAGCTTTTTTAACGTATTTCGCAATGTTATAAAAATTAAAAACAACAACAAAATCCCGGCACAACATTATACGGAACGAAAGTACGAAAGCAAAAATTAACGAAATTAATAAAAATAGGAATAAAAGCAAAAACGAACTTACAACCCACATGCCAAACAAAGTTATTAAATTTGCAAAAAGCCCAATTGCTAATTAACAAAGCATTTAAAAAAAAGCAAAAAAAGTACAAAAAGCGCTAGCGTTAAAAGCAAAAAAACAAAGGCAAACCCCCAATTAGCTATCGGAAATTCCTTTCGATTAATAAACCAAACGATTTAAAAAACGAAAGCGCATTGGAAAAGGATAACGAAAAGTTAATTAATAACCATAATTACGAAAGCGACCAAAAGGAACATGCAATAACGTATTTTACACAAAGTATAGCATCGTACTTTATAAACAAATTATGGAAGCACCGTTTATTTGCAAAAAACGCTTAAAAAGCACAAAAAGCCAGGATTAAAGCTCCCATTTACAAAATGCTTATCCATAACAATATCGATAGCAATACCCAATAGTACGGCATTTTGCTAAACACCGGCGCGGCAGCCAATTTAACGGCCGGAATTAACCAAATTTAAACATTGCAACAGCACATAAAAAAGCTTAAAATCGATTACAAAGCACCTAAGCATTTTGTAACTTTTGGAGCAGGAAATACCGAATTTAGCATTGGCGCGATTATTATACCAACCCTTATTAGCAATATTACGTTTTACGTTTTTAATAACCCAATACCATTCCTTTTATTACTTAAAAATATAAACGCGTTAAGTATATACCTTAATAATACGCGCAACGAATTCGTAAAGCACAACAAAACGCGCGTGCGGATTATTAAACGTTTCGGTTACCCATGGTTTTTTTTTAACGCATCGATATACGTTATAAACAAAATTTTAATAACCGCCGAAAAAAAAATCGCAGGATTTTTATTTTTAACAAAAACCGAGTTACGGCGCGTTTACAAGCGATTTAACCACCTTTCCGTCGATAAATTGCACAAAACCTTTTAACGGGCAAGCTACGATACAAATTGCAACGCGCTGGAAATAATTAATAAAATATATTACAAATGCTAAATTAAAAAAAATGCACCACAACAATTTAAATTTACGTTAAAAAACGATAAGGATTTTAATTACGAAATCGTTATTAACGTTTGCTATTTAAGCAACAAACCGGTCCTTTATGTAATTAATAAAAGCATAAAATTTAATGCTGCAGCGATTTTAAAAAACCTATTTGCAAAAAAAACTTGGAAAACCTTAAAGCGTTACTGGATAAATGTTTATTTAAAGCCTTTAAACGTAATTACTTACAACGCAAGCACTTATTTTTCGAAAAGCGGCTTTTAAGCTAAAGCAAAGCTTTTTAAAATTACTTGCAAGCAAGTTCCCGTTAAGGCCCATTACGCCGTTAAAAAAGTCGAACGAACGCATAGCATGTTACGCAAAACGCATTCGATTATAAAAATTAAATGCCCAAATTTTGCGCTAAAATTATAGCTTTAAAAAACTGTAAAAGCAATTAACAATACCGCGGAACCGAACGGGTTAATTTTAACGCTATTTGTTTTTAAAGCCATGCTACAAATAAACCACGAATTATTACCGTTACTAATTATAACCAAACGCGCGCAAACAATTAAAAAGGCTATAGCAAAGCTTTAAAAAGCAATTGCTAAAAAAAAGGTTGCAAACGCTATTAATACCCGAAATAACCTTAATATTAGCACCGTTAAACCAAGCTTTTTTGCTTTTGGAACAAAGGTTTTAATGTTCCGAAAAAAAAAGGATGGATAAGCCCGCACAAAATAGCAACGGTAACAAATAATAACGTTACGATCGAAACCGTTAACGGTTTGGTAACGTTTAAAAGCATTTTTGTTAAGCTTTATTATCGAATTAAAAAATAGCCAAACAACGAGCTAAAAAAGCAATAAATTAAAATTCCAAAACCATTTGTTTACCTCGAACCGGTACAGCCAAAACGACGCGGACGCTTACCGAAAAACAAAATACCGGTACAATTACGAAATCGATTAAAACCGCTAACGCTAAATACAAAAAGCAATAAACCTTTAAAACCAAAGGAGCGATTGGAAATTAAATTGCATAACAAAACATATTTATTACCAAAAAAAGCAAAGGCCATGCGTTTATTAATCGAATATAAAGCAAAAGGTTTAATTAAAGCTTTAAAACCTTTATTTTAAAAAGCCGATTGGAACGAAATAACGTTTTTATTTAACGCCGGAATAATCGTAACAATCCGTAAAAAACAATTTCCAAGCGCTAAAATTTTTAAAGCACGTTTCGTTAAAAAAAATAAAAAGGATACCGGAAGCCCTTTACAAAAAAACGAAATGCGTAGCTTAAAATATTAATAATAACGAAAAAAAAACCATTTTAACGCAAACTTTTACAATTATGCGTTATAGCCAACGGTTAATTTTCGCGCTTGCACTAAGCCTTTAAAACCGAAGCATTTTATTAATAACCCGGAACATTACCCAAACGTATACCCAAAGCGCAATTAATTTTAAAAGGACCGTTTTGCTGCGCTTATTTAAAAAGTTACGTTTACGTTTCCTTTTTAGCACTTTGCTTTAAATCGTTAAACCTTTATACGGCTTAACGGAATTAGGATTGCATTGGTACGTTACGTATTAAAAGCATTACAAAAAGCGGTTAAATTGCAAATCGTTGTGTTATAATCCGTATTTCCTTATTACAAAGCGCAATATAAGCTTTGGAATGGTAAGGATGCAAATAAACGATACGCTAAACCTAAGAAATTAAACGTTTATAAATTTCGAAAAAAAAGCGCTTTAAAAAGCAAAGTTTAAAGCAAAACCGCGTTCGATGTTTACGGAAAGGAAATAAAGCGATTTTAACAATAAAAAAATTATGGTTAAAAAAGGCCGAATTAAATTAAAGCAAAAAAACCAAAGCGAAAAACTAAAGCTTGTAAACGCTAATTTAAAAAGTTACAAGCAATAATTTGTATTTTAAAAGGTTCGTAAAGCGTACATTAATTTTATATGCCAGCCCAAAGCAGCTTTTAATTACGCCTTAACCGCATAAAAAATAAACCCAATACAGGAAAATATCGACAAGCTTAACAAAAGGATTGGTTAACAAATCGAAAACGCTAACAAAAGTTTAAACAACGTTTTTATCAATTTCGAAAGCGCAAACCTTTACATTTTCGTAAATGGATCCTTTGCAAATAACAATAATATATTTTTGCAAATTGGGTTTATTTTTGTATTAAGCAACGAAAAATCGAACAAGCACCAAACCAAATTTTAATTACGCGGCAACATTTTGCATTGAATTTTGGTTAAATGCAAAAAAATTACAAAAAATGTGCTAGCCAGTAAAATTTACGGCATGGTTTTTGGGTTTAATTCCGGTTACGTTATAAAAAAAGCTTGCTTAACGATTTTTAAACGGTTAAATTTTATCCAACCTAAATTTATTTTTTGCACCAATAGCTTTTTGCTTTATTAATGCTTTGTTTAATTAAACATAATAGCAAAAAAAAAGCTTATAATTAATTTAATAGCGCTTCGAAAATTTTATAAAAATAAAGAAATCGACGAAATCCGTTGGATTGCCGGAACAAACAATCCGGCAAATGCGATAACGAAAAAGCAATTAAACCGGGCATTAAAAGAATTGGTAAGCATTAATACAACCTTAATCCGAATTAAAGGTTGGGTTAACCGCACCAAAATATAAAAGGAAAGTTTGGAAATAAAAATCGGCATGTTAAAATTTTTACGGCAATGGCCATATAATGGCTTTAATAAAAGGAAAAAACAAAAAAACCCCAAACCAACGCGCAACGAGCACCAAACCATAAATTAACAAAAAGCGCAAAATTAATACATTTATTTTATAACGAAACCATTATAAAAAAAGCAAAAAAAACAATTTTTAAGCTTTTACGCTTAAACATTACCAGCATTACTTAAGCTAAAAGCAATAACCTTGCTTTTAACAACAAAAATTCTATTCCCTTTTTTCTTTTGCTTTTTTTGCTTTTTAATAGCAATTGCAAACATAGCAACGGGATTTTTAAGCTTTATAAACGCTGTAAAATAAAGCTAATTATTATTGCTATTATAATCCTTATTTTTTTTATCCGCATTATCGTTTTAAACGGAAAAACCTTTGTTTAAAGCTTCGAAAAACGCAGCTTTAAAAAAACGAAGCGCGGTTAAACGCTCCGTTTCGTATTGCTAACCCGAAATTATAATTGCAAAATTGGCATTCGGATTGGCTTGCTTAGCATTAAGCTTAAAAAATTGCTTAGTAATGGTGCGTTATTTTTAAAATGTTTATAATCGGAAAAATAACGTTAGCAAATTTATAAAGCATAAAATATATAAAATGGAAATAATATATTGCATTATAAAGCTTGTTGCTAAGCGCTTTAACAAAAAACTTTATAGCAATACGATAAGCAAGCAAAAAATTAGCAATTGTTAGCGCAAAAAATTTAAAAACGAAAAAAAAGAAATCCTTACATGGGCTTGCACGAATAACCAAAAATATAACGCTAGCAACGCTTGCTATTAAAGCTTAACTTTTTAACATAAAGCTAAATTATATCCCTTTTAACGTTAAACTTGCCGTAAAGCACGGAATTAAAGCAGCCAAAGCAAATTGTTGTTCGATTAGCATTTTTTTTACCGCGCTTACGAACATTAAAACCATTACGGCCATTGCGGAAAGCGGCGCGCTTTTTTTTGCAACCAATAAAAGCGATTGAAACGACCGAAGCGGGCGCGGGCAAGCTTTTAAATATAAATTGTAGTACCGGAAACGAAAAAAGCTTGTTAAACTTTTTAACGGGAAAAAGCATAACTTAAAGGTAAGCTGTAAAGCTTTGTTTTGGAGCGATACAAGCAGCCGATTACTAATTTTAAGCTTTTTCCAGTAAAATAACGCTTTCCAAAACGTGGTCGAACGGATTTTAAGCGTTTAAACCAAGCGAAAGGTTTATAATGCTATTAAAAAGGTATAAAGCATAAAATTAAGTAAAGGAAAATGGGAAAACGACAATATAACGAGCGTACAAATTGTAAACGACGATTCCAAAGCGCACGTAGCTAATTAAATTAACTTAAAAAACGGGGTTGTAAAAGGAAGAAATTGAAGTAATTAAATCGACGATTAACGGGCTAAATAAAGGCTTACCGCCCTTTATCCGTTAACCTTTACTTTCGCCCTTAACGTACCCATTCCTAAACATTACAAAAACTTCCCACTTAATTTAAAATGATCCCAAACGCCCATAACTTTAAATTTAGCGATTTCGGAGCTTTGGAACCAAAATTTACATAATTTCCCAAACCTCCATTTACGTTTATTGTTTAATAGCAATACGTATCCGGTAAAACAACCTAAATAAGCATTTTTTTTTTATATGTTACTTAAATTGCCGATTTAGCAAATTATTTATTATTGCGCATTCGAATTGCAAATTTCTTTTTTTTCCGTTTTACCATGCATGCGTTACCAAAAAAAAAATAATTGGTATTGGAATTTACTTATTAAGCGCATGCATAGGCTTTAAAGGATTGCCATGCACAAATTCGGGATTTGTGCATTAACTATTTAAAGCTCCTTTGTACTTATATAAAAAGGTTGAATCCGTTCCTTTTTTTTAGCAAAATTCTTTTTTTTTAAACCTAAATAATAACATTTTAACTTAATTACCCTTTAATAATTATTAAACCTTTGTTTTACGCCGTTTGGAGCTTTACGAGCATAAAACTCCACCCCAAAGTCCTTTTTACAATAACAAATTAACGAAAAAAATTTAAAATTAACCACTTTTCGAAAAAGGGATATTAATAATTAATTAAAAAAATATGTAAAAAAAATCGATTAAATACCGTATCCAAAGGAACCAAAATTTCCGGAAATTACGTTTTTTTTGCTGGCGCTACAATTATTGCCGCCAAAATCGTCGGCGCCGAAAGCGGCATTTTTTAGCGCTAATAAAAACGCTGCACTTTTATAAAGAACCGCGCGGTTGTAAGTTTGGGTATTTAAATGCGCCGCAATCGTGGCAAAGCTAACGGCAATGCTACCAAAAAAAGCAACTATACCTTTTTCGAAACGCTTAAAAAACGCTTTTATTTCGTTAAAAAAATTACCGATACTAACTAAAGCTTAAGCTTGCTTTTTCGTTTAAACGGCAATAGCGTAAAATTATTGGAAAATGTTTTAAATAGCTTTTAATGTTGCAACGCTAGCAATTTTGCGCTAAATGCGCTTTTAAATAACGGTTTAACGTTTGTAACGCGCAAATTGTTCGGCCAATATGGTATAAAAGGATTTAGCTTTTTGGATAGCTTTGCGGGCGCAAAATTAAGCTTTAATAAGCTTTTTAAAAAGTTTCGGTATCGTTTTAAGCAATTGTTTGTAAATGGTATTTAAAATTTTGTAAAAGTTTTGGGCCATTTTCCAAAACCATTTGGAAAATTTAACGCAAGCTTTATTGCTAACCACGTTTTTGCAATAAATATATTTGGAAAACCCCGTACAATTATCGAAGCATATCGGCATACAGGGGTTAACGGCATAATTTTAATATGTTTAACAACCAAAATAACGGTTATAAAATACCGCACGCTCCGTATAATTATTTTTAAAAAAAAGCAAATAAATAAAGTTTTAATTATTGCTTTATTAAAAATTAATAACTTCCCGCAACGAAAGCGCGTTGCAAATATTTATATAAAGCGAAAAAAAAGTAATGTTCGTTTCGGGGGCAAATTTATTGGAATTAAAAGCGTTGCGGCGGCGTTTATTGCGCGTTTTACGCTTTTTTTCGGCGGAGGTTTTTTTGCCGCGGCAGTTAAAGCCCGCCGGGGGGTTACCGGCAAAACGTTTGCGGGAATTTTAAAAAGCTGCAAGCGCAAAAAAGCCCGATAAACCCGCTGCATTTAAAAGGCCCATTAAAGGGTTACCGGCAAAGCAATTATTAAAAATTTAAAAAATTGGAAGTTTTGGCAAATTCGAATTCGGGTTTAATTAAACCATAATAATTAAGGAAAATACCAAAAGGTTGTTAAAAAAGGTTAGCGGGCCGGTTGGAACCGAAAAACCCGAAGCGGATACCTGAAAAAACACCATTTTTTTTACGTAATCGGGTACAAAGGATAATATTTGCAATTACCGGTTAAATTTAAATATTTAAAAGGAACGGTTAAATACCAATTATTTACGGTTATAATTGTTAAAGTTATTGGAATAATTGTTAAATGCATAAAAAGGAAAAAAAAAGGGTTTATAACTTTAAACGGGAAAAAAAGCCTTTTATATGCCGGTACGAACCCATTTTTCCGAATGCTACAAAACTTTACAGCCGGTTTTTTTAAGCGTTGCCGGGCATTAAAACGGCTTAACGGAATACCGTAAATTACCGGTTACTTACGGGGTTGCACGCGCGGTATAAACGGCTTGGAATAAGCCGTATCGAAAAGGGGCAATATGTTAAAAGCACGGGCAAAACCGCCCGGCAAAAAGCGAAAAGCGTTAAATGCACGGGCAAAACCGCCCGGTAAAAAAGGAAAAAAAGGGCGCTAGCAATTAACCGGGCACAAACCCCCCGGAAATATGCCGGCGAATTACCGGTATTGCGGCCAAAGCATAACGGCAAAGTTAAAAAATAAGGTAAAGCTTAAATTGCACGAAAGCGCATAAAGCGCGAAGGATTTATAAAACCAATCCCGCGTGCCCGAAAGGGCACGAAAGAAAGGGGGGTTAAAAAAGGAACAATTTTTATTGGCGATAGCACCTTTGGTAAGAGATTTACGGAAGCTTAACAAAGGAAACACCGCATCCGGCCCGTAACCCGGTAACTACCCGCCTTTGCACCGATTAACCCTTAACAAGAACCAATCGTTACGATCCCGGCGTTATTGCCAGTATATCCGGATAAAATCGATTTCGTTTTAAAAGAAAATTTTTTGCAAACGCACCAACGCGGTAATTTCGTTTTGCCGTACTTTTTGCAAAATAAAACGTGCCCGCAATTGCTTTAATCGTTTGCTTTCCTTTCGTTTGTAATTTTTTAACCACCGTTTAAAAGTTGTTAATTTTATTTTAATATTTTTGCTACGAAAGCGCCGGCGCTTTTTACGTTAGCCGATAAAGCGCGCGCTTTTGTTATTAATTGTTTGCAATTGTACATCGCTTGCTAAAATTGGGCTTATTTTAATAATTAATCGATTAAAAAAACTTTTCCTTTTTCGATTAATATTCGCTTTTTTCCATTGCTAAAGCTTTTCGATTGCGCGCGCGCTTGCAAATATTACCGCTTCGTTAACTTTTTTTACTTTAAAAGCGACGTAAATTACCGTTAACGAAATTGGCTTGCCCGTTGCGGCAAAAGATTGCAAGCGCTTTTAAAGCCAATTTTCGTACGGGCGGATTGCTAATAAATCCAACGTTAAAATTGTAGCTTTTTTCCAATCGCGGGCTAGCAAAACAAGCAACGGCGTTTTTAACAAATGCAAAATTTCGTTGGTTTCGTTAATTTCGTTAAAAAAAAAGGCAAAAAACCGGTTTCGTTGCTTTATCCAGCGAAATTGTTCGGTTGCGTTAAAAATATAACCAACTTTTTTGGTAATTACGGCTTTTAATGTAACCAAAATAAACGGATTTTCCAAATTATTAAGCACAATTTCCGGATCGAAAAGCTAAAACCCGCATTTAAACCAGGTTAATTTAATAATATTAATTTTAAAAGCACGCCGGCGCATATTGTAAAGCCTGTTAAAAAATTTTGCGCGGTTGTAATTAATTGCGCTTTGCTTAATTTACCGTGCGAAATCCCGTTAATACGCGGCTTTAAAGGTTAAAAAAATACCAACGTTAAAAAGCTGCAATTTATAAATTGTATGCGGAAAAAAAAGGAAAATTACGATCTTTTTTTTTTTGCACTTTTCCCAAAACGGCAACGTTAGGTAAAATCCGTAATTATTAATTAATAACAAGCGATATTCGTCGGGCAACGAAAGCGTTGCTTGCTTAACGAAGTAATTAAACCAATTAAACGCAATTAAATCGTTGGTTTAACCGTTTTCGTTTGTAATAAAAATCGTTTTTAAATTTAAAAAGTTGCGCACGTATTTTTCGTTAATATAAATCCCGGCTATAATAATAAACGGAAAAATCGTTGCGCCGGCGGCCAAACAGGTTTTAACAATTGTAACGATATTCCGGTAATCCGGATTGCTTTAAAACCAAGCTTCGATATCCGTATAGCACCAAATAAAGCTTTTTTAAAATACGCTTACTTAAAAGCTTATTTTATCGGAATTTCATTTATTTTCCGGCTTAATTTAATATTTTTTTACATACCGCGCGTAAAAATTAAACCATTTTTTTAATACCAATTTATTTTGTACCGCGCGCTTTTTAATAATTTGCGGCTTTCCTTTTACCCGTTTTAGCAATTTTTTATAAGCCAAAAGCCAAATTTAAGCCCATTTTTTTTTAGCGTTCGTCGAAAAAAAGGTTAGCCGGCGGCGGAAAATCGAATTAACGGTTTAAGCAACGGCAATTACGGTAACGGCGTTTTTTAAAAAAGGTTAATTTATTTATTAACAAATCGCATTTAAAACCGCTTGGATTAACTTACCAATTAATTGCTTCCAATTAACTTACGCAAGCAACGCAAAATTTTCGGTTTTTATTAACTTTTTATTATGCCCGCCGTTTTTTACTTTGCCGGCGCTTCCTTGCCGGCGCTTTTGCAGTAAACAAAGGTTTATCCCGTATTGCCGCGCGCAAGCGGCGAAGGTTTTAAAGCCGTTTTAATCGAAAGTTTCCAAAGCTATCAAAACCCGGGCTTTATTAGCCCGGGCCTTTTCGCGCTTTTTTTTGCACCGGATCCTGGGCATTTCGGTAAAATTTGGCTGGAAAACCCAAAAGCGCAAGGCTTAAATTGGCGGGGTTAAAATTACGATGGTTTTTTGGCTATGCACCGTGCTTACAGGAATTCGGCTAACTATTACTTTTTTCGGCGATACATTGGTTTCCAGCTAATTTGGCTGGGGAAAAATGTTACAGAAAAACGTCGAATTGCCCCGAAAACGTCGAATTGCCCCGAAAACGTCGAATTGCCCCGCCGCACTTTACTCCGGAGGACCGTTAAATTGCAGGCGCTTTTAGCCCGCACGAGTATGAGGCAGCGCAATGATTTCTTATCCCGATGTCGGTACTAGCTAGTGTGCTCTGTTTTCGTAGTGGGTGCCTCCAGCGACAATCTCGGCCCCCTTGGCCTAGGCAAAAAAGCACACCACGAAGGCAAGGGTAATATGCATGGGATAGTTCCATAGCGATACAGAATCAAGGCGAAATACAAAATGAAAGCGAAACACGGGTGGGAATCGGCAAGCCAACGAAGTTAGATCAGAATGGACGGACAAGGCCCGGCAGACAAGTGAAGAACGACATGTCACAAATCTCGCATGCTCACTTGTCGGGGAATGGCCCCCCATAAACCCAGCAATGTGAAAACGTCGTGGCTGCGCAAGCAGTGCGCAAAAGAGACGGGAAAGAAAAACATACAAAAAACCCGCAATTGCCCACTTACATCTGGCCGGCGCGCTCCAGCTCCTCGACCTGAGCCCTGAGCACCTCGGCAGACACCATGCGGCCGGTGGCGTTGTAGAAGCCGGCCTGCAGCTCCAGCCAGCGCTCGACGCGGCGCTTGCGCTCCAGGACCTCGAGCACCGCGCGGTCCTGTGCGGACCAGGACTGTTGCCACTGCTGCTGCTGCTGGTGGTGTCGCTGCTGCTGATGCGGTGGCGGATATCGAGGCGCGTGCACGGCGAGCCAGTTGCGGACCCTGTCGTCGCCGCCGCCGCGGCGGGCGGGAGGAGGTGGTGGTGCCGCCGACGGCTCCGAGTCGGCCTCGTCGGCGGTCTGGACGAGGACGACCTCGTGGCCGAGCTTGGCGTTCTCGGGCTCTTGTTGCTGCTGCGTCTTGTGGTGCCTCTTCTTGCTGTTCTTCTCCATCTTCTTCTTGACCTCGGGCTCGAGCTTGGCCTTCTTCTTGGCCTTTTTGCTCTTCTTGCTTTCGGATCCCGCCGCCGCCGCTGCTGCCGTGGTCGTGGTGTCATTGTCGGCCTCGTTGGCCGTCGTGTTGTTGGCCGGCGCCACGTTGCTGTCCTCTTCTTCTTCTGGGGGTGGCGGGAAGGGGCTCTCGTCGTCGGTTTCTGCCGCCTCGCCCGCCGGTTCCTTCTCGCCGTCTTTGTTGTTGGTGTCGGCGCTCTTGGCCGCCTCCTTTGGCGAATGGGGCTTCTTCTCACCGCCGCCGCCGCCGCCGTTCAGCTGCTTCCAGCGAGCCTTGCAGGCGTTCTTGCCCTGGCCGGTGGCGGACGCGATGACGGCCCACGTCTCGCCGCCCTCCTTCATGGCGCGCAGGGCCGCGTCCTGAGACGGGGTCCAGTCGCCCGGGGCGGCGGCCGATGGGGCCGGGGCCTGGGTGGGTTCCGCAGCAGGTGGTGCCTCGGGCTGACTATCGGTGGCCCCCTCAGTGGTCGTGGCGTCCTCATTGGTTGAGTCGTCGTCGCCGGCGGACTGCTCGCCTTGGACAACCGCCTCGGTCGACGAATCTTCCTTGCTCGCATCATCGGTGGAAGCGTCCTCGGTTGATGGGTCTGCGGCGGATTCGACAGCGGCATCGGCAGCAGCTTCGCTCGAAGAGACCTCCTCGCCACTCGACTCGGTCTCTGTGGTCTCGTCCTGCGAGGTCGAGGCTTCAGAGTCCTCGTTGCAGTCGGCTTTGTAGCCGGCATCGGTCTCGTCGGCCGAGGCCTTGAGCGCGCCCGCTGCCTTCTTCTTGCAGCAGACGGGCTCCTTCTGCCCTCCCCTGCTGTGCGTTCCTGCCAGCTTCTTGCCGGCCTTCCTGAGACACTCGACCTGCCCGGCCGAGTCGGTGACGTCGCCGCTGGAGTCGGTGGTGTCGGTCTCGTCCGTCTCGCTGCTCCCAGAATCGTTGGCGACCATGCTGCCCGGGGTTTCGGCAGGTGCCAACGGGCGTGGCGACAACGACGACGTCGCAACCACCAGCGGGCTGCCCGGAATGAAGGCGTTGGTCAGATGGAGCTTGTACCCGGCTCCGTTCTTTCCGGCGCCCATGGCTGCCAGGATCCTGGATTCGCGTCGTTCGGGGATGTGCTATTGGCAAATGAAGGGCTCGTCTTCCTGGTTGGTAGTAGATATGCGCCAGAAGAGAGAAAGCATGCCAAAGAAGGTAGAGAGGGCACCAGATGTTTGTGCAGGATGCAGAAGGGTGAGTGTTCAAAAGAGCACGGCAAAGACGGAAGTCGGGAGAATTCTCTGAGCGCAATGTGAGAGGAAGGTCACGCCGGGAAAAGGTCCACGATTGCTCGCACGGCAAACTTGGAGTGCTCCATATCGGTGACTGTGTCTCGGAAGAGACCTGGTGATGGCAAGATAGATCAATTAACTTCAGTAGCGACAACAGCACATATACAACCAGTTAGGCTAGTATCTAGCTAATGTCCGTCTTGTCCTAGACACATACATCAAAGCCGTTGCATAGAAACAGAAGCTCAAAGACAAGAGTGGAAATACACGGTTGTGCCAATATAAAAACAGACAAAGCGCCTGGGTGTAGTAGGTTCTAGACACGACCAATCACATGTCACAATGTGATTTGCTGACTCATAAATCTCGTTCGTCCGGTGACAAAGGTGAGGGAGAGATTGACGGGTTTTCGGATTTGGGAGCTGGAACAAACACAACACCCGCCACTATCCAACACCCGCCAGCCTACCGAACCACCTAGCTACCTAGGCATCTGCCTAGGACACGTCCGGCAGAAAACTACACAAGACCAATGGCAACGCTACCAGAACTGCCCGCTAACTATGGCGCCGCCATGTTGCTCATCGACGAGGCCCACGCGCTCGACCCAAGGACGGCCGAGGCGCGGGTCGGGGCCGAGGGCGAGCGGGTGCCGTACGAGCTGCACTACGCCCGCAAAATGACGCGCTGGCTGGCCGTGAGGAGCCCCGGCGCATCCCCTGTCCTGCAGCTGGCCTGCCGCGCCCAGCACTTTAGACGGTGCGTGTTGCTCTGGTGCCAGGGGGAGGGAGAGACGCAAGGAACAAAGGGGAGAGTTGACACACAGCGCGTCCCCGGCCCGTGATTCCTAGGTGGGAAATACCCCGAAGCAGCTACCCCATGACCAGAGCTGGATATCTCACGTGGAGGGCCAAGCTCAAGGCGCAGGCAGCGGCCCAGGTGGCCGAGTTGCTGTCGGCGTCCTCGGGCGACGGCGGCGGCGGCGGCGGCGGGGCCATCTCGCCGGCCGACGTGGACCGGGTGGCGGCGCTGATCCGCAAGGAGAACCTGGGCAGCGACGGCGAGGCGCAGGCGCTCGAGGACGTGGCCTGCCTCGTCTTCCTCGACGACCAGTTCGACGGGTTCGAGAGCAAGCCCGAGCTCGACGAGGACAAGGTGGTCGGGATCCTGAGGAAGACGTGGGCCAAGATGAGCGCCGAGGGCCGCGCGCTGGCGCTGCAGATGGACCTGAGCGAGCGGGCAAAGGCGCTGATTGGGAAGGCGCTGGAGGGTTGATGGCTTTTTTTTTTTTGGGGATGGTTTGGTGCCTGACTCAGCTGGCCTTGAGGGGGGGGGTTTGTGTGCTGTTGCGAGTGCCGACGACGACTGCCGTCGGTCAATGCTCGTCTCGGCCCTCGATAAGCCGAGGAGCCGGCAATGACGACTGACTTTGCGAGAAGTGATATTGACCTCAAGGTCAAGACGAACATGGATGCTCCGCCGTTGAAGGCAAGCCTGTGATTTCTGGATATCAAACTATAGATAACAAAGCCAGGGAGCACTTACACACACCATGGGCAACAACAACACCCCCACGCGCCCGCTGCTGCATGCCCTAATCAACACGCACGACTTCGCCGCCGCGGCCGAGGCCACGTACAGCCCCAAGGCCTGGGCCTTTTTGTCGTCGGCCGCCACGGACCTGCACAGCAAGCGGCGCAACGCCTCGGCCTACGCCGATATCTCGCTGCGGCCGCGCGTGCTGCGCGACGTCAGCGCCGTCGACACGTCGGCCCTCGTGCTCGGCCGCCGCGTGCGCGCCCCCGTCTTCTGCAGCCCCACCAGCCTCGGCCGCCTGTTCCACCGCGACGGCGAGCTGGCCCTGGGCCGCGCCTGCGCCCGCCTGGGGGTGCCCCAGTGCGTCTCCACCAGCGCCTCGTTCCCGCTGCCCGACATTGTCGCCGCCGTGCGGGCGGCCGAGGCCCAGGCTCGGGCTGGAGGACGACGACAAGACGACGTCCCGGTCTTCTTCCAGCTGTACGTGGACAAGAACCGCGCCCGCTCCGCCGCCCTGCTGGCCGAGGCCGCCGCGCTCGGCGTCGCCGCCGTGTTCTTGACCGTCGACGCCCCCGTGGCCGGCAAGCGCGAGGCCGACGAGCGCGCCGCGCCCTCGCCGCGCGACGCGCGGAGCCTGCGAACCCCCATGGCGCCGGACGGCGGCAGCGGCAGCAGCAGCAGTAGCAGTAGCAGCAGCAACACGGGCGGCGGCGGCGGCGGCGGGGCCATCGGGCGCGTCATGGGCTCCTACGTCGACGCGTCCGTGTCGTGGGCCGACCTGGCGTGGGTGCGGGCCGCGTGCCCGGGGGTGCCGCTGGTGCTCAAGGGCGTGCAGACGGCGGCGGACGCCGTGGCCGCCGCCGACGCGGGCGTGGACGCGATTCTGGTCTCCAACCACGGCGGCCGCAGCGTCGATACGGCGCCCGCCCCCGTGTGCGTGCTGCTCGAGCTGCACCGCTGCTGCCCAGAGGTGTTTGGCAGGCTCGAGGTCTACGTCGACGGCGGCGTCTCGCGCGGCACCGACGTCTTCAAGGCGCTGTGCCTCGGCGCCCGCGCCGTCGGGCTCGGGAGGGGGGTGCTCTACGGGCTTGCCTATGGGGAGGAGGGGGTGCAGCGATACGTTGAGAGTGAGTTCAGGTTATTCCGTTGCCTCACTTTTTCTCCCGCTTCAGCCCTCTTCCTCGAAGTGGAAAGGAGAAGATGGAAAGGGGTAAAAGCCAAGAAGAAAAAAACTATCAAACGCACCCAAACTGACACCTCTCCCAGTCTTGATCGACGAGCTTGAAACCACCATGAAGTTGTGCGGCGTCACCAGCATCGACCAGCTTCATCCGGGCCTTGTCAACACCCTAGCCCTCGATCCATTCATCCCAAGCTCCATGGGCCACCCCTATGCGAAATGGCCACCAGAGCCGCGCAACACCAAGCTTTAGGAGAGCAACTTTCCATTGTCTTTCAAAATCATTAAGCTCCCTGATCCCTGACGCATGGCTGCCATCCCTAGGGAGTTCTCACACTTTGATACACACGTCACGAGTGTGCCTTGACATGGATAACGCAAAGTTGGATTAGCGGCTAGCTGTATAACAGCAAGGTAAGAATCTATATACATGTCATCTCAGATATGAGATTAGGAAAGAGCTGTACCCCAGAAGAACAACCCACATTGTTCATGTAATGCATGACATGAGCACAGAAGAGGAGATGACAGATGACACCAACCAGCAGACAAGACAGAGCCGATGCAGCTGTGTATACACTGTATTTTCCCAGCATAACAAAGCATTCCAACAAGCAATTCGCAAAGAAAAAAAACCCAAGCGCTCAGGCTAGGCCAACTCCCGAAGCTCACGATCTCCCCTCCCCGTCGGCAGCTCCGCGTAGTCCTGATGCGACTGCTGGAACTGCTGGGGGTGCTGCTGGTACGCGCCAGGCGGCGGCGGTGGCATGGCGTTGTACTGCTGGGGCGGGGTTTGCTGCGGATACTGCTGCTGCTGGTTCTGTTGGTAGCCAGGGGGACCCTGCTGCTGCGGCGGCATGGCCCAGGCGGCGCCAAAGGGCTGGGGCGGCTGGCCGATCGGGGGCGACTGGCTGGGCGGGGGCGGCGACGGCGTGGGGTTGACGCCGTTGGGGCTGTAGCCCGGCGACGGGCTGTGCGGCGGGCTCATGCCGGCCGGGTCGTAGACGCTGTTGGTGACGCTGTAGGGCGGCTTGGCCATGCTGGCGCGCGGGTCGGTGACGGGCGCGAAGCCGTACTGGCCATGTTGCTGCTGCTGCTGCTGCTGCTGCTCCGCCATCTGCGGCGACGGGTAGCCCTGCTGCTGCTGCTGCTGCTGGGGGTGGCCGGGAGATCCGGGCATGACGGGGGCGGCGGGGCCTCCGCCGGGAGAGGCCGGGCCGCCACCGCTGGCGCCGGGGACGCCGTTCTGCTGCCCGTGCACGGGGTGGGAGGCGCCGGTGCGCCTGCTGCGGCGGACGAGGAAGAAGATGGCGAAGCCGAGGATGGCGAGGGCCGCGAAGCCGCCGACGGCGCCGCCGATGATGGCGCCGAGGGGCGGGCCGCTATCCTGGGTCTGGCCGGAACCGCCGCCGCTACCGGGCGTGGAAGTGGCGCCCTGGTCCCCGTCGGTGCCCCCCACCCCCTGGATAACGTTGGTGGAGCGCGAGCTCCCCGTCGCCCTAGTGCCGCCGCCGCCGGTGCCCGTCGTCGAGGTGCCGTCGGTGGCCGACCTCAGCACCAAGTCCGTAGTAGCGATCTTGCCGCAGCCCCAGAGCGAGTAGCCCTGGAGGGTGCTCTCGGCAAACGTGTGCTTGACGCAGCTCGGGTACATCGAGTTGCCGCTGCGCGATGAGGGGAGGTCGTGCGTGGTTAGCTTTCGCCATCAGGGTCAGGGTCAGGGTCGGGGTTGGGCGGCGCGTGGCAGCACAACATACCACCACATGGTGTCGCCTCCCGTGTTTGACACGTCGAGGCGCGTGCCCTCGGACGAGTGGAGGCACGTCGTCCAGGCCTCGCAGAATTGGTTTGACTTCGACGGCCGGTCCGGGCAGCAGCCAAAGGCCTTGCGCTGCGAGTGGAAGACGCAGCCCGAGCTTGTGGCGCAGTATAGGGGAATATCTAGATACAAAGACCATCCGCGTCATCCGTTCCTGTCAGCTAGGGGAGTCCGGGGGAGAGGTTGCCGCACGCCCTCGGCGTCAAGAAAGACGAGAGTATCTGGGCTTCCTACCGGCGCTACCGCTGACAAAGGCGCACGTGTTGTTGGTCCCGCTGCGCTTGTCGAGGAGCTCCCGCGGCGGCAGCAGCGGGGCGGCGGTGGGCATGGGCGAGACGTCGCCGCCGCCGAGCAGGGCCTGCACAGCCATCGTCTCCCGGGCCGGGAGCCAATGCCCTTCGTTGGGGTCCGCCTCCCACCGTAGCAGCCTGGCGTCGACGACGGCCGAGAGCGCCGCGCAGGCGACAGCCGCCGCTCCGAGGAGATGGCGCATCATTCTTCTCCACCTGTGCTGTGCTTCTGGTGAAGGAAAGGGGGCTGGCTCGAGTCAACTGGGCTCGAGCTGCTCCTTGGCTTGACTGGCAGCGACGTTGATGCGGCCTCGATGCAGAGGGCAAGCCAACCAACACAACACGGCTCCGTGGTGTGTCAGGTCCAGAGAAGATGGGCTGGGAAGAAAAGGACGGGAGGATCAACCCCATGGCACTAGCCATGGGGACCGGGGAACAGTCTAATAATAATAAAACGCAAGGGCACGGCGCCCGCACCTTGGCCAGCCACCAAATGCACTCCCGCCTGGCGATCGGCAGCCAAGCCAGCTAGACCCCTGGCCATTCCCCATCCTTGTGCGTGTGTGTGTGTGTGGTGTTTTGTTTCTGACTCCTCTCTTATCTCATGTTCTCCGCCTGCGCCTAACTGCGAAGTGGTGTGGGACAGGTCGAGGCAGGGCAAAGGAGGCAGTTCATCCTAGGGCCAAGGCGAGAACGCCCACCTGTGCGCTTGTGGGAGGGTGGGCTTGCTGTGTGTGTGTTGCCACGGCTGCGGCTGGCTATTGGGCGACCTCGGGATGTGCACCAGCGGAGGATCGCCAGACAGCCCATGCGAGACTAGCAAACGGCTGAGGGCAGCTAAAACGGAGGGCGCCAGCAAGGATTCCAGGTCCGACCCTGCCGTGTGCAGATTTCCCCTCGTCCCCTCGGACGCTGCAAATACAAAAGCAAAACCAATACAGAGAGATCACGTAGGAGATGCACTTCGTGATGGGCGAGTGAGCCTAAAAGCATCGGCAACGCATTTCAGCGGGGGTGGCGGAGACGAGGTCGACAACGCACAGGCAACACAGCAGCAGCAGCAGCAGCAGCACCAACAGCCTGCACAAACATGAGCAACGACTGGAGGGGGGCGGTCTTACCGGATCCGGCTAGCCACATGAGCTGCACCGGGCCTAGAGCTGTGCTCAGCCACTCACAGCGAGAAAAGCGAGCAGGGGCTTGGGGAGGTGGTGGGGATGGCCCCGAAAGCTGAAAAACGACCCTTGCAAATATGGAAGCCCAGCCCCTCGGCCTCCATGGTATGGCCTGACCTCCACGACCGGCTCGTCCGTGACTGGGCAGCGGGAGCCCAAGAGCGAAACAATGGAATCACTCGGCCGACAACGGTCGTGGGGTCGAAGACCATAATGCCTGGAACCGAGAATAAAAGCAAAGAAATATCACGGCGCCCGGATCCCGTCACGGAGCCCTGCCCCGGCCCGTCCCCCGCTGGCTGACATCTCCACTCACAACTTCTGGCTTCCAAATGAAACGCTTCTTGGCCGACATCTCAGCTCGGGTCCGAACCCACGCCGCTTTTGCCGTTCGCTGCTCTGGTCGTCACGTGGAGGCCGGCGGTCGAGATGTTGCCGTGTAAACTATAAGCACACATTTCGAGCCACCTATTGGCCGAGCGTGTCTTGAGTCTCCGAACTCGTCATGACTGCGCGGGATCCTGTCGTTGGACGGTGTGTGCAGGTAACTCGATGAAACCCGAAGCCGGCTGCCTGCCACCCACGAGTGCCTGCCACCAAGGACGGATGCATAACCGGCTTGAGGGTTTACCGGAACCCAACTCGATTCGCCCGTAACCACGTCTTGGGCCAGAGTACCGGGTTCTCTTTCATCCCATTTTGTGCCACACCAGTGCTATCCGTTTCCACATTCCGAGTTGTGGCAACAAACCCCTCTCTTCAGGGACTGCTTCTGCTCAAGCCTTTCAGCCCTGTCATTCCCCTCAAATGCGCCACGAGTATCCTGTTCGCATCGTCCGGAAGCCTCGTTGTCTCACGTCTTTCCGGACAGGCTCGTCCATTCAGTCTTTTGCGATTCAACCCGCGGAGCAGGGGCATCACTGATCGGGGGCACCCCGATGGCTGCGGTCGCGGTAGACGCGACCAGACCCGAGGTCCCTCGTGTATGACCGCCGGCATGGGCGTTGCATATCCTTTAGTTAACCCCTCAGCTCCTGGTTCGCTCCCCCACCGTCCTTGATCCTTTCGGGGACCTGGGGGACGGGAAAGGATGAAGGAAGGCGAGAGAACCGATATTAGCAATGCGAGGAGGCGGGAGCCCCATGCGACTCTGCATCACCATGTCCCTTATCGACCCGGTGCCCTGGAGTCGGCCAGCCTCTGGTGCGACCATGCCGTGCTTACATCCCACCACAGCAAACGGAGCGGGTAAGGGTCTTCCTCACTCCGTTCCTTCTCCAGCCTCGTTTTGGGAGCCCGCGCCCGGGGGATCATATGGCGCTGTGGCCACGCCCGGTCAACCGCGGGATGCGCCTGGGAGCCGATGCAGGCTCGTTCACGTTCCACGGCCGGCTGCGGACAAGTGTGGCATGCGGCCACGCGGCTTGGTTCTTGAGTTCAACGAGCGAGGCGCCTCCGGGCTGGCGTTGTTCGTTTGTCGGCTGAGCCAGCCC
This sequence comes from Gaeumannomyces tritici R3-111a-1, assembly GCF_000145635.1. Taxonomy (NCBI): domain Eukaryota; kingdom Fungi; phylum Ascomycota; class Sordariomycetes; order Magnaporthales; family Magnaporthaceae; genus Gaeumannomyces; species Gaeumannomyces tritici. The sequence continues at coordinate 1,501,806 of NW_008804545.1, forward strand.
AAGGGAGTCTCTACCTTATCCGTCCTGGAGACCTCTCATCTCGGTCGGCCCTGGCGCGTTTGCGGCAAGCTCAGCCACTGCTTTGGCAACCAGACCGTCCGCCGCCAGAAGCACACGAACGGCGCTGGCTTGGCGAGCAATACCCTCTCGGCGGTCTCTTGCGCGCTTATCCCTCCGGGGTGTGACAGAGACGTATATGAAAACGGGCAGGCCCCCGCCTCGTGCAACCTGGGCGTTCTGGGCCAATGCGAGCGGCATGTAACGTGTGTGTGTGTGTGTGTGTGTGTTCCTGCAACCGACGGACTGTCCATGGACCAGGTAGCCGGGGAAACCACAACAAAGCCGGTGTGTGGTGTGCTGGGTCAAAGGTACGCATGGGAAACCGCCGGTCGGTCGGGTGGTTTCACAGCCTAGAGCGGCATCACTGACCGTGTTATAGCATCAGACACCGCCAGTTGCCGCTGATAATTCTTTTCCGGAAGTTGACGGTTGCATAAGACCCAGGATGGAAACCGGGGGTTTCCTGTAGGTACCTCTCTACCCAGTGCCACCCTCCTCTTCCGAGAGAATCAAGGCCCTCGCTAATCATAGGATCGACGGCGTTGCCGACTATCGGGACGACTTGAAGTGACCGTTATGTTTCCGACACGTCGATGATATCGAGCACCATTTATTCCCCTTTGACGACGGCATGTATTCTCAAGTGAGGCTTAAATAAGGCGAGCCGTTACGTAGCCTCGAGGTAGGACATGGCGGTTGCCGATCATTGATTGATAGACACGACCTGGTGAAAAAGAAGGTTGGTGGTTGGTTCGAGGATCTGTAGCGAGGTAGCCACCATATTTTGAGGCTGCTTGTTGGTTTTGATCAAGGGTATAGTCCGCCACCTGGGGTCACTCTGTTGCGCAATTCATGTCACCGGCTCAGGATGTGAATGGGATCAGTGGCCGTCCAGAGTATAGCTTCTCTCGCGGATGGCGGAGGCTCTGGGAGCTCGAGGTGCTCTGCCTGATGGGCCTTGTTCTGTTGTATTTGGAAGCTAGATGTGGGAGCAGGGGCCGATCCAGATCGGATGGAGAGGTGACAGACTCTGGTGACGGCCGCTCGATGCCGGGACATGTGCTGCCGTTGTGGGTGCAAAGGCCGTGCCGCTTGTACATGTACCTTGGCGACATGACCCAAGTACACTGGACTTGCCCGAGCACAATTGGGACTCTCGCCCTCGACCAGCCGGCTCTCGAGAAGGGGTGTTCGTTTGTGCGACGCACACAGTCAGTCAGCCAGCCAGCCAGCCAAGCGACCCGACCAGTCCCATCGACCGGCGCCGCGGAGGGGGAGCTGGGGGGTGGCCTAGAGCAACCAAGCCCGCGTGTGCCCTCATCCGCAAGTCATGGGCAGCATCCTCGCACGCGGCCGCGAAATGGCGGTCTAGGGGATGGAAGGGTGTTTGCCCCCCGCCTCGTCTCATGGAGGTGCGTGCAGGTGTGCGACGCGAGCGTGCTTCTCGACTCGTGGTGTTCGTCGCATCGATGTAGGCCCAGTCGGGTCCCCGCGTCACCGCCCTCGGTTGTTCTGGCAAGCGCGCAAGATCTGCCTGCGGGATTGTGTAGCCTGGAAGCCTCGTTCTCGGGCTGCTAAACTGTATTTTTTTTCTTCACTCTCCCGCTTCTTCCGCCCCGTTATTCTTGGGGGTTTCAATGGCGACTGTTGGGGGGTGAGCCAAAGAAGGAAGAGGGGAAAAGGCACGCATTTGGTGGTTTGACGCAGCCCCAGCTGCAGGTAGAACAAGGAACGTTGTTTTCGATGCCAAGGCTCTGCAAGGCCGAGGACAGGGGCTTGTACTGGTTCGATTCGGCGACAGTTAAAGCGAGCACGAGATGGCGCTGGGTTTTCCTTGCGGGTGGACTAGCTGGTGACCAGCATTGGCGGCTCGTCTGTGCTGCCTGGTTAGTCCCAACTTTCGAATCTTGGTGAATCTGTAGGCAGGTTGTAGGCAGTCGGTTACCTGGGCACCGCCTCCAAAAAAAAAATCCGCACATGTAAACAAAAGGGGCACAC
>NW_008804545.1:1504665-1511062 GCF_000145635.1 Gaeumannomyces tritici R3-111a-1
GAGGCATTGCAATCAATTGAATTGATTTTCTCTTGATGTTTTTTCTATAGAGTTTGGGTGGGGAAAATATAACGTGTGCGGATTTTTTTTTGGAGGTTGGTGCTGGGTTGCACCCATCCGGTGTTTTGGGATCTCGGCACTGGACGGAAGCACGGCTCGCTCACAGGGCCTCCCAGATCTGAAGTTGTAAGCACTGGAACAAAAACTGGGGGAGACGCGACTTGTCACAAATGATAGCCCGATTTCGCACGCTTTCTGGTTGCACCACCTCTCCAAAGCCCACCCACACCCCACCTCCCACCTCCACCGCCTGGCGCCACCAATTCGACGAGATGGGGCCCTGGCGCGTTTCCAATCCGTGCTCCTTTCTGCCCCCGAGCCGAGCGTCACAGCTCGGGGCCAGCTCCAGCGACCTCGTCAAGCACACTCAAGCACACTACTTGCCATGCGCCACTGAAAACGCTGCTCGGCCGCCGCCGCCCGGGCAAGGAGTATCCGGATGCGAGGTGTTTTCAGGGAGGCCCACGGGCTTGGGTAAGATAAAGACATATTACTGTGACACACGCTCTCGCCGTCACTGTGGCCTTGCAGAACGCACGCATCCCTACAGCCTTTTTCTTTTCTTTTCTTTTCTTTTCTATTCTTTTCCTTTCTTTTCTTGTTCCGCCCTCGCCGGCCGGGAGCGGAGATAGGGCTTTTTGATGTGGCAGCCGGCCTAGCCCAGTCTGCTCGCAATAGGTTGGGACGATGCCGCTGAGATCTGCAGGCCGATCCGGGTCCCTGGTTGGCGCACGCATGCGTGCATGGAGGTCACCCTAGTCGACACCGGCTCACCGTTGAGCTTTGAGGGACCTTCTCTGAGACATGTGCTTCCCATGTCCTTTGTCAGCTTGCCCCCTAGCAAGGCTGGGTGGGTGTGAGCGAGCACGCTTGTGCGCTGCCATGTTCCTCGCCTCGCCGTCTCCTGTGAGTGTTGAGAGTACACACACATAGGTGGAGGGATCAAGCATCAGCAACGTTGGCTGAAAAACTACAAGTAGACTGTGCATAATTCTGGTTGACTGCATGTTCCATGATAGCCACACAACATACCTACTCCCCTATATTGTATGTTGGGTGCCTACGTAGCAGTGTCTCATATCGGGGCATGCGAGGACATGGTCGTGCGCAGCACCGGGAGGGACAGGTGTCTGGCACTCGGCGGGTGTCCTTCTCCCCCGGTGATGGTGAGGAAACTCGGTATTTCCGAATCGATTGGCTAGCGGGTTTCCCGGGATGCCAGCTCGGCCGCCTCGAACTCGAGTCCTTGGGTGGGGGGAGACCTTTGTTAGATCAGCAAGTAGAGCAAGCCCGAACCCACCACGGAGCGGGATCATTGCTGCGCGTCAAGAGGGGGGTTGATGGGCAGAGGCAGAGGAGAAGGGAGGACTGGGAGCTGCTGGCGCCCGGGCCTCCTTGCGAAATGCCCTCCTCCAGACCGCCTCCCCCGCCAGCCGGCCGGCCCAACACTTTGCTACCCTCTATGGACTGCATCAGCGCGGGTGCGGGACACGGGACATGATTCTTTGTGGGTACCTCTACGTGTTGTGGTAGGCCGGTCGGTACTGTGGGACATGTGTCGACGATACCTATCAACCTGCCTACCTCTACCTTCTCCCCTCTAACCTAGAGGTAGGTACCTGCCTCGGTGGTATCCAACTGCAGCCACACCACGCAAGCGCCGTCACTGGTATTTGGGGGGCGCGGCCGTGCCGCGCGATGGGGTGTAGGCTTTGCCATGTGTGCTGTCTTCTCCGCTCGCAACAGCGGTGTCCCCTGACCCGCGGCGCATTTTGACAACACGCTTGCTGCGCCTGGGCGGCGCCTGTCCTGGGTGAGGGGGCTGCCTCCCTCCCCCGAGACGGGCCGAGGACGAACGAACTGGTTTCCTTTTTTTTTTTTTCTTTGCTTTTTTTTCTTTGCTTCTTTCTCTTTCCCGTGTTGTTCCTGCAGGGATACAGGAGGGAGCCATGCATCTCCTGCTCGCAAACAGCCACCGCCGCCGCCGCCGCGCAAGCTCCCACGCTACCTTTTCCACCGCTCATCGGTCCCAGTGGCGGCGGTCCATCGTTTGGTGCATGTCAACTCCCGGTGGGCGCCCGGGCTCAAAATGGTATCGCGGGCGGCGATGGTACGAGAATGAGCGTGGCGTTGAAGGTTAGGTTGTTTGGTGGCTGCCACCCCAGTGAGGCAATGGCAATGGCAATGGCAGTACCTGCGTGCTTTGAATTGAGTGCCTACTCGGCTAATGACCCTGGTGGACACTCAACCGCACGGCCTCCCAGCCACTGAACCCCCAGGTATCCACCTGTCATCCGGCTTCCCTTGCCCAACGTTTGCCGACATGGATTGCTGGGGGTCCATGGGGGGTGTCTGCTGCTAGCACGACACAAGCGTCTGGTGTTTTGAAGCTTCAATCCCTGGTGCTGATCCCCTGTTGCCCCTCCATCATGCTGGAACCCACCGACTCTGGAAAGAGAGAGAGAGAGAGCTGATATGTACCTCTGCGACATGTTTACCTACCTGGGTTACTAGCCAAGGTTACTAGTCAAGGTTACTAGCCAAGGTGTCTCCTGTAGGGGCTGGCGGGACGGTCGAGGACCCCCAAAGGCGTACTGGTAGCGCTGTCGTACATGGCGTCTGCTGTACGAGGACAGGCAAAAAGCAAGGGCGACGAATGATGGACGACGGGTGACGGGATGTGACGGAACTAGTTGCATCGTTTCTATTTTCATTCTTTTCTTTTATTATTATTATTTTTCTTTCTTTTCCCCCCCCCCTGCCTTCTCTTCTCTTCCCTTTGTCTTTGGCACAAGGTGATCCCTCTGCGCCCTCCCGTCACCTACATACGTACACCACACACCCCGTCTCTAGCAAACCGAGACTGGGGTAGGTGTAGCCTTTGCGTGGTTGGTACTTCCAATCCCCTCCCCGTGGTTTGCTCCCGTCCCTTGCTCCCTCCGTTTGTTGCCGCCACCTATTGCTTGCAGCCCCGGGCTTCCTCCCTGGTTCCCACATAACCATGGGCGTTTGTCCGGTTCGTGACCCTGGCCTCGTCCTGACTAGTGTGCCCGCATCGCGACTGGACGAGCTCGGCTCGCACCGGCCACGCATGAGGTGAGAGGTGCGTCCAACTAGGTAACTTCTGGGCCCCGGGGTACGTACCCCCGCCGCCGCCGCCGTCGCCCAGATACCCTCGCCCAGGACCAGGACGTCTCTTTCCCTCCCATATTCAAGACGCACGCCTCCACTAATACATGCCCTCTCCGCGGCGTCCTGTAGGTCGAGCGGCTGCGGAGCCCGCCTCAGTGCCAGCCGACACACACTTCTCCTTTCGGGAGGGCCGCACAGAGCTAGGGGGCCTGGTCGGTATAGACCAAGGGGCGCCGATGTACCGGCTACCCCGAAGCGCATATACGACCGTCACTCTCTTCTCACCTCAGGATATATCCTTTCGCTCTCTCCTTCCCTGTCATGGGCCCACTTGCCACTATTCACCCTCTTGATCTTGATCTGCGCGCTACCTTCCTCGTTTACCTTTTTTTTTTTTTTTTTTTAGCTGCTTCCCACTCCCACACTCCCCCTCTCGTTCGCACTTCCGATTTGCCTCCCCGGTCCACGCCCTCCTGTTTCCGCACTTGGGAACTCTCGCTTGTTCCCGCCTTTGGCCATGCGCATCATCGTATTCTAGTGGGTGACGATCTGGTCCTCATCACGAAGCCGTGATCGGGCCCTCTGTCTCTCCTTCTCCCGCCCGCACGCCAGTGGCGCACGCATACCCTCGGCCAGGGCCTCTCAAACTTGGCCTCCCCCAGTGTCCTGCGTCTTCCCATGGCTGGTAAGTCGACAAGGCAAAGAAAAAAAAGAAGAAGCATAAAAGTCAACCCCGACGAGGATATAAGTACATACTCCATGTGCCCCTCCTTCCTCGTCCTGGCCCCGTCCTTTCTGGAATATCAACCAAGGGGGCACATCACACCCACAAATTCCACTTCCCGCCCTTTCTCCACCCCCCTTTCCCAAAACAATCGGGCTCCAGTGTCACCCCCCTCCTCGGAGTGTCACCGCACCCCTACCTGCCTGCCGCTCTTGACTGCTCCCCTACGTACCTCCCTACCTCCCTCAGCTACCGTGCTTATCCCAACACCCCCTTTTTTTTTTCAACCGCCCTCCTAGCTCCTAGCACCTGTAGCGCGCAACAACGGTACCGCCTGATCCACGTTCCAGTCCTGCTACTGCGCCGTACCTCCTTACCTGCCTACCAGCCCACCAGACATCCTCAAGAAACCCGAGCTATACGCCGACGGGAGGCCGGAGCTTCGCATCTGCAGCACCACGCGATAATACCACGGCAGAGCCGGCCGCCGCCCCCCTTGTCTGGCAACCTGACTTTACCCTTATCCGATAGCTCCGGAGCTGTTGTCCGTGCGAGCCAACGAGGGCACGCACGCACCTACGTAGCTACCCCAACGGCCGGCCTCCTTTCGCGGCCCTTGGCGTGTTGTTAGACACGCCGGACCGTCACCCCAGCCCCTTTATGCGGGGTATTTACCTGGGGGGGCATAAAGGGATCCTCTCGATATCAACCCGACCTGCCGCCCTCTCGGTCCAGCTGCCGATCTCCCCGTTCCCACCACGTCGAGGCTTGAACCCAGTCCACACGACAAAGCGTCAGAATCATGGCGTTCCCTCATCCCGGCGGCGGACCGCCCTTCCATCATGCTCAGGTAAAGAACATGTTTGTTGGCTCTTGCAAACCGCCCTGTCCCTTCGTTATCTGGTCCTTCTGTTTCGCCGCCGGAAACTTCGGCTGTACCGCGGCCTCTGCCCACCCATCCCTTGCAGAGTCGTTGAGCCGCAGCGCTTGAGCCAGACTAACTCCTCCTTCTTCTCGTCTCTCCCCATTCTCGCGGCACAGCCGTTCGCTGATGGACAGTTCGATATTTTTGAGTGGCACAACCAGTTCGAGTCGTGTGTGCGTTACTTCCTGGACCACGCGCAACACACGGGCCCGGTGCAGGCCGTCGCCGCCTTCATCAACATCCAGCTGCCCTTCCAGAAGGCGCACAACCCGACCATATCGTCGAGGCCCACGGCGTCGCCACCCACGCCCCTGGGACCGGGCGGGGCAGCAGGAGTCGGGCCTTCGTCCGCTCGGGCGGCCGGGAAGCTGTCACTGGGCCTGCCGCAGCCGTCCGGGATGCTGGGAGAGGCGGACCCGCGACATGTGGCGCAGGCGGTATCGTACTGCACCCTGACGCCCTACATCCGACGGCTTGTGGCCACCGGCTTCGACGTCCCGGCCGTCCTTCATGGCTTCTTCGGGGACGACTGGGCCATCGGGGTCGGGCCGCTGCACGAGGCTGAGCGCCGCAACTACCTCTTCGCGGCCAAGAGCGACAGCTGGCTCCGAGTCAAGACAAGTTACGACATGGATGAGGGGCAGATGGTCCCCTTTCTGAAACCGCTTCAGAACGTCACCGAGCTTGAGATCCAGGGAGCAGAGGCCAGCTGGAGTGAGTGGTTGGCCATGCAGGACTGGATGCTCGGACCCCGCGCCCCTGTCGACGACGGCGCCCAGCAGGTTGGCCATGGGGGTGTCAACATCAAGCGCGAGGAGGAGTGATTGGTGGAAGCCTATCTTGGTTATTTTTTTTTTTTTTATCTTCTTTCCGGATGTGTTGTCAGCTCAGACTCAAGACATGGAAAAGACGAGGACCAGGAACCACCTGTAAGGGAGGGTCCTGTTTCCGCATCCCAGCTTGTCTGCGCGGGATACTATCCTTGTCTGGCTTTGGTTTGCTCCGTTCAGGACAAGTCGGAAGCGGGACTGCACCACGGTGTAGTCACCCATGGTAGCATGGGGTGACTGCACATAGTGGAGGCTACCGCTGAGCCAGCTCGCTTGCGTCCGAGAGAGGAAGGAGGGGAGGTATAGGTCAGGCAAAGGCGCCGTCTAGCTCCGCTACTATCCCTTTGGCGATACTCGGGCTGCCTAGGCCCAGCTTGTGTCAGTGTATTTGTACGACGGCTCGGGACTCATTGGGTGGCGTTGGCGGAAGGTTGTGGATTGTGCCGAGTAGCAGTCCTCTTTTGACTAGGCGATCATCCCTTTCGTTTGAACCCGTTTTTATTCTGGCTTTTTCTTTCCTCGAGCTGAGAGCTTCACGTCTGTTGGTCATGAATTTGATATCATGCTTCCTCGCAACGCCTTGTGTTTTCTGACCCACCCCAAGATTGTCGTTGAAGACCTCTCGTACATTGCCGAGAGAAGTGTCCATCACGACACCTGGGTACTTGTCTGTTGTGTCGCCACGCCACGTCTTGGATGGGTCGCGAGACCTCGCAGTACTTTTTT
>NW_008804545.1:1511387-1527332 GCF_000145635.1 Gaeumannomyces tritici R3-111a-1
GGCGGCGGCGGCGGCCAATGAATGGATTCGCCTCACTCGCTGGCCCCTTAGGCCCCGCTTGAACTGATCGAGCCCGTCAAGTTCTTTTGTGGCGGGCAGCCAAGGAAGGTGACGCAAGCGCCGCTGTAGACGCGGCTGGGAAACCATGATAGCGCCGGGAAGCATGCTGTCTGTTTCGAGCCTGCTTCGAATGGCGCTTGCGACCTCCTGAACTAGCCCGGATTGACGTTGGTCGGGAACACCGAGGGGAAGAATGCTTATTATGGGACAGGGGGGGATATAAGATGGCAAGAGGTGGTGCAGGAGAGAAATGTCATGATAAAAATAAATGTGTTTCTGCCGTGTTTGCTGCGTGGGGTGTTTTGGTGAGGCAGAGGTAAAGACAAAAGCGGCTGCGAGTGTGGGCAAGGGGTGACGATGAATAGGCAGTGGGAGTAGGAGGAGTATGGGGTGGGTCATGTACCTGTGCATGTACATGCAACTGTCATGCATGCGCGGTCTAGATCAACCTAATGAGCAAGGCGGCGCTTGGAGTGGCCAGCCAGCCGCCAAGGCCAGTCGTCGAGAGTACGCGATCTTCTGGATATGTCGGTGCCAGAAGGGTCGGGATTCGGCGCGTATGAGTGGAGATGTCTGGTGTCGGTGGCCGGTGGCTTCCAAGGTCCAGAGGCAGGCGTGTGGCAGCGGTCCACGCACGCCCCTTCCGCGACTTGACAGCAGTGTGAGTGGGCCCTGGGCCGGGGTTTCGTGCTGGACGGAACGCTCCTCCCCTGCCTGGCCCTCTGCTGCAGCACTGGACCCCGGTCAGCCGAGACAGACGCGCACCCACCGCGACCGTTGATTTTGAAGCGTCAATTGATTCTGACGGCCCTGCGCTCGGACGCCTCGGGTGGGTTCGCCAGTGCCGAAGACGAAGCTGTGACTTGTCGCAAGACACAAAGGGAGAGCTCCCTCGTTGCCTGCCGCTTTCGCTCTCCATTGGCCAGATCCGTCCACTGCGTCCCATCAGCGCCCAGCAAAGGCCCAGCTGCGCTGTTTCCCTTGACGGCATCCATACCAAACGAGTTTCGGCCGAGCGAGGGGTCACGCGAGAAACGTCAACGAGACCCCGACCGATGCGACGCTGCTAGTAGGTAGCCGCCGATGGAGGCTGACGCGACAGGAGGAGTGGGAAGAGGAGTAGGAGGACTAGGAGGATCAGTGGTAGACAAAGGTGGAGGCGAGACGGCACCGGCGCCGGCACCAGTACCGGCGCCAGGAACAGTTGGATCCGCGCCGAGCGGCGGCGACACCACAATGACGACGACGGCGACGACGACCCCCGCCACCATGGCCATGGAGCAATGGACGCTGTTCCTGTCGCGCTGCCTGGCCACACGCCTCGACCCGGAGACGTTCGATTCGTACGTGGTGCTGCTGTACGCAAAGCACCCGCTGCCGCCCCGCGCCGTCGCCGACGTCTTCCTGCGCCCGCGCCCCGGAAACTCGGACTGCCTCGACCCGCGCATACCGCCATACCTGCAGATTCTACTGGCCCACCAGTTCGTCGATGCCCTGTCGATCCTCGAGGCCATGTACCGCTACTCGACCTCGCATACCCAGAGCCGGGCTGGCATGCCGGCGCTCAAAGATGGCGAGGACGAGAAACTAACCGGCGGGGTCAATGACGCTGGTGGGAAGAATAATGGACGGCGCCGCCAGAAGCAGCAGCCCCTGGTATGGGGCAGCTCGTACGCGGCCGAGGAGCACACCTTCTACCGCTTGACCAAGTCTATCGCTCAGGGTTCTGGCATAAGAAGCGTTCGAGACGCCATCGAGATCGCAAGGGTTATGGCCCGGTGGATGAACCTATTCACTGCCGCCGCCGCCGCCTTCGCCGCCGACCCCATGGGCCCGCTGCAGAACTCCCTGCCGCTCCAGGAGATGGAGTCGGCCCGCGCCGGCTTCGTCATGTTGCTACTGGGCCTCTGCGAGAGCAAACTCATGCTCTCGTCATTAAGCCATGTCGAGGCAAAAGGTATGTCGTCGTTTTGCTGAGCAGGGGCAGCTTGCTTGTTTGTTCTGGACGAGGTGGACCTGACCCGACGGGGCATCCTGTTTGCCTGCCGCCATAGTCGCCCGCAAGGAGCTCTCGCAGAGCCTGGCCAATTTTGTGCCGTCCATGGTACAGAGCGCTGCGCAGATCGCTGCCCGCCTTGAAGTCTTCAGGACCGAGACCTTGGCTGGCTTTGAGCCTGTGGACAAGGCTATAGAGGCCGCTCAGGGAGAGATGAACGCCCTCCTCGACTCGGCCGTGCCGCCCGAGAACCTGGTTCTCCCCGAAATACTCATCAGCCATACACGCGCCGGTCTCTATATATACGTCAACTCTCTTGTGCGTGGGCTATCCTCCACCCGACAGGGAGAATCTTGGACCTGCTAACGCCATGTTCGCCACAACACAGCTCGCCGGTCGTCCGCTCATGGACGATGTCGCCATATTCAACTATCTACACAACCGATTCCAGGGAAACCTGCAGCAAATGGCTATTGACCTAATACTAGCCTCGTTTGATATGATCGCCCACGCGGCCACCTCCCGACAGCCACAAAGGGCGGCGCACGTGCTGAGGTCCTACCTGACGAACAAGGTGCCGCTACTGCTGGTATCCCTGGCCGCATCCGCCACCCCTTTGTACCCCCTCAACGCCGCGGCCTGTGTCGAGCACGCGGTTCGGCAGGTTGGCTCGGCCACCTTTCCCAACATGTCCGAGTACCTGGTCAGCTCGAACCGCAACGGCAACACCCTGACCGAAGGCACACGCGAGGACTTCCTTTTCGCCTGCTGCTTGCATGGCCTCATTCCTGAGGCGCGCATCGTACCCATTCTTAACGAGGCTTGTATCAACTCGCTGCCGCCCGAGGGCCGCCTCGTCAAGGACAACCTGGTGCAGGAGTGCCTCGCAGACCCAGAGAAGACCCACCAGCTGGTCAGGAATCTCGACAAGTGCGACGGCAACGTCGGCGCCATCAGCCAGGCCCTGGTCGAGGTGCTCGGCCAGCTATGCGACATGAAGGAGACCATGACTTTGAAGACGCTGTGTAATCAACTAGCGAGAGACCCCGTCTATCTCGACGTGCTGCTGCTCTTTGACAAGTTGCCAACCATAGTAACCCCACTCTGCGAGCTTCTGGATAACTGGAGATACGACGAGGACCAGGGCGAATTCCAGCCCGTCTACGAGGAGTTCGGATCCGTCCTCCTCCTGCTGTTGGCCTTTATCCACCGCTACAATCTCACTGCCGCCGACCTGGGCACCAGGTCCGCCGACTCGTTTATCGCTAAGCTGATAAGTCGCGGGCACATGGCCCTGCACCTGGACGAGCTCTCGGAGCAGGAGCAGAGCCACCTCGACAAGTGGATTCATGGTCTCTTCGATAGCGATGCTGGTGGCCTAGGCGATGAGCTGATGTCTGCGTGTCCGCCGCAGGAGTTTTATCTCTTGATACCCACTCTCTTCTACAATATCGTACTCGCCGTCAGTACGGGCTGCCTCTCCGAGGACAGTCTTAAGAGCGGCTTGGAGTGTGAGTTGTTCTCGCGTCTCTTCCATTTCCCCAAGACACTCCCCCGCCCCGCCCCGCGAATTGCCACTGACTAAGCTGTAGATCTTGTCGATACCTTCCTTCTCCCGGCCCTGGTGCCAGCAATTATTTATCTGTGCAACCATCTTTGGATCGATCGTTCCGAAGAACAAAAGGCCATCATCAGGATACTACAGCTTATCATCGCCCCCAGTTCCATTTCCAATGAAGCATCCACAATGCTCACATCCGTGCTATGCATGGTCGCCAAGCCGCTCGATCTTGCACTGCGTACATACCAACGTCAGGATGTGAAGAATCAGGACATCGATCCGCTGCTCCGTATCCTAAAGGCGCAAGTCCCGGTGTCGAGGCGTACGGGGGCTGCCGATAACAACGAGCTCGATCAATGGACGGGCACGCCCGGCGGCGGCATCAACCAGGCCGTTCGTCACACATTCAGGGGCCTCGTGTCTTGGAGCCTGGCGCCTCCCGACCCCGAGCGGACCCCAACCCCCTACACGCACCGTCAGATGCTGGTCGCCCTCCGGCTAATGCGGGCGCGTGGTCTGTTGCGTCTCTTGCTGGACGAATTCCGGCAGCAGGCCGTGCAAGGCAACGAGGGCGTCGCGCTCGACGTCTGCTGTGCCCTAGTCTGCGCGCCGGACTCTGGCGCGGGCGAGCAGCCGGATGAGGCGGCGGCCCGGCAGCAACATCAGCAAATGAACAACATGCTCGACGCAGCCGGCGGCGTCGTGGCCCCCGTGCCCCTGCCGCCCCAGCAGCAGCGCCTCATGTCGCTCCGCCAGGCGCTGCGCTACGAGGCCGAGGACTGGAAGAAGATCCAGCGCCACGATCCGGCCATGGCCGAAGCCGTCGTGCGCCTGCACCGCCGCGTCGAGGAGCAGATGGCCGTGTCGGACGCCGCCGTCGCCGCCGCGGCTGCCGCCGCCACGGCTGCCGCCACGGCCGGCATGCTACAGGGCGGCGACATCAACGACATGATGGCTGGAGATGCGGCCATGGCGGCCGCGGCCGCGGCAGTCGCGGCCGAGAACACGGCAGGCGCCGACGGCATGTCGCTCGACACTTCAGTCGGCGTCGGGCTCGACCTCGGCGGTGGCGACCTCAACCTGGGCGGCTCATCGGCCAACTCGGTCGGCGGTCTCGACGGCGGCCTCGACCTGGGCGACGACATGTTCAGAGGGCTGGGGCCTCTGGATGGACTGGGTGGGTGGGATGATGTTATGGACATGAGTTGAGGTCTTTGGTCTTTGCGCCACTCTGCACAAAGGCACAAGCGCATCATACACCATCATGCTGCGTGTGAGCAAGCTGTGATTTCAATCGCCTTGTAAACGGTGCCTAGCGACTTCTTTGGGTAGATGATATGTAACAGAAACAGCGACGCGAAAAAAAGAAGAAAAAAAAAAGAGTTAAAAATGGGTGGTTGTTTCTTTCTTATCATTCCCAATCAGGCCACCACCACATCTTTAGGCCCTTCCGGGATACCTGTCGAGGAGATGATTTATGACGGCAAGCCGTCCAATCAACGACGGCATCCCACCAGCCCGCAGAAGACAAGCATCACTTGACGTTACATATGCAAGGCATCAAATCAAAAATCATCCGATTGTCTATCGGATGGATAGATCTTCTTGGAGGGGGGGGCCGGGACATCCCGTCCGACGTGCATGCGAGATGGAGGAGGCCATGGTTGCAGTAGGAAGCTGCTGTGGCCGCGGAGCGAATTCAACATGGATGCGTCTAGTCTTTTTGTCTGGTATTGCAGGTGGTGTTTATTTATCATGTGAAACGTCTGTTCCTTCTATTCAAGCCCACCCTTCGTCGAGCCACCTTGAGAAAAAAAAATCTGGCTGAGAAATGCACAGGACCTTCATAGGAACAGTGTAAAAAAGATCCAAATCTCTCCCATGGAATGTTGATACAATAAGAAAAGGGAAATCTCGTGAAATCTGTAGTCGTCGCTTTCGTTATCATGACACAATGACGACATCATGCTCACTCAACCCTCTGCCACCTCCTAGTGTAGTAGTCGAGCTTGTGCTGATATACGCCACCCGAGCTCGCATTGCGGGCTTCGTACTCGGCCAGCTTGTTCCTGCACTCCTTTTCCACCTCGGCCCTCTCGCTCACTCTCTGGACCAGGAGGCCCATGTCCTGGGTACGGCATGCCTTCTGGAAGATGGCGCGCATGCGATCCGAGTAGAGCTGGCAGGTATGCGGCCGTTTCAGAAAGACTGGGTGGGAGAGGAAGTCTATGGCCACCGGGTTCATGAGGTCCAGCTCCGGGACCACCGCGTCATCGTAGCAGACCTTGCAGACCGTCATCTCGGGCACCGAATTCATGACGAACCACTCGCGGCCCTTCAGCTGCCGGCTGCGAGCGCACATCACCTCGGTGACGCGCTTCAGCCTCGAACAGAGCTGCCGCATGTCCGGAGCCGAGCCGCGTTTAAGTGCGTCCTCGGACACTTGCTCAAACTGGTCCAGGTAACGCCCAAACCACTTTCTTCGTGTTGGCGCGCAGTCGAGCGAACAAGTGGAGTGAGTCGGCTCGGCTTTCAGGCCGAGTGGCTGGAAGACTCCGGCCAGGTTCGGGAACAGTATATGCACTGCTTCGGCGCAGGGCAGACATGCTGTAAAGTTCTCCACGGGCTCGCCGTTCCCAGGGCGCCGGACTGTCATCCACACGCGCGTTGCGGTCTGGTTACCGGTGCACGGCTGGTGCTTGCCGGCGCTCACGGCCATCTTTTGGATCAGCTGCAGGTTGGGAAGTCGGTGTCTCTTTATCAAGACCCAGGCTTCGTGGTACCAGGCCGACGTTCCCATGTCGCACGCTATGGGCCGGTCTGACGGGCGGTAGGGCGCGGAGACGAAAGAATGCGCAAACTCGGTGTCTGCGAAAATGCCTTTGTAGCAGCTGGGGCAGATGTTGAATGTGGGAGCGAGGGGGAGCGTTATCCAGTCGCTAAAGCCAGCCTGTGGCTCCCGGCGGTTGCAAATCGGCAGTGATCCGTCGTCCCTGTCTGTTGGAGCCTGAACGAGGGAGACGGCTGACTGTACCGAGTGTCCCGAGGTGGAGGGCACCAAGGAGGGTGGTTGCCAGTAGTTCTGGGATCCGTCCGAGCTGATCGAGTCTTCACGCGTCGGCTGTGGAGCAGGCGTCTTCTTCCGGTCGATTGGGGACGCAGCATCCCAAACCGCGGCGGAAGACTTGGCAACAGCAGCGACAGCGGCCGCCCCGGCGGCGGCGGCGGCGGCAGCCACGGGAGGTATAGAGGGCGGAAAGCTCGACGTGCGAAGCTGCGCCCTGGACTCGGGCCGTCGAGAGGTTTCGGGACGATAAGACTGCGACCGCGACTCTGGACGTCGTGGCGGTTCAGCTTCGGCTGGTACCGCAAGGAAAGCCCCGCTGAGCGATGGTTTGGTGGGGGATAAGGGGGACGCAGGAGGGACAAGGAGGTGCTCCTCGCTGGGCCGGATGATGGTCTCCTCGGGGATTGGGAAGCTCGTCGAGGATCGAGGGCTCGGAAGAGCAGAAGTAGCCCCAACCGCCGAAGTAGACGCCCTTGGCGAGGGCAGAGGGGTACCTCGCCTTGAGACGCCGCCGCCCGTTCTCCCATTTGCGTGTGACCGGCTGGAGTCTGGGCCAAGGAGGTAGTTCTGGTCGGCCTGCCCGATGAAGGACTTGCGTCGTTCGCGGGCGTCCCAGGCCGAACGGCGCGAAACCGCAGAAAACTCGTCGCTCGAGGAGTCGCTATGGGTCCGTGTCTGTGGGGAGCGCTGACTTCTGTATCCCGAATCGTCCCTTGTTGACTTCTGACGCTGAGAGTGACGGCGTGATGGAGGTGAGGACCTCCTATCGGATCGCGAGCTCGAGACTTCGCCATGGTAGTAGCGGGTTCCGTGCCTTTTGCCATCGCGATCGCGGTCTCGTTCCCGTTCTCGGTCACGATCACGGTCTCGATCCCGGTCCCGGTCGCGATCCCTATCGCGATCCCGGTCACGCTCTCGGTCGCGATCTTTTTCCCGATCCCGATCCAAAGGCCTCCGGTAGTCTTTTGGTATGTCAATGGCACTAGCCGAGCGCCTGTGCATTGGAACGTCTTCTGAAGGGCAGCGCAGCCGGTCAAGTCCGATGGCACTCCGTCCCCCGCTGTGGTCATCATTTGCTGGCCTGCTGACTGTGTTGGACCGACGGCGCGATTCACCGCCAGCGCTGCTGGGGTTGAAGTCGACATAGGCCCTATCCCGCCCTTTGGTCGAGTGCTTTATGACGGAAGGGGCCGGCGACAAGTACCCATCACCAGGAGGTCCACGTGACTCTTGCTTTCCAAAGTAGTCCAGAGGCTCCTGGTCTATCTGAGCGCTGGATTTTGTTCTGTGAATTAATGGGGGCGATGCTCTGGAGCGGGCTCTTGAACGGCCCATGGACTTGTTCCTGTCACGGTCCCTCGATGGGGACGGCGATCTGGCTGGGGTGCGGGAGGAGGTGGGACCGGGAGTTCGGGAGGAGCGCGGAGGGGGGATGCCGCCAGCAAAGTCGGTCTCGATGCGAGGCAATTCGCTTCGTCGCCTTCGGCTTTTGCTCCGGTAGTCCTCCTCCTGCTTGTCGCCCAGCGTATCGCCCAGTCTGCCGCCTAGCCTACCCTGCCTATCGTCCTGCCTATCGGGCTGCTTCTCGGCCGGCTTCTCGGCCAGCTTGTCGGCCAGCTTGTCGGCCGGTTTATCTGTTGGTTTTTCTGCCGGTTTATCTGTAGTCCGCAGTGGCATGGTGAACTTGCGGCATGTGTTGGCCTCGTAGGCGGGCTTCGCCTTGACGGTCTTGTCGTTGCCATCGCTGCCAGACGTCGGCACATGGACAAACCTCCACTCGGGGATGTCAGGGCTGTCGGGGCTGCTGGCGCTGTCATCTTGGCCATTGACCGCCTCCAGAATCGGATGCTGGTCCAATTCGCCGCGGTTTATGGGCTCGTCTTCGGACGACACGACCGAGGAGACGGGGCCACTGAGCTCTTTGGCCAGCGACTGGGCCTCGTCTTCGACACTCGGCGGCGGGGGGTAGCGGTGTGGTGGGAGCAACTGAAGATCAAAAGTCCGGGGAACCTGGCGGTCGAGTTTGGACGACTGGTTCGCACGGATAGGGGTGGGCACGCTTTCGAATCTAGGCAAACACAACGACACACCAGTCGATTATCAGCCACAAGAAACCAGCAAAAAAAGAAGTCGGGGAAAGCGGAATACAAGTCTTACGGTTGGGGCGTTTTGGCCCGAGGGAGGGAGCCGGCCCAATGGCCCGTGTTCAGGCCGCCGCGGACGTTGGCCGACTCGACCATGACGATCAGTGTTGCGAGGGGGCCGCGAGGTGCCCCAGATATCGACCGTGGACGCTAGTAGTGGGGGGTGTTGCCCCTCGACGAGTTCGTTCGTTTGCCTTTGTCACACCCGGGTTCAGTTGGTGGGAAACATGGCAGGTCGAAGCTCGAAAAGCCGAAAGTAGAATTGGTCGAGGAAGGTCGAGGAATGCCGCTAGGGACGCCGGGGCCGGCGTTTTCCAACGTCTTATGGACTTGAGCGGCAGTGCCAGTTGAGGCTGTGATGGGTGGGATCCCCGCTAGCAGCAGCTCATTGATTACTCTGCGCGGGTCGGGCAGCGACTAGGGCCTAGGTGGTCTCAGGGGTGAAAGTGGTGCGGGTGGGGGGCTGTGCAGTGGTGGTTTGCACTGTGCACTGTGCAGCGCTCCTTCCGTTCTCAGTGTCTGCTTCCAAGCACGTATGCAGCTGCGGACTGAGGGTGGTGGGAACGGTACGATTGGGAAGAGGCGGGGTATATATAAGCTGGGAGAAGACGGGACGAGGAAGGGTGACGGTGAAAGGATTGAAGAGGACGTGGCGGAAGAATCAAACGGGAGAGTAAGAAGGAAAGAGAGGCAGAAAACCGACAGACGCAAGTGACTGCCTCTCTATTTTGGTCCACATTTCCTGCCCAGCTGGACGAGTTGAAACGGAGAGCGGGAGAGGGGGGGTGAAGGAAGGGGCTTCTCGCCGGGTTATATCTCGGCGCTTGGCTACGTACCGACCCAGGGAGCCACCTCGCGCTCCTTGAACCGATCGATCTTTTTGGATCCGGTGTAGAAGGCGCACAAGGCACGGCTAGTAGTACATGGACACTTTGGACAGTCTATGCTGTACCTGGTAGGTACTGCACGCAGCACGTTGTGTACATGCATGTCCCGTCCTAGTTGGGATGCGGGCGCGGCGGTTGTCCACCCTGAACTTGCACCAAGCTCCAGGCGTGAGGCGCAGGGCAGACCAGGACAAGAGAACAGTATCATGGCCCAGGCCACGCCAGCCCCAGCCCACCATGGGAGAGACTGGGGGAGCGGTCCTCCGTTTACGTATTGCCCAAGCCCACCGGCAATCAATGCCGAGCGGCGACGGTGATCATGCGTACCCCACCTCGACCGGGCGGGAGAAAAGGACGTACTCGCTGATTCGTGCACCTTGGTATCTGTCGGGTTTCGACGATATAGCTGGAGTTTTTGTTCTCTTCTCATTTCACCATGTACGACCTTGATTGATGCCCAGGGAGTTGTTCTGGGGAGTTGCTAGGCTACCGCGCCCGTGATGGGGTAGTCGGGCAAGCGGTGCGCATACAGTGCAGCCGTCTGTGCTGGTCGAGTGGCCGTCCTGTGGATGCAGATGCGGCCCACCAAAAGAGGCGAGGGCGGGAGGGGAGATGATTGTATTCGCCGACTTCCATTGTTCGGCCGTGTCAACAATTCCCTTGTAACGCATCAACCGTCCGAGAAGGCGTTCCTCGTCCGACATCACTCGGCAACCTTGGCCTGCCCTCTGCTGGTGCCCTCTGCTGGTACCCTCTGAGCCTCTGCTAGTACAAACCAGACCGTACCTCGCCTGGGTCGCGATATGATCCGCTGTTAATCACAAGGAGCCCGCAGGCCATGGCACGAACGGCTACCCTCTTCCAATCCTCCGTTGTGCCGCCCTTCTTCGGAGAACATCATGCTCGGTAGGGCAACCCGACCTGGTGATTCACACACTTTTGACACACCCCAAAAAAAAGCCGCCAAAAGCTGGCTGCCACGCCGCCTTTTGGTGGGTGGAACTTAACCCAACCCAGTCCTCGGCAGATTCCAAGACAAGCGAACGCGCAAACCGCCCTCCCCAAGAGCGCAGCTGTGGAGATCCCAAGGGTTCTAGGAGCCCGGGTGACGCCAAACCAAGGAGGGGTAACGTCGTCTCAGCGCCGTTTCTGTTTGTCAAGTGTCAAAAGGTGGAGGGGCAGCCTCACAAACGACAGACCCGCCGTCATGATGGGGAAGTAAAAAAAAAAAGAAAAGAAACGAAACATGTAAGACAAATAAAAATATCCCCGACACTCTGGTTGGAGCGCAATGAAATGTCACCGCTCAATCCACGCTTGCCGGCCAGGCACAGCACGCCCTCCAAGCTCCTCACGGCCAGCGGAGATCGTGGCCGATGGCAATTGGTGTTTATGTCTATTCCCGAACAGTCAGCCTCGGAAAATGAAGCAGGAATGGAAGCAGTTTTGCTTTGTCCATTGCTGAAGCACTCATCACCCACCTGCTGGGGCTAGCCAGCCTTGGCAGGATATCAGCGCCGTAGTAAGCAGAAAGGTCGCCTGTCTGGCCCATTCGTTTTAGAGCGGTGCGGCGCCCGCCCCCTTGAATCAGAAGCTGCAATCCGCAGCGGCCAGAACCACCAACAAAAAAACAAAAAAACATCGCGACCTCGAACAGCAACAACCACCCACCCACGGCTGTGCCACTCTACCGGTCTTGCCAATCTAACGTCTTACGACACCGTGGTGGCGGCGACAAGGTGTGCAGGACGCCCTCCTTTCCCACTCCAATTGGCACATTGATCGGAAATGGGGATAGGTCTCGCTGCATCCGGCCCAGCCAAGGCATGCACAGCATCGCCTCTCGTCACTCTCATCGTATGCCCCCGCCATGCACGTACTTACGGCGTCTGATTCGGAGACGTCATGGCCCCCCCCCCCCTCCTCCGTTCCTCCGACCCTCACTTGGATGGGCCACGCCCACCGCGAGAATATTCGAGACGGCTCAGCACGGCGCTGGGGGTTTGGTTTCCCTCCCCACCTCCACCACCTCCACCACCTCCACCGCCGTAAACTCTCCTCCTGCCACTGCAGCCGGGCGTCGGCGCAGCTCGTGGTGCGGGGACCCAGACCGCCGCCAATGGCCATCCGCCCTGTCTCGCATAGCGCCTCCGATTCGCCCGCAGATCGGTCAGGGCGCTGAAAAGGTAAGCTGGCGGAGGGGACCCCGTTCAAGCAAAACGAATGAGGTTGAAGGGCTGTAGTTGCAGGCAGTCACTCGCCCAAGCGGCTCGTGGAGTCCCAGACGCAAGATGCGTTGGCCTGCCCTCCTCCTGTCTGTCTTGCGCGCGCACATACGTCTCCTGCTCTCCTGCTCGTGCTCGCCCGCTCCTCCCATCCCTCATGCCGCTGTCCCCTCCCTCGTTCCGACGAGCGAGCGGACACGGGTGCATGGGGATCAACCGCAAGTGACAGTCGCCGCGTCTGCAAGTGCCCGCGGGACCGAGATGAGGGCAAAAGCCATCACCACAAAAAAGGAACCCTCTTCTAGACACCCCCAGCCTAGGGCACGTGTGCCACGACCTTTGCCACGGCCCCTCCCTCCCTCCTCCTTTTTATCCCCCTCGCCGCCGCCGAGAGTCAAAGTGTGTGCTCTGCATATCGACACACAGGCCAAGAGTCGAACGCGTGCCTTTCCACCAACCAATGACGGATGGAGGCCGGATGCCCAGGTACTAGGCCATGCGGCCACCTCTTGGGGGCCGCTCATTGCAGCAGCACATGGCGGATGAATGGATTGATACTGTCCGCCATTCTATCTCCGTGCTTCGTCTACTGTGCCAAGCGGCATGTGTCCTTTATGGATGTGTGTGCCTAAATATATGGTATAAATGCAAGTCTGTCATTGGCAGCCCGTCAGGGTGCTAGGAAGATACGAAAGCGATTAAAAAGAAAAAAAANAAAAAAAAAAAAAGTGGCTGGCTCAACGGCATCTCGCGGCGCATGCGGCGGGCATCAATAGCAAAGCAGCCAGTGGAGCCCTCCCGCCTCGGACGAGCGTTCCGCGTCTCCCAGAGGAGACCCCGACGCTGATAGGCCGGTGGCTACGACGAGGCTTGCTTCACCCGGATTTTTTTTTCTGGCTGGGACTGCAAATCGCATGTGGGCTAGATTGTGCGAGACGCAAGTAGGGTGGCAGGCATGGGTGGGAGTGCACTACTGCGTATGTAGTAGGGTCGGACCACTCTCAGCCTTGCAAATCAACGGGCTCGCTAGGGGGTGGGGATGCATACACCCTCCTTTTAGACTAGTGGGTGTGATCCCGCTCCCCTTCACCTCCCAACACCACCACACTTCCAGGCTTTGTTCGCTCACCGCTTCTTGCGAGCGCCGGAATCCAGAACGTCTAGAACCTGAGGACCAATTCGACGGACGCCTGCTGCTGCTGCGGCCCAAGCCTCCCCGGGAAGGTCGATGCGAGCCAGTCGAAATGCAACGGCCAAACCTGCTTCTGCAAGCACCCTACAGGACGCCAGCGGACCGCATTTGTCATTGCGGACTGTGTGCTTTTTTTTCTTCTTTTTTTCTCTCGTTCATTATTGACTTCTGTTTTGTTTTATCGCAGGTCATGCCGCCTCTACATGGGATTGCTGCCCAATCGTCGTACACGTTCCATCCCCAGCCACACCGTGGGCCTTTTCTGGACCAAAGAGCGTCTCTTTTCGTATTTTGTGAGTCGCATGCGAGTGTGTCCACAACTTATAGGCTGTTCAGCTGAAGCATTATGAATGGCCAATGCAAGTGCCCGTCGATATTGGTTTCCGTGGATCAAGAAAAAAGGTAGAAACCGCAACGGGAAAAATGCCCGTCATGATTTTGAAAGGCCATCAAAAGTAGGCTGTACAGTGAGGGAGACCCCTCAGGGCAAACAGGCAGGTTATCCTGCACAAGCACACAGCTCCCTGCACTGCGTGCGGTCCAGGAGACAGTTCTGCTCGATGACGCCCTCTCATGTGCTGGGTTCACCGGCGAGCCCGGGAGACACAAGACATGCATAACGCTCCTAGCCCACACGACGCCCAAGAGTCGGAGGATTAATACGAGACGACGGTGGCGAGCTCATGATATCCAGATCGCCTTTTCCGGAGTCTCATGGTGGCTACACGGCATGGTAGAATGTCGGGACTCAAGACGCGTTGGAAGGGTAAGACCTCGCTAGAGAGATAGCAAGAGGGCTGCAGAATGGTAGGAGGTGAAGTCGAATGCATGTATTCGCCGGCATGCCATCTGCGGGTATGAGAGGCAACACGCCCCCCCTTCTGGCCGCCTCTGATGCCGTGCGACGCTTGATGGACTGGTGGCGACGAGGAAGGAGAAGCGGAGACAGTGTTCGCCTTGCCATATCAAGACGACAGCATGGGGAGCGACGCTAAAGCGTGTAGGAAAGAGAAAAAAAAAGAAGGAGAGCGAGACTCGCTGCAGGCCTCCGTCACACGCCTTGCGCTCCAACACCTCTCATCACGCTCCCACTCCCCTCACGTCGGTGTGCAAAATTTTCTCTCCAATGGAATCCCAGCTTGAGGGACTCCCAGTGAGCATTAACACCGCAAGTCTCGCCGAGCGTGTGAATCTCGGAGCTGCCAGCGCACAAGGCCATGGGCGGCAAGGCTGTTGCTAGATGCCAATGTTTTAGCGAGCGTATCCACCGTGCTCGGTTACCGAGTCTACTCTCCAAAACAACAACTTCATGTCACAATATCAGTGGGCAATCCGCAAAGTGAGGCTGCACACTGGATGAGCGTTTTTTTTCTTTTTTTTCGTTGCCTCAGCCTCTAGCTGGTGTTGTGGCCCCGGCTACCACTGACTGGAGCTGCTCACCACCGGGAAATGACTCGCCCCATCCTATGACGCTTTAGACAAGAGGAGGAGAATCCCCCAGTCGCGGACTTGTCTACCTAGTGTCCGTCTTGCGATGTCCATAGCAATTCAAAACTACGGTGACAGCCTCGGCCACTTCATCACCGCCTCCTTCCACGACTCCCGGCCGATGCGGCCTTGGGGGCGTGACGGCCCTCTTAGCGACCAGCGGAGCCATGACCCGATCCATATGTCGTCCTCGCTAGCACGGGCGAGAAGCTAGAGGCATGATCATCGGCAGATCATAGCCCCAGAGACGGAACAGCCCTGGACGACCCCGGCCGAGTACACCGTGTCTCGGTGCCGTTGTGCTGGAGAATGGGGAGACCGAACGTTGAACACGGCCTGCATACACAGGCATGGGGCGAGAAACCCTCCGCAAGGACCCACGTGGAAAGGAGAAGATCCGCCTCGACGCCGTGCTCCTTGGTCGTCACGGTGACGGAGTGTATCCCGCGAGTCTGATTTGCCCCTTTTTCGTCCGAACACAGAGAGAGTGGTAGAACAACGCGGTCCCACGCTTCGATGGGGTGCCTCTCTGCCTCCTCCCCCATTTGCTCTGTCCGACCTACCGACAGCTCTCTGCGGCTCTTGCCTGGCTGCGCGCACCCACCCTTTAATCCGGGCGGAAGGGCGGCTGCGACGACACCGGCTATCGCACCACGGGCTTGATGGCCGCCGAGCTGGGCGCACGCCGTGGTTCGCACCTCCGAGGTGACTTGTGGGTTCTTGTGATCCGGCACACATACAACTTGCGGTGAGGGCAGGCGCAGAAGGGGCGTGTGTTTTTATTTCTTTCTTGTCCATCATATTGCTTTGAGTTTTCTCATTATCATGTTAATGGCCACCTATTGCACTTGAGGCTGGCCAACCATACAACCAGGCCCGGCCTAAGAAACAGCACCTGCTGGTTGTTACTGCAATAGAGATGCATGTGTTATAGGCCTGGTAAGGAGGTATATGAGCCTCTTGTGAGGAAAGGGAGGGAAAAGGACGGAAAGTAACTACCAAAGAAAGACAATCGAGGCGCACAGTTCCCAAGACCGCCCTGTTCAGTTACCATCGGCGGCTGGCGGCGCATTCCGATATCGAGCAAAAAAAAGACCCAGAATCACACAAGAACAGCACGTTGGGCACGCAAGATCCTAACCCCAAACAGCAGGAAATCAAGCCCGTCCATCGTAGCACGCGGCGCGATTCTGCGTGCCTGGGGAGGCGAAAGGCACGAGTTGGACGCAAGAGCAGAGCTTCCCCGTAGCAAGCAAAGTCCATGCGGCTCTGCGGGCCCCGACCTTTGGGCCTCGAAAGGGGGGGGGGGNGGGGGGGGGGGGGGG
>NW_008804545.1:1527403-1543356 GCF_000145635.1 Gaeumannomyces tritici R3-111a-1
TGAGAGTATTCTCGGACTCACCCTCCCCCTCTCCCCTCGGGCGCGCCAGCCTCAGTCGATAGATCACCACGCAGGGGGACACGAAAAACGACGCGGGCACCCAGAGAGAGAGAGAGAGAAGAGACTGGGAGACTGTCGATTTCGTGATGTGGTGTGGGATCCCGGCGGTGCATGGATTCACAACAATGGCGTCGTGGGTGGCGGCCGCGGGCGGGCTGGTGGCCCAAGGAAGAAGCGAAAGATGCTGGCGAAGCCGGACGCGTGCATCTGGCGGGTGACGACAGTCTTGTCTATCCTGCCTGCCCACTGCCTTCTGCGCCTTGACAACACAGTGGGCCCGGCTGCCAGCAGGAGGCGACAGCGCGACGACGCCGTGCCCCCGAGCGCACGCATTCCCTTCCCAGCCACTCTCGCTGGTCAAAAGTTGACTCCAAAAAGGGGGCTACCGAGCAACAAAGCGAGGTACACACTGCCCTCGCGCGGCAAAAGAGGCAACTCATACCTCGACAACGCGCAAGCGAGCAGCTCGGAAATGCTGGCTGGCTGGCTGGCTGGCTGGTGGGCGGTGCGAAAACAACTCGGGACGTTCCATGAAGAAAGTCTGCGCTAGCCTGGGCCTCGCTTGATATCTGGTAAAAGGAAGCGAGTGGGCGCACAGCGTCGTCGTCGGGCCCGGAGCGCGCGTGGCGGGATTGGGGAGGTGGACAATGGTGGTGTGTAGCAAAAAACAACCCGGCGTGGTTGCTGGGAGATAACATATGGCGGTTATAAGGGATTCCAGCTCATAAAGGAGGGTGACGAGTCACTAGAATAACGGGCCAGGGAGGGAACTCATCCCTATCTCAGCCGCAAACTGGGTGACTTACTCGGGTGGTGCCGCCGAGACGTTCCCATCTCACTCCTCACCCCCTTCCCGCAAGCCGCCCTCCGCATCGCCCCCGGCTCAGCCTCGTTTAGGAATCCCGTGATAGGCGGCGGCCGTTTTTTGTTGCTTTGCCGCTCCACGCGATGCGGTCATTGGTCCACGAAAAAGCAACGACGACGACGACAACGACGACGGGATTGGATCCCTCAAATGTCTCGATAGCCGTGTAACAGCACAGCAGGCTGCGATTGGTGTCTCGAGATTCTATACTCGCCGTCGCTTGAGAGGATGGGTATTGAGGGCGGCTGATAAGGGGGGGAACGTGGTTGGTGCTTTCATGCCTTGCGTGGCATTTTCCAGGAAAAACGGATGCCTGCTCGTAGCCGCGCCCAATCAACCCCCATTCCGAAGCTGTTTTGTGTGTCTTTTAAACACAAGCTCCAGTCGCACAAGTAGGTAGGCTGGTTCCCAAGTAGGCGTCAGCAGCACACGTTATCTGGATACACTTTCCGCCGGCACCGCCCTCGTTTCGACATGCCCGAGGGTCGACGCGGTGCCAGAGGGCGCCAATGGGGCAGCGACATCAAAAGCGACAAAAGGGGAAGTGAGATGGAGAAAGTCGAAATGCATTGCCTGGGGGCCGCCACGAAACCCATGCTGCCGAGATACAAAAAAGTACACCATGGTACAAGTAACTCCTACCCCTGCCTCCGCACAGCGGCTTAATCCGCACAGGTGGGCGGGGTGGTGATGGCGTCAATCACATGGATGGACGCCGGCACATGACAGGTGGTGATTGGAGCCAGACAAGCACCGCAAAGGCACGCCCAGCCCCGTCACTATTGGGGCGCGCCGTGCTCGCAGTCGCAGCCCGGGCCGTCGAGCCCTCCTCCACTCCCAGCCCGCTCCTCACTGCACATTCCCAGCCTGGCCACAGGTACCCTCCGGCAAAGACGGCATGGGGGGATCATTACGTCCCCTGGCGGCCCACCCAACCCCCCCGCGCCTAGCCGACGAGGAACTCCTCAATGTCCTTGTCGTCCTCGTCGCCCTCGGCGTCGGCGAGCCTGCTCTCGCTCTCCTCCACCATCCTGCGGGCGACGGCGCGCTGCCGCCGCCTGGCCTTCTTGCCCCACTGGGCCACGGCGGGCTTGCCGCTACCACCGTCGTCATCGCTATCGCTGTCGTCGGGGATCTCGATTCGGCGGCCGCGCAGCTCGTTGGGCGAGATGGCGGCGCGCTGCTGCGCGGCCTCGGCCTCGCGCTCGGCCTCCTCCTTCTCGAGCTGCTTGCGCTGCGTGCGCTCGGCCAGCTTGAGCAGGTACGGCCTCAGCAGCATGTAGGCGCCCACGACCGCGACGAGCCGGATCCACTGCTGCGCCGACATGTTTGTGAAGGACGAGCCCAGGTTGGTCTTGACCCGGTTGCCGACCATGGCGGCCGTGTCGTAGATGCCGTCCATCGTGGGGGAGAAACGGCCGACCGAGGTGGGTTTGGAGTATTAAGGTGGTCCGTACGGGCGTGCTTTCGCAAGGTGTCGCCGAAGGAAGGAAACGAGAAGGCTGGGACAAGAAGCTACAAGTCTATACCAATAACATTAAGCGGAGAATAGAACAGAATGATGTGTTTACCGTCAGAGCTTAGACTTCATGTTGAGTTCCGGTTGTGCATGTGCCGGCGTTTTGGTCCCTGAGACATTTTTTTCTTTCTCTTTGACCCATGCATGGATGCAACGGACATCGATGGGTCGGCAATCTTACCCGCACGCGTCCAACCGCTGCCCAGAAGGTGCCACGGTGTGCCTTCCATCAAGCATTCTCGATCAATTCTTATCCCGTTGACTGGAGCCTCCAGCTGCCGAAAGCCTGAATTTTGCGGGCCCCAGCGGGGGGGTTCACGACTCAGACGCCAATTTCATTGAGCACCTTCACCATATCGCCAGAAGATCAACCCTGGAGCGCGTCCAACTGCAACGGAATTGGATCGTGGTCTGCGCCTGCCTTCGCCAGATCACAGATACTCACAATTCCCAAGATGCCCGAGGAGGGCGATACACGAGAGGTAAGAACGGACCATGCCGAGGGTCACATAATGCCTCAACTGGTGACCAATCTCGCAAAGCATCAGTGCGGCTGTCTACCGATGCTGACGACAGGCCCGTCAATGCCCGTGAACCCCCCATGACAGCGCCTCAAGGCCGCGCTCTGGTTCTCCATTGGCAAGATCGTGGACGAGGAAACCATGAAAAGGCAGCGAAACGCCACGCCGCAGTTCATCGGTGCCCTCACCGACATGGTCTACACCCAGATCGGTTCGTATTTCTCCAGCTTGTGACCTATCCCGGCTCACCAAGGCTAAAACTATTTCCCCTTCTGTGTGCTCGCCAACCCAAATCAAGAAAACGTGGCAAAGGACCTGGAGAGCTTCTCCAACCACGCCGGTAGGACTACCGTCACGACCGATGATGTTCTACTCCTAGCTAGGCGTAACGAGGATCTCCACGGAATAATCAAGCAAGTCGTCGACCAGCAAAAGGCCGAAAAAGCCGCTCAGGCCACCGGAAAGTCGAAGAAGTGAGCATCAGCGGTCTAAGGACCGAGGCTTTACGTCTACGAGTATCGTGATGATTTCAAGGCGTCTGGAAATGAATCGGCTTGGCTTATGGGTGAGCATTTTGGCTGTCTGGGGCCATGGGCATGTTTATACAATGTTTGTTACCGGGATGATTGACAATACCCTATCAGTACTTTTTTTTGTTGTAGAGAAGGAGAAATATGTGCCTTGCGTAGGGACCGCGGACCTCGTTGGTGTGGTCGATGGAAAAGGTCTGCTTGCACATGCTGCTAAGCCCCCACGGTTGATATGACCCCGTCACCATTCCGTGGATAACACCCTGTGGGCTACCCAACTACGATATAGACCAGTTCCCGGGGAGCCTCAGGGTGCTAATTCTGGATCTCCTCACGGAACACGTCCGAGAGCAGCGTAAAGATGCTCCACACCTCACCCTTGACGAGGAGGTGCACCATCTCGACCTGCAGCAGGCTACTCACAGTCGTCCACGTCACGCCCCTCCAGGGAGTAGGCGCGTACACATCAGCGACGGACCCGCCGTTGCGGCCGAGGAAGGTGCGCGCGAGCAGCCGCAGCGCAAAGGCCTCCATCGGTGCCTGGAGCAGGTTGGATGACACGACGGTCAGCATGTCGGCGGCCAGCGAGGCGGGGAGACGCGTCAGGGCATTGTCGTTGTAGGAGACTGTCGCCTGCTGTCCATGGCACTCCCCGCCGGGGCCGCCGCCGCCGCCACCTAGCCCCGCAGCGCCGCCGGCCAGGTCGGCTGGCGCGTCTGCTCGGAGCTCGGCCGACCACACCCCCTCCTCCGTAGCATCGGTAGCCTCCACGTCAAAACTAATGAGAGTGGCGCTAACGCGCTCCGTGTCTTCCTCATCGTCGCTGTCATAATAGTCGTCGATCCCACCCCTGATCGACGAGATGGTGCTCTGCCTTCGGATAGTAGGGACCTGCGGCGGATCGGTGGACGCCGCGGCCGTGCGCTCACGGGTGCGCTCCTCGCCATCGCCCCCGTTCGCCGCCGCGCCCCCGTGTGGAAATCCCAGTAAGCCCTGCTGTTGTTGCTCGATGAGGTCCCAGTCCGATGGGTGTTGCTCCCCTTCACCGATGAGCGCTGACAGCTGCTGCTGATCTCTAGAGTCTTTGTTTGTGGGGCTGGGTAGGTACTGGCATATCCACGGCCGGAGACATTGGCGCACGATGGAGGAGGCGCGCAGGTACAGCATGAAGGCTGTGAGCGGAGCAAAGCTTAGAGCAACGCCGCCTAACCACCCAAGGATGCCTCCAGGAGAGAAGGAACTGATAGGGGGCGGGCATGGTATTGGCGATGATGATGTAAAAGGGATAAAGAATGCAGGTCCTGGTAATATGCTGGTCTGAGGAACAAGCTCCAGGCGGCGCATGAAGCTGAAGATGTGGACATGTAGGCGAACGTATTGCACACCGATAGGCAGCCTAGTTGGGCCGACAGTGTCAGTCAATATTCAGACATTGATATTGACATTTGAGGAAGGGGGTGCCGAGACTAACCAATCATTATGCGCTATACTATTGTATACTCCGGGAAGCGCCGTCTGCAGTCCAGGCACCATCCTAGGCAGCTGGGGGAGCATTCTTAAGCCAGTCATGGTCAGGAATGTCGGAAAATCAGCCAAGAAAAAGCTGGTCATGGACCTGCGACTGCGCTCATAGTGGTATATATTGGCGAAGGGGATCTCAGAGTATCGTCTGTAGACCTGTGAGCGTGCGGGCTGTTAGCAGGGTGGTGACATCACAACACAGACCCAGCCTGTCGGAAGAGCAGCTCTGCAACATACAAGGACCCGGTTCCTCAGGCCATGCAGCCCCCAGGCGCTGGCGATCTCAACAAGCTGGGCGGCGGCTGATAGCCTTGAGCCGATGCGCTCGGCCTCCATCCTGGCGCTCTCGCGCTCCTCTACTTCCTTCCTCTCAGCGGCACCATCGTCGGGTTCCGCAACGCCAATGGCAAGCATGACTTCATTATGGGCCCGAATGAGCTCCCTGTTGAGGCGCCTAGCATCCGGGTTCACCGGGCGCCCATGCTCGTCAAACAGCTGGACTGGCGCCCGGGGATCACCCTCGCCCTCCCCCATCCGCACCTCATCGTACGGCGACCGGCCCTGAACAGCCGGGTTGGTCTTGTCAGTCGGCTTATGGATCAAGTCGCGTCAGACTCCTTTGCGGAGTGACACACGTCTACAGTCTATCACATACCAAGGCCAGCGATGTGAGGGGCTCAGATCTAGTCATGACCCACAAGATTTGGATAGGGAGGTTTGCAAGTGACGTGTAGCGACTCAACCCAGTGGTCGCATATTGGCCACCAGGCGACAGGGACTCTTCTTGGCACGCCCAGAGCGGAAGCGTGTCCTGCCCTTCGAATGTGACCTGTGTCGTGGACTGTTATATTGTCGGCCACGCGCAACTCAGTGAGTGAATACAGGTCAAGGCAAAGGGAGTGCGTTGACTTGAGCTGGGCCAGCACCGCCATCTTGCAGCGTCACAAGACGCTAAGATAACCTTAATTCGTATCGCGCACGACGGCCCCACTCTTGGTTGGCGACCAAAAAAAAATTCGATGATTTCTGGGGAACAAGCTCGTGGGAGTGGGATGCGCATCATTTTCCTCTGATTTGGCCTCGTCGTTGTTGACGGCGCATTACCACCGAAATCATGGCGTCAAAGATGGCATTTAAGACGACCTTTGAGCCCGAGAAGGTCATCCAGCCCATTTTCACTGGCGGCGCTGTCGCATTGGACAACAAAGCACGGATATTGGCGTCGACGCTCGGAGAGGAGGCCGTCCTAACCGACATCACCACGGGCAGGCATTTTGCTACCATTGAAGGGGTTCGTGTATTTGCCCATCCACCCGAGCTGCTCTAGGTGACCTAACCAATACCGCGCAGGATGGCGAGCCTATATCCACACTGATCCGTATGTTCATGCCGCCGCATTTTACCCGCGACTGCTCGTCGGCGCCAACAGGCCCCGTAATGCTAATACCGGTCCTTCCCCGCCATAGTCACGCCCTCGGTATCACACCTCATAATATGTTCGCGGTCACTCACCATGAAAATCTATGCCCTCCGGCTGTCGCCTGACCACGAATCGATCGAGACGACGCTTGTGCGCACCCTGAAACCCCACGGTACCCCCGTTGTGGTTCTCGCCGTGGACCGGACCAGCACCCTGCTTGCGACGGGCGCCGCCGACGGTGCCATAAAGATCTGGGACATTGCTGGTGGTTACGTTACGCACACGTTCCGCGGGCCGAGCGTCCTCGTCTCCGCCCTTCACTTCTTCGAGCTGGCCGCGGACGAGTCGAAACCCGATTTTGGTGGCAGAGGCAAGAGCAAAAAGAACAAAAAGGGGCAGGCGGCGGCGGAGGCCAGCCAGGAGTCCGGCGCCGCGACATTGGACTTCCGTCTCGCTTCCGGCAGCCAAGATGGCCGAGTGCGTATCTGGGACCTGCACAAGCGCGCTGCTGTCGGCGACCTGGAGTCGCACGTCTCTGACGTCACAGGGATAGACTATTCGCCGAGACAAAACTGCCTTGTCACGGCGAGTCGCGACAAGACTATAACATGGTGGGACCCAAAGAGCTGGAAATCTCGCAAGATCGTGCCGAGCTTGGAGCTGGTCGAGGCCACGGGGTTCCTTGATGACGGTCGGCTGACTTACTCGGCCGGTGGGAACGGCTGCGTCCGGCTGTGGGAGACGGAAACCGGCCGAGAGGTCACACGGGAGCAGCCCGCTAGGTCCGAAGGAGAGGCGTTCGTCAACGCGCTCTATTGTCCTGATCAGTCACTTCTTGTCTCGGTGCAGTCCGACCACACGCTCGTTCTCTACCAGACCCCGACCGTCGAATCAGTTACAATACCAGAGATGGAGCCCCTGCAGCTGTTCCGTCGCATATCGGGAACCCACGATGATATTATAGACTTGGGCTACCTCCTTCCAGATCGGTCCCTGATGGCTCTGGCGACGAACTCGGAGGATGTCAGAATCGTCTCTGTCGCCGACGCCACCGAGGGCTCCGGGTACTTCGGGCAGGACGTGACTGTCCTAAAGGGCCACCAAGACATTGTGATTGCCCTTGATACGGACTGGTCGGGGCACTGGATAGCCACTGGAGCCAAGGATAACACGGCCCGGCTTTGGAGGATCGACCCTGCCAATAACTCGTACGATTGCTACGCAACCTTCGCTGGCCACGCCGAGTCCCTTGGGGCCGTTGGACTACCCAAGACTATACCACCGGCATCTTCGGCGGCATACGCCGATCCCCTAAACCATCCTCCGCCCTTCCTCATCACCGGCTCCCAAGATCTCACTGTGAAAAAGTGGGAAATTGCCAGGACGGCTCAGCAGGGAACCAAGAAGGCCTCAAGGGCAGTCTTTACCAGAAAGGCCCACGACAAGGACATAAACGCCGTCGACATCAACAATGCTGGCCAACTTTTTGCATCCGCGTCTCAGGATAAGGTTGTCAAGATCTGGAGCGTACAGGAGGGTGAGGTTCAAGGTATACTCAAAGGTCACCGCAGGGGTGTCTGGTCGGTCAGGTTTGCGCCGGCCGACATGCCGATCCTCCAGGGCGAGGACGGCACCACAGCGGCTGGCAAGGGCATTGTCCTGACAGGCAGCGGTGACAAGACCATCAAGATATGGAGCCTGTCGAGCTATACTTGCCTGCGGACCTTTGAAGGCCACTCCAACAGTGTTCTAAAGGTGATCTGGTTGCCCCTCGCCGGAGCTTCACAGGGAGACGCGGCAAAGAAGCGGCCTGTCCAGTTTGCCAGCGCCGGCGGCGACGGCCTGGTCAAGGTATGGGATGCCAACTCGGGCGAGGCGGTCTGCACACTTGACAACCACACAGACCGCATCTGGGCATTGGCCGTCAACCCTGGTAGTGGCAACGGCAACGGCGAGGGGGAAGCGCCGGGCGATGACTCGACACTCACGGCGGTCCTGGCCTCAGGCTCTGGGGACTCGACCGTCACCTTCTGGCGCGACACGTCGACCACGACGCAGCTGGCGGCGGCGCGCGCCGCCGACGAGCTGGTGGAGCAGGAGCAGCGGCTCGAGAACCACGTGCGCGCGGGCCACTACCGCGACGCCATCGTGCTGGCCCTGCAGCTCAACCACCCTGGCCGGCTGCTCTCGCTGCTCACGACGGTCGTGCGGGCCGAGGACCCGGACGAGGGCAGCCTGACGGGCCGCGCCGCCGTCGACGACGTCCTGGCCACCCTGGCCGACGACCAGCTCTCGACGCTGCTGCTGCGCCTGCGCGACTGGAACGCAAACGCCCGCACCGCCCCCGTCGCCCAGCGCGTGCTCGCCGCCGTCGTCCGCAGCTACCCGGCCTCGCGCCTGGCGGGGCTGGCCGTCGGGAGGCGCCGCGTCGCCGGTGCCGGTGCCGCTGGCGGCATTGGCGACGTCCTGGACGCGCTCAGGGCCTACACGGAGCGCCACTACCGCCGCATGGAGGAGCTGGTCGACGAGAGCTACCTGGTCGAGTACACCCTGCATGAGATGGACAGCCTGGCGCCGCCGGCCGAGGCCGAGCCTGACAGGAATATGATTGAGGGATCTCAGGATGTTGTCATGCTTGAGTCATGAGGAGGGCATTTCGCTTTGGCCATTTTTTTTTTTTTTCATTAGATGTACATCAGCATGAGCAGCTCAGCTTTGGCGTAATTTCATTTCCAGTCGTCCTGTCTATTCACAGTCTCTCAGAAGCTCGATTGAGTGATATTTTTTCTATGGCAGTCCTTAGTCACGCGAATGCTTAGATAGGATGTACCAAAAAAGATATAGATTCATATCAAAAGAGTACCTAATCAAATCACCTAATGCCCCAACTCCACCCACGACCCCAAATAGCTACGGCTGTAGGATTA
Organism: Gaeumannomyces tritici R3-111a-1; assembly: GCF_000145635.1. NCBI lineage: Eukaryota > Fungi > Ascomycota > Sordariomycetes > Magnaporthales > Magnaporthaceae > Gaeumannomyces > Gaeumannomyces tritici. Next base: position 1,536,767 of record NW_008804545.1, read on the forward strand.
TGTATAAAACCAAAACAAGGAGACAACCCCAAGCACGCCTATAAACGCCCAGTCCCACAAACACGCCGCTCGTGTCTAGTATGTCGCCCGTTGGTTGGTTGATGCTATGATAAAGGAGAATGTGCCGAAACCCCAAGAAAGCCCACGTTGCTTCGATCCCGACAATGCCTTGCCGGCACACCCGGACCCAGCTCATGGTAGGATTTCCTTGAGTGTTGCCTTCTGCTCGGCGGTAAGGGAGGTGGGGAACTTGACGTTGTACTTGACGATAAAGTTCCCCCTCTGTCCCGGCTTCTTCTGGAGGGGCATGCCGAGGCCGGGGTATGTGTCGGAGGAGCCAGGCTGTGTAGGGCCCGACTTCTCGATGGACAGCTGCTTCTTGTCAATCGTGACCACGGTCCGCTTCCAGCCCGTCAGGGCTTCCTTCAAATCGAGCTCGATAGTGTGTACTAAATCGTCTCCGTCGCGGGTGTAGAGCGGATGTGCTTTCTATCAAGGCAAAGGTTTTGTCAGCTTCGTATTCTTGTGGCGGGAATAATGCAGGCTTCATATCCTTACCTCATCGACGATAAACAGCAGGTCTTGCTGGCCGCCCTCCTCCTGGTCCCCCACGCTCTTGAACCGGATCTTGGCACCCTTCTTCATGCCAACGCTGATGGGAACTTCGAGCATGTGGTCCGTGGTTGTGCGCTTGCCGGTGTCGTCGAACATCTTGCGCTTGATCTTCATCTTCTTCTTGGCGCCGTGGTACATGTCCTCGAGCGACACGAGCAGGGGCCGTTCGACAGTCGTGACCTCGGGCGTGCGCTCCCTCACCGGTCTGCCACCGGCAGGGTCCCCGTAGGATGCGCGGTTGCGGGGACTGGCGCCAGCTCCTCTGGGGCTACCCCTGGCGCCTGCCCCACCAAATGCGCCGAATATGTCCTCAAAGTCGCTGTTGCCGCTACCGCCGTTGCGCACAAACTCGGCAAAGATGCTCTCTGGGGCGCTGAAGTTGAAGCCCCCGCCGGCGCTGTCAGCAGTGCTGAAGTGGAAAGAGCGGGCGCCGCCGCCGCCGGGCATGTTGCTGAAGCCGCCGAAGCCTCCGGGCATGCCTCCCGATGCGAACGGGTTTTCCCTGCCGCCCTCGGGCGGGGGCGGGGCCCCGCGGAGGAGGAACTCGAGGCCATATGCGTCATATGTCTTTCGCTTCTCTGGATCTGACAGGATCTCGTAGGCCTGGGAGCACTCCTTGAACTTTTCAGCCGCCTCCTCTTGCTTGTCGGCGTTCTTGTCGGGATGCCACCTCAGGGCTTGCTTTCTGTTTCCGGTGTTAGTGACTGTAAATGCAGCCCGACTGAGACGACGCGATTCATGCACTGGGCCCTGGAAGGCCATATGTGACGACTGAGGCCCGGTTGAGGGGACTGACTTACCTGTAGCCCTTCTTGATCTCATCTTGGGTAGCATCGGGCTTCACGCCCAACACTTCGTAGAGTTTTGTTTCCTTGACCATGTTTGCTAGCGTCTACGGCTGTGGTAGATGGCGCAAGGCTTCGCGTCGATGTTTTCCTTTTTTTTCCGGCGAGAGGCCGCCTAAGCGGAGTATGTCCTGTCGAAGCTAGCAGGACAAGCGGTAAAAGGCAATTCAATCCAAGGTCGGCGATTAAAATAGTGATCGAGTTTGGCTGATGGATTGACAAAGCGCGATCTCTATTGTTGTGGCACTGAGCTGGCTCGTTGATTGATCTCTCGTCTCGCCTCTGCAGGCCTTTGTAAGTTGGCGGTCGCGTGCCGGACAATCCGGCTCTGATAGCTTGGGATGGGAAGCGGATGGCGAAATAAGGCTTGGGCGCAGTTCACAATGGAAGCTAATAGCGAGTGAGCGATGGAGAGTGCAGTCTCGACTCGGCTGCCGTGTTTACGCAAAGGATCGAGGTGTGAGGATTGTGTGCAAAGCGGATTGGGTTTCTGTCCGGCCGGCAGCAGACAAAGAAAGCGCGCTCCAGAGAAGATGAGCAGGCCAAAAGCGGTGGGAGCAGGTGGTCGGTCTGTGGACTGATGTATGGCCGCCCACCGTTGCTTGTAGAAGCTTCGATGGGCGAATGGAAAGCCTGGTGACGTTACTCCACAAGCCTGTTTGCAAGCGGAGATTCCCCGCAGAAGCTTCCTCTGTAGCCGCGAAAGAGCGCGAAATTGGGCACCCTATGCAAACTGTGTAACTGCACGCTTCCATGTCCCAGCAAAGCTTTGCCTCCCGACGTGCATTCTGGGATGCCCCTGGGAGGCCTCTATCGCCCATGTTATAAAAATTGCATCTCAATATTGTTACGCTCTCATGTGTCCAACTAGGCTAGCCAAAATGCCAGCAACGACAGGCGCCGCCGACAGGCGACCCACCAGACAACGAGCAATGGATGGCGGGGTCGGAGGTCTGGGCCGCACAAGGTCGCTGTGCGGGTTCCCGCGAGGGACTAACTTGGGTGGCTGACTTCGGTGGCTGACCTGGGTGGCTGAAATCAAATCCTCTAGCAAATCAAGGACATTCCCGGCCAATCAGTCGGGTTCAATCCACAACTTCAGCGGCATTGGCTGTGCAAGCAGCCCCCACGCGGGATAGCTGCCGGATCGCTTTGGACCGAGGGTTGTCGATTCTTCACATGCGCATTCTGACTAGTGCTCCTAATTCTCATTTCACATTTGTCTAATATCCAAACTGGACTACTGAAGCTGTCATGACGAGTCTGAGTACGGCTCTTTAAACCCAACATGAAATCAACGCTGTAGCACAACTTACTGTGCACCTATTTTCAAACGACGAGGATTAAAGCGGAATGGTCACCCCTCCTGGACGGGCCAGCCAGCGCTCACCGCTCATTGTGCCGACGCGAGTAAAGAAAAACCCATCACTTCTTACTGACCCTCCAGTCACTCACTCGCTTTCTTCTTTACCCAGTGGCAGCCGCAGCATGATCCAGCACAATGCGTGTGGCTGATTGTGTTCACCGCCACCACATTCGTCGGTTGTGATTGGGAACTCGGCAGGTGCTAACGTATATGGCCTTAGCACCGGAGCCCCTTGAGGCTGCTGGCCGTCCGAACCAGTCGCCCAGGCCGGTTCTACACACATGCATTACTAAGCCTCCGGAGCAAGCGATCGCACCAACTAACCCCCGTCGAGGCAGGGTCCAGCGTGACGGCAAAGCGCCTTGGCCCGGCCCGATCATGACCTGCAGTGGATCGAGGATCCAAGGGTCCCGCAGCTCCGCCATGTCCTGACCCGATATCCCGGCATCACTCGCGTGTCTTCCAACTTGCTCGGCTCTGGGCATCTCTGGAGCCGCATCGTGTGTGTATGGGTCGTCCACAAATCTTGGGCGAGGGAGGCCCTGGCACAAGGTCAGGTATGGGCAATTTCTCCACAAGGACGAACCCGGGTTGGGCAGCAGAGGAACCTGTTTCGTTGGGTCTGCAATATTATGTTGATGAATGCGTCGGCAAATCTTGGAAATCCCAAACTTGGAGTGCTTGGGTCCGCAGCCGGCGGCTGTTGCCCCTTGGCAGCATGCCGGGGGATTTGAGTAAAGATTGACTGGAAGCCTTGGAAGTGGATTGGGCATCGTTTTGAATCTCTGGAGCTGCTAGGTATCAATTCCCATCGCCCCCAGTAGCCCAGTCTAGATCCAGCAGGCACGTGCGGTTGTCGGGTCGATATTCAACAGGTTTAGCACAGGTTTACTGGGCGGGGATTGGCTCGATTTGACAGCTTGTAAACACAGTCTGCGAAATCGCAGCGCAGCGCCTGGTGTTTTTCTCCCTTGCAAGTGCTGGGATCCTTTTTCACGCCCGCTTCCGATTGGTCCTGCAAGCGGCCATTGGGACCGAGGCACAAAGCTCTGCCGTGCCGTGAATGGCGTCGCTGAAGAATGGCCGGCGCCAAAACGTCATGTCGGATCCGGAGGAAGGGCGGCTTGGACCCTTCTTGCATGCGTCAGAACTGGTGTTGTAGCCGCCACCTACAGTAATGCCGCCGCTGTGGGTCTCATCGCGGAAGGGCTCCCTCGAGTGTATCAGTATGAAGTGTCGTCTTCCAATTCACCTTTGGCGATTGTTACAGCCGCAATCCCAGCACAGCTAGTCGGCACTGGACTGGAGGCTCAACCCTGCGTCAGCCCTGAAAAGATTATCAAAATTGATCCTATCTCATAGCCCCACCGGTGGCTGAGAGAACTGTGGGGCGATTTCCGGTCTTGGCTCCAGCGATCGTCTCCCGTTGGCCACATGTGACGTCACGGCAGCCAAGCCGCCGACCAAGGTTCGTCAACGTCAAGCCGCCTCATTTGCTTCGTTGAGACGAGCTGAGGGTCAGTGCTGGCAGTCAAGCAGTCTGACCTCACTGCCTGCACTTTGAGTGTTTGCTGGATATCGCAATGCCCAGCCGTCGACCATGGAATGAGCCAGCCTCCCAGCCACCCCCCTATGACATACAACCATCCCATCAAATCTCGCTGGGGTTTCGTCCGTTCTTTCCTGCCTGCCACCGGAGGCTCCACGGTGAGAGCAACTCTCGGCGGCGGTCGAGTCCGGCTCCGCGGCTGCTCCGCTTGGGTGTTCGCCATTTTCCTTTGGCTAGCACTCGCGCTAAATTGCGCTTCTGGGGGCGTCGAGCTGAGACCACGGAGTCTGACCCGCCGCTCCACTGCTCAATCACTACGAGTATCGTTACGAAAGAGCTGATGGGCTGTGAGGTCAAAGTCTGAGGTAGGGCGTTCCCCATGCATACCTGCATACCCTCCTCGTGTTCCGGATCGACCCTTGCAGGCATTTGATGAGCTCACATCTTGGACCCCTGGCTCAGCTCAATGACGCAAAAGACACCTGGCCTGCATTGGGACGGGCAGGCAGATATCTCCCGCCATTCAAATGACGAGCTAGCAGCTCAGGCTTGAAATCCCGTGTCCCACGTCAAGGCGCATTGCACGACAGCCTCCCAGGCAGCTAGCAGGGCATTATCTGACTGCCTGCCACAGATCACCGGAACAATACACTGTTGACGGCCTCTCTCGCCAGTGAAAGGCCGGCCACAACATAAACAGCACGCTAGCTCAGCCAAACACCTGCAAGCAGCCTTGTAACCTTGTTGTTCACACATGTGTGCCGACGCCATTGTGTGCAAGGTGGCTTAGGGACCCGTCTAGAGGCTGTGTCGTGGGCGCGGGCGCGGGCGCCTTGGCAGCGAGACCGAGCCTCGAGAGCTCAGGGGTCACAGCGCAGGGGCCAAACAATGACATCATGTGGTGGCTCGACGTCAATGTCCTTCGATCGACCCCGTCTAGACTCGCTCCAAACAAAGCTGTGCGACAGAGAGCAGAAGTGACCCCTGGGAAGCGTCAGACCGTCGCTTGGGGCAAGTCATCTAAAGCATCCCCTGGATAACACATGTGCGCATGATTGTATACGGCATCGGGAAAAGAGCTGCTTGTGGATAACTAACGGAGGACCAGTACTCCGACCAGAGAGGTTAGTCACTCGTCATTTTTCCCCTTTCCTCGACTGAGCCGAGACCTCGAAGCGTCAAGGACCCATCTGGACTGAAAGAGGCAGCGCCGATCTCATATGAGGTCAAGATTGGCCACAGCACCACCATCCTCCCGCCGCCCATCATTTGCCGTGAGCTTGTTTAGTTCTCGGCCCCCTCAGGTAGGTTATCGGTGGCCAATGACATGACATAGACGATGACTTCAACGGCAGCTGTCGATCTGCAGGGTCCTTATCCCTTTTGAAATGCCGCCCTAGCGCCTTTTTTGAATTTCCCTCCCCGGACTTCTAGCTGGCGACCATCGTTTCCATTACGGGGGTAGAGGCAGATTTCACCGGCTGGCCTCAACCGCCATTACGGCACATGCATCATGGCTCGCTCGCCAACCCTGTCTTTACTCTAACCTTTCTGCCTGCGCCTTTCAAGCCAGTCTGTGCGCTGGCAGATTTACGTAGATGCGACGGCCCAAAGTACATACCTACCTAGGTACACACCTAAGTCGGTATGTATGGATTCCTGCCAGTAGCAGCAACAGAAGACAGAGGACGGACGAAATCGTCAAGGAGAATAGGGCTCAAGGGGCTTCCTCGCCCAGGTGTCTAGACTGCCGTGCTACTGCGCTTGTCCCACCTACACAGAGACGCTACTGCGACATGTACCCGATGGCTGTGGATGTTTGCGGTGATCGACACTGTTACGCCATTTGGCGCCGCCCAAACGGCACCCCTCGGTGTTGATCACCACAAGCCCGGCCCCCTTGGCCAGCGCCGGTTGGGTGAGTTTTTTTTTCTGCAAAATGCGTATCATCACCTCCCTGACGCATGCAGATCTTCTCACATCCACCCGTCACCTGTAGCACACACAACACACACACCCCAGAGGGAGAATGGGGGGGGCTGTTGCGGGGAGCGTTGAGGTGCTCGTCAGATGCGAGGTGGTGTGGGTGGGTGGACAGGCGCGGATGGCAAGGCCAACAGAAACCCACGCAACCGCAAAGGGCCCTCTCTCTCGGGGAGCCGGAGGGCAGTGGCGGAGATCAGAGATCGCCGGTCAGCGCTGGTGGAGGATGGGG
>NW_008804545.1:1543533-1556231 GCF_000145635.1 Gaeumannomyces tritici R3-111a-1
GGGGGGGACCACTCTGTTTGCCGTCAGAGCTCAAAGAATGAATGACGATGAGGAAATAGGAGATGGAGAAGAGAAGGCAGCAGCACAGCAAACCCGAGAGACACTTGCACACGCCCCCCATGTCGCATTTTTTTTTTCACCCTCGAGCAAACACACGCCCTCCAGCTCGCCCATTATACAACTATACCCACACGGCTGCTGCCCGATAAAGTTCCCTCGCATCTTATATAAGGACCCTTGGGTCCCGACCCATCCCATCCAGACCTGATCTGGCCCACATCCCACATCCAACTTCCAACTCCATGTGACCACCAAGCCAGGTTTTTCCGTTACCAAGATTTACACCAAGACCACCCTCGGGGCCAACTTATTCACACCGCTTGCATACCGGCCCCCCTCTTTCCCCTCCCGCTAGACCTTTTTCTCCCATTCTCTCTGATTCCCGGCCGCGCCCGTTCCCGCCGGACCCTAACCCCTCTAGTTCTTTTTTATTATTATCCCCCTCGTCTCTCCCCTATTTCTTTCTTCTTTTTAAGGGTCCAGGATCTGCCGCCCCGAATGCCCGCCTCGACTGCCGCCAAACAGAGGTCCTACAGCCGTTACCTGCCCGCCACAAACATGTCCAACTCGTCGCAGAACACGTACTCGTCCGTCTCCATCCCGGTGTCGCCGCCGCCGCCGGCGGACCTGCCGTCGTACTCGCGCACCATGCACCAGCACACCAAGCAGCAGATGGAGGCCGCCTCGCACTCGTCGTCGCGCCGCCGGGGCTCGAGGAATCACAGCCAAGGTGCCCAGCAGAACGGCGTCTCGGCCGCCTACGGCCCGCCCTCGTACCAGTGATGGGGGTGTCTGGCGTTCGATGCGCGGCTGCAGCAGCACAACTACCACCACCGGCAACAATATCAACAGCAACACTACCGTCCTCATCATCGCCACCATCAACAAGAACAATATGTCATTCAACATCGCCATCGACGACATGGTGACTCGACGACGGATCGACCACTAGTCACGACACCTCCAGATCAGGCAAAGGCTCAGAGCCGCTAGGCCAAGAGATCCTTGTCGACTCGTACAACCACACCATCGTCATCACCCAGCCCACCAGCCCAGAAGACTCCGATTCCTAGGGTTTGGGTGAAGTGATGGCCAGGTTCCAAGGATCCCCGCCATCGCCTCTAAGCACATAGCATCTTGGATGATGTTTCTCGTCGCCGTCGACGAATACTCGCACGGAGCGGCTAGGTTGTTGATGGTTGGGCTTATGTCTGCCAAGCAAGCGGTCGTTTGGCTCTGCCACCAATTTGTTTACGTTAGCGACCTGTCTCATTTCCTTGATATTTCTCTGCTTGAGCCCAAGGTTACCCTTGCACGCTCTCACATAAAGCAAGCTGGCGTTTGTCCATTCGTTCTCCCCTTCTACTCTCGTTTTTTTTTGTATCATCCTATTATATCAAAACTAGGATCATGGGTACCGGCGTAGGGGTATTGGATTTTTTTCTGGGTCGCTGTCATGGGTTTGTTGTTGAAGCATACGGAACGAGGGTTGGAACCTCTCGGCAACGACTTATGAATGATGAACACTTCAAAATAAACTCACAACCTCTTGTGTGCATCTGATTATGCGCATGTGGTGGGCAAGCCACTCGTGACTGTATCGCAAGTGATACCGTGCTTGCATGAGGTGGTGTGGGGCTTTGGTGACCCTAACCAACAAACGGGCCAAACTCCAAGCATGGCTGGCTCTGTCGTTAGATTTCATTAATTCTATTTGTGGCCCGTAAGCCTTCTTCAGGTTCTCCGGCCCAGATGCGACGTGACCACCCACCAAAAACGTCGTCATTATAGCGTGCGTCACCGGTCATTGCCATGCCGGACACCACAAGGTGGGCATATAGGGCTGTCGGATGATTCAAGCCCGTTGATGTCGTACATTCGGTCTCGTGTCTGCGTGTGTAGTCGCTCACTCCAGAGTCCGTCATGTCTTCTTCTTGATCCCAAGCAGCGCAGCGCGGTCGGTCTTCTTCTTGACCTGCCTCTTGAAGCTGGGCGGAGGCATGTCTGTCGCGCCTACGAGCGCAGGGTTGGTCGTCGTCGTCGGCGTCGTCGAGGTGGCGGGCTTGTCCAACCCCGACCCCGACCCCGACCCGGACTTGAGCGCGCCGCCGTCCCAGCCGACCAGCTCCTCCTCGGCAATGAGCTCCTCCTGCATGTCGTCGGCCTGCCCGCGGGCCCACGCAAAGGCCATCCTCGCGGCCTCTGCGTCCTCCTTTTCCTGGCGCAGCCGCTCCTCGTCGCGGTCCTCGGCCACGAGCGCCTCGGCGCCGGCCGGGTCGGCGCGGGCGATGCGAGCGTTGCGGGTGCGCAGCTCGTCGAGCGCGTCGGCGACGGCCATCTCGCGCCGGGCGTCGACCGTCTTGGCCTCGAGCTCGGCCATGGCGTTGCGCTCCTCCTCCTCGGCGTGCTCCTGCTCGAGACGGTCGAGGCGGGCCTCGTCCGTCTCGTCCTCCGGGGGGGCGGTGCCGTCGCCATCGCCGCTCAGTCCCCGCTTCCAGGGGTCCGTGTTGCGCTTGGCGCCGCGCTCGCACACGTAGTCCTGGTTGGCCGGGTCGGTGCGGAACGAGATCTGGGTCGAGCAGCGGGTGCACTTGATGTAGAAGCGGTGGATCTGGATGCCCAGGTACCGCTCCTCCGGGTTCGTCTCCTTGCGCGCGTTGAACTTGCGCCCCCGGTAGATGTACTCGCCGCACGAGGTGCACCTCATGCCGAAGGGCGCCATGAGCCGCACCACCTGCACCTTGGGCCCCGTCTGCTTGGGGCCCCGCCGCCGCGTGAGCGCATTCGGGTCGAAGTCGGCGGGGTAGTATTTGGACAGGACTTTTCGTTCCGACATGGTCGCGTCGATCGGCGGCCGCCTTTGAAGGTTTAAGCGCGGGCAGAGCTGGCGCGTTGTTGGAGACGAGGCGATGCGGCGTTGAGTTGCCTGCCAGGTGGGTCCTTTGTCGGAATACCCACTAATTATTTCTTGGCGAACGGCAAGGTTGAGGGTTAGGGTTGGAATTTGGCTCCTATGGTGCCTTCCAACATGGAATAGACTGTGCACCACAAGATCACGTTCCTGATACCCAAGACTCGATGCAATGCAGTCTCTCCCATTCATCCCGCAGCAGCAACGTCGACCAGGCCTCGACGGCTGCTCGACCGGCTTGCTCCATATTACTCTACAATTTATATCATAACCCCCTCATATCGTCAAGCCAACCAACGAATCCCCGTGAAGCGCCTTACACCGAAAAGGATGACAAGAAAAACCACAAAAGCCAAAAGCTCGGATCATCCCAATATCTATGTAATGTGCATTTTCCCTCATTATCCACACAGGGGCCCACGCTCTCGTTAGGAAACCAAACCCGTACATGGACATTTCGTCGCCTCTGCTGGGGCCGGCCCGTGGCATACGCGCCGAGATAATAAGTGCTCGGCTGGGAGACCATCAGGTCGAAGCGAGTCGCATGCGAGCACAGAAGGCGGCGTTTGTGCCGGACCACTCTTAGTTCATGCCATGCATTTTGAACCAGTTCGGTCGGCAGTCTTCCTTGTGCAGCCACTTCTCGCCGTCGGTGAAGCGCCCGGTGACGCAGCCCTTGCACTTGGGAGAGTTGGGGCAGTTGAAGAAGGGGATGTGCTGGTACCCGATATCGCGGAACCTGTACTTGCATGTTAGCTTTGAAAGGAGATAAAATAGGGGGCAAAGATACAAAAGATTAAAGACGCACCAGTGAATCTTGCTGGCATCCTCAAAGAGACCGAGGGCGATGCTGTGGACGGGCGCATCACCCCAGCGCTCGTAGAAAAAGCCGCCAGCGCGGTCAAGGTGGTTAAAGTAGTCCTCGTACACCTTGCTACGCCAGAAGTTCAGGTCGCCAATCTCAAAGTTGCTCCAGAAGTGGCAGGTCGAGTAGCCGTTGGCCTTCTGGGTGTGCTCGGGGCGGTGCTTGCTGTCGGTCAACCAGTCCATAGCGTTGTTGGGGTGCTTGTAGGTGGGGTTCTCGGCTAGGAACTTGAGGGTCTCGGGCCACAGCGTCGGGATAGACTCGGGCGCGTCGTAGAGGTTGATGGTGAAGCCGTACGTCTTGTTGTTGTCCTGCATGAAGCGGAACACATCGTAGTCGACGTCACAGAAGAAGTGCACCTTGGGCTCCACGCGCCAGTAGTACTGCGTATCCTTGAGGGCCGGGTGCTTGTAGAAGAGCCCACTGTTCCACCGGCACATCTGGTGGTACGAGATTTGGTCGGCATACTGGATCCCGTTCTCCTTGAGAATCCTGGTCGATTCCTTGTACAGCTCCTCGTTGATCCAGGAGGGCATTTCCCAATGCTCCTTTGGAATGCGCTCTGTGTCATGAGTGATGTCATGATTAGTTGCCATGCCCAACTTTGTATCCCACGTGAAGGCTCGGTCTAGAATTCAAGGGGCGACGAACCGTATCTGCACTCGGCCTTGGTCGCCGCCTGCGTCTTCTTCTTGAACTCGTCCGAGAAGTCGACGTCGTTGAAGAAAGTCCAGGGGTAGTTGAACTTGTGGTTCCATGTGCGCTCCAGATCGCCCATGGCCTGGAGCATGCCCTCCAGCTCCTCGTTTCTTACCAGGGCCAGGAGCGTCGCATTGATGCGCTCAGAGGGGTGGGTGTTGGGGGCGTATCCGTTCCCGGCACGCCGCAGGACGCCTTCGGGTTCGCCGCTGGCTAAAAGAGGGGAGGCGGATCTCAAGGTCAGCACTCGGCACAGGTGCACGCGCTCACTGCCGTGTCGCATCGGTGCAGGGGAGCGTCGGCGGCCACGGGCTACTCACGATCGTGCATAGGGTCCTTGGCGAAGTTGAAGAACTCGTCGGACGATATGGACGAGGGCTTGAAGATCTGGTAGAGGAAGAAGAACCACATGACGAGGGCGGCGAGGCCCAGGGCCCTCACGGGCCGAGCGACGGCCATTTCGGGCGGTGGCAGATGAGGCGGAGGTGTCGGCGGGCGGGATTCAAAAGGTGGCGGTCATTTGCTTTGCGCCTGCGTCGTCCTGGGGTTGAGAATGATGTCGTCGATTGCACGAGCGGTATGGCGACAACCTGGGGCGGTGCAGGTTGTGTGTGGGCTTCCAGGTTGGTCGATGCCTGGGTGTGATTCCCGTCTCGATGGGGGGATAATCAGAGGACGGGGAAAGGGCTCTCCAGGAGCCTGCGGGAAACTGTGGACTGTGGAGGTTCGCACTGCTGGTTTTGCAGGGTTGGATCCAAAAGGTCATCCCTGTCAAGGCCAGACGCGTTGCATCGATCGCATTCGACCATCGGGAAAGGGGCGCAAAAATTTAAGGGGCGATTGGCATGTGGCTTGGATAGGGGGTGTGGCTGGTATGGCCGAGTACTTGGCTTCCATTGGAGGGGTGAGGGGCACCCACGGGGTACCTAGAGTTTACTAGTAGACCCTCTGCTCATCGAGGTACCCTCCACGCCCTCACTTCAGGTGCTTCAAACCAAAGCCTGTATTATTTGAACGCCACTCTGTTTGCTGTCATTCCGCGCGATAAGCCAGGTGTAAACTGCTCATTCCTCATCCTCGGCACCCAGACTCAACGCGGCTACTGTATCTCGAGCCCTAACGCAAATTTTCAGCGCCGCTAAAGTGCACAATACGTGAGACAGCCCTCTCGTTGGCGCTGCCTTACCAGGCACTGTCCATGTCTGAGGCGACCCCTGCCCACCAAGCCTCATCACCGTCCAGTCTGGCGACTAGCAGGAACATGTGCTCGCCATCACGGCTAACTGCGAGGCTGCGCTGCGTCGGCTCCGTGGGTCGATGCCATCTGCATCGACCAGACCTCCGCAGAAGACAAGGCCGTCCAGGTCCCCATGATGCGCGACATCTACGCCAACGCCGCCGGGGTCGCGGTGTGGCTCGGCGAGCTCGAGCAACTGGCTAGCCCTCAGAGTGTTGGCAACTTGCGGAGCCTGTTCCGCCTTATGCGTGTAGCTGGAGTGATGTACCCCCTCGGTCCCCTCAAAGTCGACCCCCTGTACGACGACCTTCCAGATGATGTCGTTATGGTCAGAATGTGCGAGATATGTCGCTCGGAAGACGGAGCGTCTCGTGAAGGAACTGAATGAAGTGTGCAGAAACCCGTACTTCCGGCGCGTTTGGACCGTGCAGGAGGTCGCCGTGGCGGCCAAGAACGCAATTTACCTCCATGCTGATCCGTCGACGGTCTCCTGGCGAGATCTCTGCGTGACGGCCTCCTTTGCAGCCTTCAGCCTGACGAGGCTGGAAACGTTTACTGACGGCGTATTAGCATGTCGGTTGGAGTCACACTTCGTTGTGATGAAGGACGTCACTCTGCGTCACCTTTTTGACGAGGAAGAAGGCAAGAGTGTTATGTCGTCCCAAGCAAACCTCGAGGATCATATTTTGGTCTTTCTAAACGGGCTGCATGCCACAGACCCAAGAGGCAAGGTTTATGCCATTCTCTTTGCCTTGGCGCACAGATCTCTCCGTGACGCAGGTCAGGTGGATTCGCCAACAGGCCAGGCCGGCTGTGAGGAAGATCCGGAGAGAACCAACCAAGAAATCATTGTCGACTACACCAAGCCAGCCGAGGTTATTTTCACAGAATTCGCCACCTTCATCCTCAGCCATGCCGAAGGCCCGTATAGAATCTGGCCGCTGCTTCTTGCGTGCCGAGATGGACGATCCAAGCATGGGGACTTGCCATCATGGGTTCCGGACCGGGTAGAGCCCAAGACCTACGATGTGCGTATGCGGTTTGTTTCAACACACCTGCATCGTGATTGAACTGGCGCCTTTGACCTGAAGCCTCGATTTGGCCCCGACCCGCGGCAGCTTCGGGTATGTGGGCGAAGGCATTCCTCGGTCATGGGCGTGTTTTCTGTGCCCGATGGGGATTTCGTACCAAATACTTCGGTTGCCAATGGGGCTGCGTGGAAGCAGTCTGCGTGGCCTGACAAACAAACTGAAGGACGATGTCATGGGCTAAAAGTCATCAGCGACATGCTGGAATGTTACTCTGGGATCCAAACTACCCACAAGCCTGTCTTGCCACACCGAAGGAGAGAGACTTCACGGCCAATGGCTGGTCGATCACTCCTCGTACAACTGGCCCATTACCTCGATCCATACACATACGAAGGGCCGGAAAATGTGGCTGGCCGGAGGGCAATGGCGAGAGAACGAGAGCTGGCGTCGGCCATGGGTGTTGGCGTTGACACTATCCGACTTTGTGCCGTCGGAGACCGCCTTGATCTGAGGAAAACCTGGCCTCTCGCAAAAGCAGCGTAACCATTGATATATGGCTGGACGAGTCTACTCGCTTGCTAAGGGCCTACCTCGAAGGCGCGTTGACGGATGACATCCGGGGAGATATGCAGAGCCGGTCCGAATTTGCTTCGGATAGCCGCGCTGAGCTAGATCCTCTGATACGAGGTCTTCTTGGCATCCTTGACATTATTGTTACCTTGGCAGAAAAGGAATTGATCAATGCAAGGGGATTTACTTGCGGAGCTTGAGCATGACATGATGATAGGTCAAGTCTTTTTTGTCACGGACAAAGGTCAGCTTGGGCGGTCGTTCACCAACGTCGAGGTTGGGGACACGGTCACCACATGGCAGGGCATGGCTGTGGCGTTTATCCTCAAGAGCGCGCCTGGTAGTCCATCCGGAGGACTTGATGGCAGTGGCGAACTGCGGTTTTGGAGCTTGGCATCTGCGGCGAACATTCCCGCACTTTGGCACGTAGAAAGTATGGCCCGGGGTCTGGATTATCAAGGGTATGAGATGTTTATAATTATTTGACGAATTTGCGCCTTTTCTTGCTTGAGAAAAGGCGCTGTTACTCGGAACGAAGCCGGTGTCTTGACGAAGATAGTCTCTGTATCATCACCCCAAGACTGACTGGCTGTTTATGGAAAACGCTCAAGAGGTTTGTTTGATGGGTCATGCAGACCCAAAGACTGTCACGGCACCCGAGCTCCCGCCCACGCAGAACTGGTTACCCCATCCGTCCTCCCTCCACGCGAGGCAGCTCACAATGTTCTTCCGCCCCTTCTCCTTCCCGTCCCTCCCGATCGCCCTCCTCTTCCGCTCCCCTCCGGCGGCAGGCCCCCAGGGGACGCTGAGCGTCGCCACCGTCTTTCCCGTGAGCAGGTCCCACGCCCAGACCCTGCCGTCCTCGTCACCGCCACCCGAGGCCGCCGGCGCGCTCATCTCGTCCCCTGCCACGACGAACCTCTCTCCCCCGCCCAGGATACTCTGCACGCGCAGGCTCTCGTTGCGCCACGCCGGGGCCCCTTGGGCGGTAGGGTCGGCTCCAGCTCCGGCTCCGGCTCCGGCGGCGGGAGCGGAGCCGGCATCCCCACCGTAGGTGCGGAGACAGGCGCCCGAGGTGCGGTCCATGAGGCGCAGGCCGGCGGGGCCGAGCGACCCGACCAGCAGGGCGGCGCCGTCGCGGGCCATGGACAGGCTGGTGACGGGCCCGGCGGCGACGTCGACGACGCAGCGGCCCATGCGGACGTCGTAGGCGCGCACGCGGCCGTCGACGGAGCCGGCGACGACCTCGGGGCCGCGCACCACTATGGCCGAGACGCCGTCTTTGGCATCGGCGAGGGTCTGCACGGGGCGGCCGCCGTTACCCCCACCCTTGCAGTCCCACAGCTTGACGGTGGTGTCGAAGCCGCCGCTGGCCAGGACCGAGTCGCCGTCGCCGGCGAAGGCGACGCAGTTGACGCGGCTCGAGTGGCCGTCCGGGGCCGAGGCGCCGAAGCGGCGCAGCGTCGTGGCCGTGGCCACGTCCCACAGGAAGACGGCGCGGTCGCCGCCGCTCGAGGCGAAGCGCGCGTTGTCGGCGGCGACGGCCAGCGACAGCACCTCGTAGCCGTGCGCCGAGTACGTCTGGATCAGCCGGCCCTCCGGCGGCGAGCCCCCCGCGGCGGTGGCGGTGACGGCGGCGGCCTGGCCCGACGCCGGCGAAGGGTTGTACAGCCGGATGCTGCGGTCCGCGGAGCCGGCGAGGATGTAGGTCCCCGGCGAGGCCGAGTAGGCCACGGCGTGGACGGGGCCTGCGGGGTCGGGGCGTCAGCAGGCGCAGGCGCAGGCGCGACATGGTCGCGCGTCGGGGCAGGACCGGCAGGGCTGGCACACTCACCATTGGAGCCCAGCAGTTGCGACACGGGCTTGCTGGGAAAAGCCATGACTGTCAGATGCTTGTTACCTGCGCATTTCCATCTCGTAAGTGGCTGCCCTCATCCAGCTGATCGCGATGTAGTCGAGAAGCGTCTGGAGATGTCTAGGGGGCCTTTTTTCTCCTATAGGTATTGGGTGTAACACGATGCTTTTATGTCTGGGCTTTTATGTCTGGGCTTTTATGTCTGGGCCTTTATGTCTGGGCAAGGTGGTGACGATCATATACAGTGCAAATTGGTCATGTCTTGCACTAGCTCTTGTCGTGCGCACTGTATCTGCCATTTACGCGTCGCGAGGAACGCTGGGACAATCCAAGCCAAGGCAATGACAACTCTTGTCGACTTATTCACCTAACCGACGACCACGCCACCCAGACAACCCCTCGCTGGCCCCCGAGAGTGAAGCAGACGCAATCCTGCCCATGTGAATGTGCCTGAGCCTTTGCAGATGGCCCACGCCGCAAAGCTGGGGGCCTTGGCGGAGGAGCTCGTCGCCGCGATATGTCATGTAGACGCCGAGGTAACCAGCACCGACACCGCCTCGGGGCAGGAGGCTGGCGAAGCAAAGACTGACGCCCTCTCTTCACAAATGGCAGTCGGACAAG
Source organism: Gaeumannomyces tritici R3-111a-1 (assembly GCF_000145635.1). Lineage (NCBI taxonomy): Eukaryota > Fungi > Ascomycota > Sordariomycetes > Magnaporthales > Magnaporthaceae > Gaeumannomyces > Gaeumannomyces tritici. The sequence continues at coordinate 1,553,383 of NW_008804545.1, forward strand.
GCTCGGTTTGAGGCTCTCCGTGAAGCCTCGCTGCGGGGCATCCGCCGCCAGAACCATCTCCGCACCAACCAATTCCTCGTTGAGGGGCATCTCGATGGTCTCGAGGAGAGGTTCAGCGTCAACGCCCGCGATGGGCTGGCCAGCGCGCTGAGGCAACGTCGTGGCGCACTAGCAGCCCACCCCTCGATGTGGACCCCCGAGCTCCTGCACTTTCTTCTGGAGCTGTCTGATCAGCCCCTCCAGCAGTCTCGCCTAGCCGACCTCGAGAACCTCGGGCCTCCCGAGGCGGAGGAGGGCCCGAAGCTGAGGTGGGAGGACATCGCCGAAGAGGACGGTTGGGCTCAGGACCATTCTCTTTGGAAAAACGTCAACTTCGGCGCAGAAAGCTCCGATGACGAATCCTACGAAGGCTCTTATGAAGAGGCAAACCCTACCGATTCGCCCTTGTCCTCCGATGACACTTCGGTCTCGAGCACCACTCTTCCCCTTGACAGGATTCTGCGGGCCCCTGAGGAGGAGGCCGAGCCTGCACCGACGCTGGAGGACGTGGCAGAATCTCAGTCCTGGAGGCTGACGGACCCATCGTGGGACTCGTCGGGGAAGGCGCGCAAGATTGTAATAACCGAGGCCCAGCTTGTCAGGGAAGCCCTTTTCATGCTCCAGGGCCACAAAACAACGCTGTTCGATGACAAGTGCTCGCCAGTGCCAGCATATCAACTGCGGAACGTCTCTTGGGACACGTATCGTGCTCTGGTCATGTCTGTGGGCGAGACAGGACGCCCTCTCCTGCCTCTACGGGGTTTTGTCGGTAGCAACCGTCAAGACATTGCTCTCCTCCAAACCTTCCAGGACTGCATCCGCCGAGCCCTTCACTCCTTCGACGAAGCCGTGTCGGCCATCCAGGCCCGGTACGCCGACCTCAAGGCCGACATGGTCGTGAGCGTGCTCGACGTCATGGAGGAGCTCCAGCCGCGCATGCTGCAGCTGCGCTCGCTCTCGGCCGTCGTCCAGAAGCTGAGTGACGAGAGGTACCCGCACGCGTTCCGCTGCCTCGAGCTTCTCTACGAGGCGGCCTGCGCCGCGCAGCTGGAGGGGGACGAGCCGGTCTACAGGTTCCTGAGCCCGACGTTCCTCGACTGCTTCCAGGTCTACCTGCGGCCCATCAGACTGTGGATGGAGGAAGGCCAGCTCCTGTCCGGCGATAAGATCTTCTTCATCTCCGAGTCCAAGGTCCAGGTGCCCCTGACCCAGATCTGGCGAGGCAAGTTCAAGCTCCGCAAAACCCACGAGGGCGTGCTGCACGCGCCCAGGTTCCTGCAGCCCGCCGTGTCCCGCATTTTTACGACGGGCAAAAGCATCGTCGTCCTGAAGCAGCTCGGACGGTACGAATCGGTGAGGCAGCGGCGCGGACAGGGCGCCGAGGGTGAGCCCAGCCTCGACTTTGCGGCCATCTGCCCTCCGGGGTTCGAGCTGGCCCCATTCGGCGAGCTCTTTGATCGCGCATTCGACGCATGGATCAAGAGCAAGCACTTGACGGCATCGACGTCGCTGCAAGACGTCCTCTTCAAGTCGTGCGGCCTCTGGTCGACCCTGGACGCTATCCACAGCGTGTTTCTGATGGCGGACGGCTCCGCCGCCGACGCCTTCTCCCTGGCCGTGTTCAACAAGCTGGACAGGAGACACGCAGACTGGCACGACCGCTTCACGCTGACCGAGCTAGTGCAGGACGCCTTCTCCTCGCTGCCAGAGGCGCATCGCGTGTCGGCCGCGTTCGAATCCGACAGCCGCCGGCCGCCCAGCAGCAGCAGCAGTAGCAGCAGCACACCGGGCCGGTCGTCGGTTCGCGACCACCTGCCCCGGCTGAAGCTGCAGTACCGCATGCCCTGGTCGGTACAGCTGATCCTCGGCGGGGAGTGCATGGACAAGTACCGCAGCATCTTCACGCTGCTCCTGCAGCTGCGGCGGGCCATCAACGTCCTCAACGGCCACCGCCTGCTCCGCGACGTGGCGGCCAGCGCGGCGGCGGCGGCCACGTCGTCGGACCCGCGGGCGGGCGCGGCCGAGCAGGGGCTGTACCACGGCACGCGGGCGCGGCTGCTGTGGTTCTGCAACGCGGTGCTGACGTACCTGACGACGCTCGTCTTCGCGCCCCGGGCCGCGGCGGTGCGGCGCGACCTGCGCGCGGCCGAGGACGTGGACGCCATGATCGCCGCGCACGCCGCCTTCGTCGCGGGCCTGGTGCACGAGTCGTGCCTGGGCGGCCGCCTCGACCCGATCCGCGAGTGCGTGCTCGACGTGCTCGACCTCGCCGTCCGCCTCGAGCGCGTCCGCCGCCTCGACGCCGCGCGCGAGGCCGCAGAGGTCGGCGAGATCGCCCGCCTGTCCGTCCTCATGTCGTCGCCGCCCGCTGCCGCTGCCGCCCGGTCGTCGCCCGCCCAGCTGCGCAGGTCAAGGCTGAGGGCCGTCTACGTCAGTCCCGAGGAGGAGGACCGGAGGGGCGGGGGCAGCGCCGACGACGACGACGAAGACGACCAAGGGGATGCCTTGGCTCTCCTGCCGGCTGTCGGGGCCGCCGCCGCCGCCGCCGCCGCCATCCCCGGGAAGAGGAGGAGGGGCAATAAGAGGCCGCACCCCGACGACCCGCGGGAGTCGTACGTGGTCACGCTGAGGCGCATCTCGGCCGACTTTGACAGGCACCTACGCTTCATCATCGGGGGCCTGCGGGGGGTTTCCCGGGCCAGCAGCGATGCTGCCGCGGGGAAGTGGGACATTCTGGCCGAGATGCTCGAGACGGGCGTCAACTAGTTCTACACCTAGGCTGCCATGAAGCCCTCTTGTTTCTTTGCCTG
>NW_008804545.1:1556341-1565135 GCF_000145635.1 Gaeumannomyces tritici R3-111a-1
TTTTACATGTGTGTTTCTTTTATCTGATGAATCTAGACATCTGTAGCTTTGTTGTTCTTAGCTTTGTAGTGGCCCGAGTTAAAAGAGACATTTGTCCTTGGCACTTGCAGCTTGTGCGAGATCTGTCTCATCGAGTTAGCTACTGTCAAAGCGAGGCTAAGAAAAGTTAAATCACTCTAGGACCTATATCAAAATATCTAAACCGCGTTCGGGGAACAATGAATTAGGAGAAAATCTCGACAAGCAAACCCTCGCGAACCAAACAGGGTAACTTGGAAAGTCAATCGGAGCTAATCATCCACCACCACTAGCTGACACCAAACAGCTCTCGCACTTACCCCTGAACCCCCCCTTGAGCACGACAATGACACGAGCAAAGACCGGTGGGCGACAGAGAGCGGCACATCAAACAGGTGCTAGCAGCAGCAGCAACAACAGCAGCAGCAAGGACGTCCTTTTTTTTTTTTTTTTTTTACCCTTTGTGGGCCAATAAGCTAGAGGAGCGAACAGGACTGCGAGGGGCTTGCGTCAGCCCCTTGAGGAAGAAGGCGGCGACAGGGGGAGAGAAGCAGTTCTCGACGCCGCTGCTGTTCGCCATGGCGGCACAGCGCAGCCACAGTGTCTCTCTCTCCCCCTCCCAAACAACCCCTCTCTCTCTCCTCGTTCGGAGTTGCGGCTCGTGGGGGGCGGCGGCAGGGGCAAGAAGAGTCTTTCCACAGAGACATGGGCTTTTACCAGATGGCCAACAGGGGATGATGGAGTTGGCTACCTGGTAGGTGGGCAGTCGCCAGCATAGAGATATGCACACACCCCCATTTCACAAATCCAGACAGGTACTACCTACGACTACTATACCCCGTATACAAGCCCTTCACAAGACATCATGTCTCCAGAATAACAATACCGGATCTGCATATCGACCCTCGGACCGCTAGAGGGTCCGGCGGCCCAGGAGCAATCAGATCATCGGGGAGGTTTGACGGGAGCGCCACATGATTGGACGAGCCCGGAAGCCTTCCCTTGTATCCGACGGGGCAGGAGGGGGGGGAAGAACTTACACATGCAGGGCCTGCATATCGATCTTTCGTTCGTTCGCTCTGTATACCTAGTTGGGTAGGTAAAATGTGGGCGGGCACTGTATGTTGTAGGTAGCACGGGTAAGGTACCTTCACCCATCTACCGACCTCCCGATAGCAGGCGTTCCGTTGCAATCTCGACGTCAAGGCACGCACCGACCTCGCGAGGCCCCTTTCACACAGACGCGCGCGGTCCGGGGGGGGCAAGGAATGGGAGGTCAACAGATACGGCAAACACGGCGATACGGCATCGCAGAGGGGAACATGCACGCCCCCGTCCCGCTGGGAGCTACCCTGGGCAAAACAGCCAACCGGCCAGATGCTGAATTGGGAAGTGAAAGAGGATACTGTGCAAAATAGACCACCGGCCCACATTAACCCCCGGCTGTCGACGGGGGGAAAAACCGATGACGGACGGGGCCGTTCTCGCCCTCAGGGGGGAGGAGGAGGCCTTCTGGCGCCCTGAGCACCACACAGAACTTTGGGGGGAACCATTTTGCCCAGTAGGCCGGACCCTCACTTGCAATGAGCCGCAGCAGGGGGACAATTTGCTCAGGCCGCTTCCTTGCTTCTCGTAAACTGACCAATCATGTTCCCCGGTTGAGGTGGAGAGAGTGGAGTGAACGGGGAGCACGTCGCAGTCGGAGGGACCGGGAGACGGGGGTGGGAAAATGTACCATGCCCAGGCACATGTTTTTTTTTTTTTTTTTTGGGCATCACGTCTTTTCATGGCTGCCGGCTCTGTTGTTCTTCTCCAGCGCCCCCTCCGTAGGGGCAACGCCAAGGGTGAGATGAGTGGCTTCCCCCCCCGTCAAGCTCTCGAAGCGATGTGCGCCAATACCGCTGTTGCCACCGTGGGACATGGCGCGCCACGGCAATGGGATCGCCTACCTATCACAAATGAACTACCGTCAACTAGAGGGGCAGGAACCCCCCTGGAGTGACGAGCGGATGGACAGAGGCACGGGCGTTGTGTGGTGTTTCGAGAGACGAGAAAAACGACGTGGGAGCAAGATGTCCGGGGAGAAAGAAGAGATGCTCGCAATACAACTTGGCACAAAACAGGGCACGCGGGGGGGCTGTTGAATCGCGAGCAAGGAACAAACAAAAAAGCGGCTGATGCGTTGCTTGCTCGGTTGACAGATGCCACCCTACTGCCATGTGGCTTCCGTCTCAGCCAGGGTGGGGAGGGTTGCAAAAGTGTCGCTTTGGGGAATCCTGACGCCGACACGCGCAAGGGCGGCGCGGGGCCGTGGTGTTTTTCCCAGCCAGGGGTACCACACCTGGGCACCACACCTGGGTACCTACCACACCTGGGCAGGGCCACCAACCCTCAGAGCACATTGCCCAGGCTGGGGCTTCCAGGGGGGCGGCGGGCAAGGCGCTGTCGCCCTCGGCTTCTCAGGGCCTGCTTCCCTGGGGGCGTGCGAGGAGGCAGGCGACGGCAAAGGGAGGAGGGTGGGCGAGCTTCGGTGGTTTCCTCATTTCGGGCCATGGACAGGACATGGCAAAACCGGCTTGGCAGGATACCTACCTAGGACCCCTGGCGACGCGCGCGGCACTTCGCACTGGTGATCCCGACCCGTGGGAACAAGGGGGGATGCCGGCTAATGATGGGATGACTATGGTGCGGTGGTGCTGTGGTGCTGTGGTGGCTCGCAGCTGCAAAAAAGAGGTGTGGGTGGTCGGCAAAACCAGGCGGCCCACCCTCGAGAATATCCGTAGGGTTCCATCCGCCAAGGGTTGCAATACCGACAGTGAGGTTTGACGACACTTTTTTCCCCCAAACGAGATCAGCAAAAAGGGGGCTGTCCTGAAGCACGACCCACAAAGCTGGACCGTTGGTGCTGCGACCGACAGCACTACTGGCCACTACAACCCACGTCAGGCTCGCTAGGTGGCGTGGGTGCTGGGCGATGGCGGCGGATGGTGCCGCAGCCCCCTGGACGGCGAGCGAAAAAAAAAAAAAAAAAAAAGCCATGCCCTTAGTAGACGAGAAATATTGACCGAACCGAATGGGCTGCCGGGGTCGTGACATGCCGCGGCCTCGTGGCACACGGAGACGAACCACGATAAAGGTTATCGCAGGGCCACTGCTCCTTTTTTTTCTTTTTGTTTTCCCCCAGGGCGCTAGGACGCTGCAAGTCCGTGTGGGCGGTTGTCGAATCCGACCGGGACTGTGACAATGGCCACACACCACCGTTTCGCCGAGAAATGACCTGAAGGATGATGCCGCCTCGCTTGGCCCTTTGCAGCGCTTTGTCGGGCTGGTGGTGGGCTGCTGCGGTTGGGGAGTCTATCTCTGGCTGAGATGGCTACCTGAGGTACCCACCTGAGGTGCCAACTACCTCCCTCTGGAGGCACGCGAGCAATGGGCATGGACTTGGCCGGCATATTATCGCCTGGCAATTGACACTGCCGCGATGATGGCGGCAGGCACGCACGGGGCAAGATTGGAAGGATCGGAAGGAACGGGGATGGGGCCAAGTCGTGCCTGCTGCAGATTTGTTGGCTGCAGGGCCTTGGGGCTGGACCCGTCAACCGTCAGCGAATGGCAGGCACGTCCAGTTCTTTGGATTCGCCGATGCAACCAGGGACGGGAAATTTTCGGCAAATGGTTTTCCCCCCAATCGGGCGGCGGCTGGCAGATCAAAACGGCTTTCGGCTGTTCAACCCGAAGGCCGGCACCGACAGCGACCGATAGACCCGACCCACGGTGTCTGAAGGTTGTACTTGTCTGGAGGTTGTCCTGTCCTGTTCCCTTTGGGAGGAGTCCTTGGAGGGTCGTTCACGGCGCAACCTCCCGGAACAGGCTTCCTCACCGCGCGCCATACCAAAGCCGCCCAGACCTACCGACGGCGACCAAATCCCGCACACCGACGCTGACCCCTCCCGCCTCGTTTCCCATCGACGTCGGGCTGTGTGCTGTGTGTGTGTGTGTGTGTGTGTGTGTGCGCGTTGGTTGCGCTGCCGTTGCATCCTGCGCCCGACCATGATCAGCTAGCAACCTGGCCACTGCAGAAGCGAAACCGGGAGAATTCCCGAGTCGCATGTTTGCCCTGGCTTGCCCCCTCCCCGACGGACGGCTTCACGGCCAAGCCTCCGTTGTTGCGCATGTGGACTTTTGGCTGAAGGACAGGAGAAAAGCCTGCTTTCGGTATGCATGTTGGCCCGCGAAGCGAAGTATGTAGCAAAGTAGGTACCTACCTATGTACATGGTCCAGTGCATCGGCCCCATCTCGGACGCGCATGCCCCCCGCGTCGGTTCGCTGCCAACACGCTGTCCTTGCCATCCCATCCCATCCATCCCATCCATCTGTCTGTCTGGTCCTGACCCCGTCCATCCATCTCCTGACCTCGCCGAGACCCTGTGACGGGTCAGCCAGTCTGTGCAGTGCATCTCCCGACATGTCGGCTCTCGACTACACCCCACGACAAAACTTGGTCAGGTCTTACCAATTATTATGCCCCTCCCGGGCGACCAAGGCTTGGCACCAACAGGTTGGATATGGGTCCCCGCCGAGGCCACCCGTCGTCGAGCCTACGGCCGGATACGACGTCAGGTCCGGGTTGGGAAGGTAGGCAGGTTTTATTGGCGCAGGGCTGCCTGCGTGGTCTCTCCGCCCCAAACCCTACTGTGTAGACTGTAGACGTACCCATCACCTGCCTGCTGCTCGGTAGATGAGTCCCGTCTGCACCTTGATACCCACCCTCCTTGAGAAGAGCACACGTAGCACAAAAGGGATGTCCGGCCTTGGTCGCACCGCAACCACTTCAGCGCTGCAACGACCTGTTGCTGCAGGTGCTAGCGTCGATAGCAATTGATGTCTGCCTAGCCATCCACCCCCCGGCCTCCCGGCTTCTGCAACCAAAGCTGCCGTGCGGTTGCATCGGGCCCCTATTTATAGGCTTAGCTGAGCCTTCTTACTCGACGCTCGGATATTAACACGTCGTACATATAGTTCGTTGTGCTCAAGCCTTTTTTTTCTGATTGCGTCCATCTTTCGCTGCTGCCGTCGCGGTCGGCGTGTCCGTCCCCATTGCTCGTGATGCCATCGACGCACCATTGATGTCGTACGTGGGATGCAGCAGTTGCCGTCCACTCCCCGGCCAGCCGGTCGTTTAGAAAGCGAAGACTGGGGCCCGCTCAGCTAGCGAGGGTGTTTTGTTAGTTAGCACGGCCGCTAGAAGGCCGACGGCACCGTATCCGTCCGGACCCGGCGCAAACTGACTGGGTCGCTTCATGAGGGATAATGTCTGCGTATCCGTTGTGGTTTTTTTCTTCTTTTCTCTTGTCTTTTTGAAAACGCGGGTTAAACGGCCCCCGCACAAAATAACTCACCGGTGTTATTAAGCCGAGGGGCGATGCCAAGCAAGCACGCCCGCACGGCCACCACCGCCACGAAGTCCCCACGTACCGCACTCTCGCTTGCCAGAAGTCTGACTGCGGGCCCCCGGCAGGGACGGCACTGGGATTTAAACATTGGCGTGTACAACGGCCGCCCAGGGCCTCCTTTCAAGCTGTAATCTCTTAGCAAGGGCCGAGGTGGGCAGCCGAGATGCGCAACTGAGATATTGATCACCATCTTACCCCCCACCTGGGTCGGCCGAAAGGACTGTGCAGTAGAGCCGGTATTTGCTGCCAACCTTTGCCTGCTTACCCACCTACCTGCTTGTGTGCCGTTGGTGCGTGGGGCATAGATTCTTGCGCCGTAACCGAGACGGAGCTTACTAGATGGCAGGTGGGATGGCTGTTGGAGCCCGGGCGATAGCTGACAACAGCAGGTCATAGCGGCACCGTGTCTCGGCATATCGACCGATGCGATATCACTGGGCGTGTGGCGCATCAAGATCTGTATCCCTTGGGCAGTTGTTAAACTGGAGATGCTATTTCTGAGTGACGTATACAAATGTGAAAATCACCAAAGTGGAATCATGATGCTTGGGCTCCTCGTTTCGGAGCCAATAGCGTCAACGCCATCCGCGGCTTTCGCGGCCCTACGTACCTGATAGCTGTTTCCATCGTGCTTGCTTTTCCCTCTCTCTCATTTGTTTCCTTGCTGTGATCGTCAAGCAAACCGCAGGGCCAGGTTTCGGGAAAACAGGCTAATGTTGCCCTAGTTCGATATTGCCGGGATGGCGCGTTCGCCCTAAGCGGCTTCTCTTGTGCGCCAGCCTTATCACCGCCATAAAAATAAAGGACAATGTTCGGGGGTCACAAAGACACACACACACACACAGCTAGAGATCCGGCAGACTGCCGACAGGGGGTGGGCGGACATGGCGCCGGCGCCAAGGGGACCACCTCCGTCGGGCCAGGGAGTCCGACCTGACGCACCGAGACTGGGACGATCTAGAAGGCTAGCCAGACGCGCCTGGTGCGGCGTGGCCGGCCCCCTCTGCCGTTTATTCCTTTTTTTCGTGCGACACAAACAATCTTGCCGGCTGTGTCCAGAATAGCGTTGTCGCCGCCGCCGCCGCCGCCGCCGCCTCGCTGATCACATAAAGGGGGAAATGGGCATGTCGTCTGTTGTCTTCACATGCGAATTACCCCAGATCTTCACGTCCCTCGGCCAGGATGGGCAGAGCGAGAAGAACAGCCAAGCAATGAGTTGAACAAGAAAAAGAAGAGCCCCACAGAGAGCAAGCAATCTCGTCTGATGCTGTATGCGAGCGTTTGTTGGCACACAAAAACTTCAAAAAGGTGACCAAAACCGGTGACGCCTCCCCTCCCTGATCGAGCCAGCCCATGCATGCCTACGCTTCATCCCCTGTGCGCCGAGCCACGGCGACGGAAGCCAGGGCTTCGAACCCGAAAGGAATCAGCTCACACATCCAGAGCTTTACTGCACGGCACCCATATATTGAACGCCCACCGCGCGATGATGTCGGAGATCTAAAAATAACACACAAGCTAAAAAATCGCCGCTGGTTTTCTTTTCTCCCTCCATTCTCCAAGCCCCTTGCTTCCTTGGGAGACGGGGGAGCCCCCCCCCCCCCCCCCCTCCCCAATGGGGACACCCCGCTGTGAAATGAGCCAACGCGCGAAAGAGGAAATTCGCCGATGAGCCGACTCAGGGCCTGTCAACGCTATCGCCGAGCCGCTGCCCCATCCATGGGATGGCGGCGGCGGTGGTGGCGGCGGGGACTTTGGCGATGGGATCCTGGCCGGCCCATCTGGCTCGAGGCGATCCATTTTGATTCCACGGCGTTAGTATTTTTTTTTTCTCTCTTCTATTTTCCATTGATGGCAATGACCAGCCAGCCCGCCCCGGCAAGCATGGCTGATCCTGCGGTATTTCAGGGCCGTTAGATGGGCGCGCGCAGCTCTGAAAACCGCCCTTCTTCTGGCTGACTTGTGTGGGGCGAGCAGGAGTTGCATGCGGTCAACATCAGCTTCCCGCCCCCTGTCTGTGGCTCGGCATTTGCTCTGTTGGGGGAGGGGTACATGGTCTGGGTGGGGCCCTTCAGGTCGGGGTACAACGCTAGCAGGTCGGCGAACAGAAAGATGAGCAAGGCACACACCCCCACGGGCAATGTGAAGATGATAGGGTCGATATGGTGGGGACAACTGGGTAAAACCTAGCCAGGACCCTCGCTGCTGTAACAACAAACAGAGAGGCAAAAATCAAAACGAGAACAATGCCGCCGTATGCGGAAATCGGCCGGTCGGCGATGGCACGAGGCGAGGGAGGGGGGTCCCTGGCGGCATCGGGTCGGCAAGGAGCAAGGAGGGGCGCTAGCAAGTTGCGAATAACTTCAGAATCTGTGTCGAAAAAAAACCCCTGCACTCCCACACCCCTCCATTGTCGCATTTCCATCTGATTTCGTCACCCCTTGAATGCGGGGCCGCCCGGGGGCCCACCCTGCGCGTCGAATAAAGTCTTTACGACATACTCGTTCGGGAATGTGATCTGACCCGTGGTCGGATCCGGGCCCATACGGCAATACCTCTGGCGCATGCGGCTAGGTAGGTAGGTAGAACCCCCTTCACGCCCCCCCCCCATCCACACGCACATCGGCAATAGTCCCTGAAAGAGCAGAAACAAGCGAGGCGCAGGGTTTATGGCCGCTCGCTACCGTCCCACCACCCCCGGCACATCCAACCTGGGACGGATGGCCATCTCTTTGGCAAAAAACAAAGCCGCTCGCGTCGGCCATCGGCCCATGGCAAAAAAAAGGCAAAAAAAAAGGCAAAAAAAAAAGAAGCTCCGTTCACGAACAGCACACGACTCGTCGACTTCGCCATCTGATGGGTGCACGGGAGGCGCTCGCACTCCTTTCCCCAAGTGCCGTCCGCCTGGGCCCAACCTTGTGACCATGTGGACCCTCCCTCGCCTGCCGTTCGGGGGGGCGTCGTCGGCTTCTAGAAAAACCGTATTATAGCGTCAGGACACGGATGATACTTTGTCGAGACGCTCGCAGCAGGGCTTACGTATGCAGCACAGTAGCTCGGGGAGGCTTGTCGGCAGTGGACAAGACCGCACCGCACTTCTTGCCGTCGTTCATCGGGGGAGGAGACTAGTATGTCGCCAAAAAGAAAAGACGACCCGTTTTCTGGCTGTTGGTTGGGAAATGGCAAATTGGTGTCCAAAGCCTGCGTCGAGAGATTGCGTCCCGAGACGAGCCCTCGTGCCGTTGTCGCTTACAACTGTTTTGTGGGACGCCTCCTGATTCTCCCCGACTCCATCCCCAACGGCTTTTTTTTTTCTTTTGCT
>NW_008804545.1:1565212-1574525 GCF_000145635.1 Gaeumannomyces tritici R3-111a-1
CTCCGTTCACGAACAGCACACGACTCGTCGACTTCGCCATCTGATGGGTGCACGGGAGGCGCTCGCACTCCTTTCCCCAAGTGCCGTCCGCCTGGGCCCAACCTTGTGACCATGTGGACCCTCCCTCGCCTGCCGTTCGGGGGGGCGTCGTCGGCTTCTAGAAAAACCGTATTATAGCGTCAGGACACGGATGATACTTTGTCGAGACGCTCGCAGCAGGGCTTACGTATGCAGCACAGTAGCTCGGGGAGGCTTGTCGGCAGTGGACAAGACCGCACCGCACTTCTTGCCGTCGTTCATCGGGGGAGGAGACTAGTATGTCGCCAAAAAGAAAAGACGACCCGTTTTCTGGCTGTTGGTTGGGAAATGGCAAATTGGTGTCCAAAGCCTGCGTCGAGAGATTGCGTCCCGAGACGAGCCCTCGTGCCGTTGTCGCTTACAACTGTTTTGTGGGACGCCTCCTGATTCTCCCCGACTCCATCCCCAACGGCTTTTTTTTTCTTTTGCTTTTCTTTTCCTGCTCTCGCATATCTGGGACCCCCAAATATCCCCAGTGCCCCCGCCAAAGCTGCTGACAGACGGGATTTCGGCTTTGCCCATCTCCCAATCGGAGACGGGACCTTTGCAGACTATGTAGGGCCTTGGCAGTACGTACCTACCTACCAGCTTCTCAAGCATGAGAAGCCGCCTTCAACCGGACACACAAGACGCTTGCGCGAGACTTGGGGACCGCAGTGATTGGTGATTGGTGGTGGATGGGCTGGCAGATCGGCAGGCTGGGCCTCGCACAAGATTCTCCGCACGGGCGAAAATGCCGGTGAGTGACCAAGGGGGAAGCGAAGCAGCATGGTTGTGCCATTTTTTGCTGGGGAGGGGTTTATTGTTTTCCTCTTTCGGTCATTCGTTTCTCCACACTTCCTTCCGGAGCACACGGGCCACGCGTTCTAATATCACCCATGAAACGATGCAAACCTTGCTCGCAGGAGAAAAAAAATCCACTAACGTGGCGGACGTTTCTGCTATGCACAAATCCCATCATGCCCGAACCGAAAACCGCCGGGACTCAGCCCCTTTTTTAAGGTTACAAGAAAGTTCCCATGCATCCCGCCGCCATCAATGCGAGGTTTGGCAGAGAGACGAGACCCGACCGGCTGGAGGCGCGCCCCAGCGGTGTCATGTCAAGGCCCCCGTCGGTACAGATTCCAGGGATCACAAACCTTGGTACGGTGGATCCTGGTGGTACATCAGTTTGGCTTGGTTTTCCAAGGAAGAAAATGTATTTTGCATCCGCCGCACTAGGGTTTGTGATCCCTGGGACCTGTAGAAAAAAAAGAAAAAAAAAAGGCAAGCCATATCCCGGGCCCGCCGAGATGGGAAAATGGGCGACGGGCGGGGGGACGTCTGGGAGCAGTGGATAAAGTTCCAAAATTATCTCGATGCCCACCCAATCGCAACACAGCAGCCCTCAGCTTTTCGTCGCACCAGTTATAGGTGGGGGCCTTTAAACATGGACTGCGGGCAGGCAGGCTGTTTGTAGCAGCAGTGATTGGTGGAGTTGTATCTCCAGTGAGAAGAACAGTACCTATGAGATGGAATATATTGGCAGACGAGGCACCAACATCTTCACAAGGACCTGATGTCTACATACCAGGCAGGTGCCTACAAACACGCACCCTCTCTAAACACATTGAAGAACCTGATTCGTTCTCTGTCTGGGCTTTGCTTTCCCGGCAAACCCGGGCGTGACCGCCAGTTTGTGTGTCAGGAGCTAGAGTTGCTGACGGCCGTCAGGGGTATGACACGAACAGAAGAGGCGAAGGCGGGGGATCGCGTTCTGACAATCTTTGAATCTTTGCATGGGCCTTGCCTGATGCGTTGCGCAAAAAGTCAATGGCTGTGGGTTGTCGGGTGGGGGATCTCGCGCTCGGGCTCTTTTGTTTCTTTGAGGCTGGCACGTTGGCTTGTCGCCTAGCAAAAACCACAGTGACGGTACCGCTTGGGGCACCACCCTAGGATGGAGTGGTATCCGTATACTATACGGCGGCTACGAGAAATGGGGAAATCATATTCAGGACTGCCGCCGCCGCGCCCCTTGCCGCGTCTTGCGTCATGATTCTGCGCGAAGCCGACAACTTGATCGGTCTGCGGTAGTACGCACCGCTGCTGGTACCACCCTCCACGACTTTCCCATGGCAATACCAGCCGTCAATTAAGGGAAAACTCGGATATCGTGATTTGTATGCTTTTTGGCGAGCGAATGGACGCCAAGGCTCGCCCATGGTCCGTGGACTGAAACGACAACTTGACTTCCATGCTGGCAGACTAATTAGGTATGGGATGCCTCGACTTTTTTTGTCCACCGCCCGCCCGCGCGCGTGTGCCTTGTGACCCGAGAAGCGAGAGTGCTACGGGTGGGTTGATCAGGCCAGGGCAAACGCTTGCTCTGTCTCTGGGAGTGGAGCTCGGAGAGTGAGAAACTCGCCGAGACGACGCACCACTGATGCGCTTCTGCGCAAAACCTTGAACTGCATCATGATGCAGGCTGAATCCTAGAGGGCTTGTGGAAGCGAGCGAGGGTGAGGGGCTTGACCAACGAAAGGTCGGGGAATCCTCGCTCGGCAGGGGGGGGGATGCGATGAGAGGAAAAAGAAAATCGACTTGCGGGGGCGACAACCCGAGGGCGTGGGTTGGACCCGCCCCGCGCATTCCGACAAGGAGAAGGCCCGCCGCCAGAATGCTGGCGGGAAGAAGGCTGCTGGAACGGATGCTCCATGAGAGAGAGAGAGAGAAGCAACAACACGGACGGGCGAGTGGGGGGAGGAGGTCAAGGTGGCGGGCAGGCAGCAGCAGCGATATCCCGGCGCGGCGTGGGATGGCATTTGCTGGCGGCGATCTGCTCGCCCGAAGCGGACGTGGTATTGTTTCGGACAGGGCGCTGATCTTACACCGGTCGACCCTCCTCGTTTCTGATCGGAAACGCCCGCATTGGCGAATGCGATTACGGCGGGTAAATCGTCATTTTTTATTCCATTGCATTAGGGATGCGTGTGGCTGTGTGTGTGTGTGTTCTGTTTTCGTCCCTTTTTTTCTTTTCTTTTTGCCCCCCCGATTAGCCTTGCCTACGCTCTATACCGTTTAGGCCCCTGATTGTGCTGATCTTCGGAGGAAAAACGGAGGCTGAGCGCGTGGTGGTGCCGGGGTCGGGAAAGCAAGGAGAGATGGATGTGTTGCACGACAGATGTATGAGCAAACAGGTGGTCGGCATAAGAATTGCAATAGAGAGCAAAGATGCATAGTAATGAGAAACACTTGCTGGATGGGGCCGTTCCGATGATATCATCCCCGGGCAAATGCGCCTCCAAGGTGGTATTCCAAGATGGCAGAGGACACCTTGATCGGCACTGGCCGAGGTTGGGACCGACCAAAGAAAGATGTGTGTGAACCGGAAAGCGCCGCATTCTGTCTCACTTGGTGTACATAAATCCACATCTACGGGGAGCCAATCGCGCGTCGGAATGTCTTATCTCGGGAAGTGTTCGGGGTTTTGCTTTTTCTTTCTCAGCCTCCCAACAACGACATGGAATTTCAGCCTGGTAGACTGGCTCAAGGAGAAGAAAAAGGAAAGCGAAAACACCGAGGCGGAAGCGAGGGCAGCAGGACAAACTGTAAACCACACAAGCCCTCCGACTGGGTAGCGTTTGCGATCCACGTCGTAGCAAATAGTGCCATGCAGCTGGCCTCTTTTGGCCATGTGACATGCCGGGGGACGGCTCCCCTAAGCATTACGAGGGCACGGTTGAAGAAGCGAAAAAAAAAGAAAAAAAAAAGGCTCGACGTTTTCGTCTCGCATCCGTTTGTAGCAAGCAGGGTGAGCGGTAAGGGGGGCTGGCGGTGGTGGTGTGTGGCGCGGGCGTATACGTCGAGCGTGCGTATCGGCGGATCGTATCCTGAAGCACACACTGCCTTCCAAGAGAGGGATGATAGCATTTTGTCAGGTCGTCATCTCGGTATCGGCAGTGGGAAACAAAAGAGGGGGGGGACCCGATGCAATCCTTACGGGTTTTGTTTATACGTTGGTCTGAGAGGTCCATGTTTCCACGTGTTGCCGAGAGATGGATGTGTGGGTGTCGTGCTCGCCCGTCTCATGCCTGCCCTGCCTGTTCCATATCAGGGATTCTTTTATCCAATTAATTTCACCTTGGTGCCATCCATCCCTTGCGTGCTCTTCGTCTTCATTTATTTCCTTGTTTATTTTTTTTCTGTAGCTTCTTCCTTTGGAAACGTTATCCATCCTTCGAGCGGGGGAGCTCCATTCTCCCATGTCCTGGACGGGGTAAGGGATTGACCAAAAAGGGCAGGTTGCCGCTTCGGACCTTGGCAACATTCAGAATGCGGGCAGAAACCGTCGCCGACAAGACTTGAATTGATTGCCTCGCTGTCGCACCAGTCACGGCTGCCTAATGCAATTAGGAGATCTGCACGGCAGGCGAGCCATGATGTCAATCCAAATCTCCGCCGTCTCCTTGTTTGCTCACTCCTAGACGACGCTATCCGTAAGCTTCCCCGATGTCGCATGGCTAAGCCGGCCGGCTGTCAAAATGGTTGGCCCGTTTCTGTCTCTAGTACCAAAGTACTCTAGCACCAAAGTACCCATGCAACCCATGGACCCATGGCAGGCGTGTGGTCTCGGGATTGGGATTTTGGGGGGGTGTTCCTAGCCCGGCGTGTTGTGGTTCGTGCACGTGTGGGTGGCATCGGGGCGACGAATCAGGTGGTGCGGTGGTCGCCTTTTGCTCCAATCTCAGCCGCTTGTCGCTGATGTGGTGATCCAGGGGATTGGGATGGCACTAACGAGGATTGCCGGTCCCGTCCATTATTAGCCTTTGCTATTACATGACGGTTCCGGGATTTCGACCCACCCATGTTCCCACCCTTCGAAACGATCTGCCCAACTCTTTCTCGCTACCCTAGTTTTGAGTCGCTGAAGCTTCCTTTTTGTTCCTTTTTTTCTGCCCCGGTGTGTCCAAAATCTCGTATTTCCCGTTCCCTGGCCCTAGTTAGAGTTTTTTGCTGTCCAGTCGAGGCACAAACGACGAGCGCCCGTGCAGGGTCCCCGGGGGCAGATAGGGAGAGATAGAAAGTGAGAGAGAGAGAGAGAGAGGGGCCCTAATGCGGCAATGCGCTCGAGATGAGCTGGATGATTCCATGCGTGCATGCTCTTAGCGTTTTATCATCCGGCTTCGGCTCCCAGCCGAGGCGCATGGTTCGGCACATGAACACGAGCATGATTTCACTGCAGAGGGGGGAAGGGGGGGCACTTCTGAAGCTTGGCACGACGCTCGCTCGCTTGCTGCGCCGTCTGATTTGTCCCTTTCGTTTTAGCTCGGCATGGGGTGGTGCCCTCTTTTCCATGCTGACCATGACCCGGGCAGCGACTTCCCAGGAGGTGGACAAGGGACAAGTGGACCCACACAGCAACGGCCGAACTTTAACCTAACCAACGGCCAAACCGGCAGAGGCGGAGGGTGCGATTGAATCAGCTTCCCTGGGCTGGGTCCCTGGCAGTTGACTCGGCCGAGCCTTGGTGCGGGAGCTTGACCCGGCAGGCAGTGTCAGGCAGCGTCAGGTAGCGTCAGGTAGCGTCAGGCTGGAGTTGATGTCTCTCCCGCTGACTCGACCAGAGTCTTGGTTGCCGCGTGCAGGACAAATGGTTCGGGACGTGCATTCAGGCGATGGATCAGTGACATTCATTGGTCAGTGGCATTGATCATTTGATCACCGCATTAGCGCATCGCCCCGCGGGGGGGACCTGGGTTGCTCGCACGGCTGATGGGCGGGAGATATTGGATCTGGCATATTCTGGCATATTCTGCTATAGATCTTCTGCTATAGGGTCCTAGCCTCTGTCTGCGCCTGGCTGTATTGTATAGGTGGCTGTATAGGTGGCACGGGGAAATGCCGTATGGCAGGTGCCAAATATTGGTAATACCAAGAAATGTTCCGTAATGCGGCAGCCTCAATCTCACCACGGGCCCACTGTCTCAAATGTGCCTATGTTGCAGTCAGTCACGGGGCGCGTGCCGCACCACCACGGCGGCACAGGACAGAGATGCTACGGTACGCAGTAGCACAGGGCGATGCTGGAGGTAGGTGGTGGGTAGCACTCGAGGGAGGGTTGACGGTTGGCCGCGTGCGAGGCGGCGAGCACGACGGGCTTAGCAGCTGAGATAAGGTTGGGCAAAGCCAGGGCAAAGCCAGTCCTGCTGCTGCTGGGCGAAAGATGTGCCTACGGAAACGGGCGGGCGCTGCCTCCTCGAGCTCCTTTAGGCGGGAGCTATTTTTACGTCCCCTCTACCCCGAGGGCCGCTTAATTTGCCAGCCGACGTGCGGCTGGATTGAGCCTCGCCTGTGCCGGGTCTGGTGTGCATTACTGTATATCGTCAGCCACAAGACCGTATACAGCTCGCCCACCCCAGGACTGCCCGGCGGCCACTGCGCTCGATCCAGTGCTGAGTGCTGGCAACGCTGGCCAACATGCCGCCCAACAAAGGCAAATGGAAAGAACGCCACGGCTCGATGATCCATGGTCCATACCGGCCCTCGTTCCTGGGCCGGCAGGGGGCCAGCCCGGGCAGCTTGCTGTCTGTGGCAGTGTGGGCCCACCGTCGATATCCCCGACCCGGGCAGGCCTGACGGTACTGGACAGGGCCGCTGGCGACATTTCACCCACCCCCGCCCGGGGGAAAAGGGCAGGGGATATGGGCAGGGGTGTACTGGTGTTGGGGCCAATGCTTCAGCTCGGCTCGTGCGTTGCTTCATTTCCAGCCACGCAGACGCTGCCTGCCAAACTAAATTGACCCAGGAAGACGCCCGCCCGCACGGACTCCGCCAGCTCCGCTCCCTGATCGAAACGGGGGCCTGGGGAGGGTGGCAGATCGGGAGCTAGTCCAAGAACGGATATCAAATCGCCAGCAAGCAACCGCGGTTGTGATTACATGATGCTCCCCTCCTTTCTTCCCGCTGAAGCCGCGGCTGTTGCTGCCCTCTTCCCCAGGGTCGATTTGCCGCGGTCCGCATTCCACAGCGTCTCTCCCGGTCCTGTCAAACCGCATCTCATGCAATGGCCGGGGCCCTGCTCAGGAGAGAGATCTTTGCTGAAGGAGGAGGTCGGTTCGGCAGGCATCGTGGCACGCCCGCCTGGGACCGGGGCCTGTGCCTTTTTTTTTTTTTGTGCCCACCACTTTTGCCATCCGCGTGCCATTCTCCTGGCGCTGGGTGCGGCAATCTCATCTTGTCGCCTTTCACTTCTGGCCACTGACGGGAGAGGCGCGGCGCCTGTCAGCCGCCCGCGGGCAGCGTGGCCACTCACAACCATCGAACCCCCATTTCCTATGCCCCCCGCCCTCCCTATCGCTCTGCTCCAATCCCACCGACGGTGATGATCTCGCTCGACCAGTCGTCAGATCTGTGATCTCGTCGGTTGGCGCTGACGACGATGCTAATGCCGGCACTTGATTGGGGTTGCTGGAGCGCCCGACCGACAGGGATTGGCCAGGCTGGCGGGCTTCTTTGCCCGTGATGGAATCGATGGGTGATGCCTTCCGTCTTTGGCCGTTCTTTCCCCGCCGATATTTCGTCAAAAAGACCAATATTTCACAAAAAGCCATGCGTCTCGGTTGTCTGGACCCTTGTTCAAGCCCTTTCTGGCGGCGTTTGTGCGTCTGCTTTCCCCTGATATGGACGAGCCACGAGGTCAACGCACCTGCCACCACGCTATTGCTCCCTACCTATTACTCCCGACCCACCCTGGATGGCGGTTGTGCTGGGCAGGGAGTTGTGCGAAAAAAGCAAGTAAAAAAGAAGCGAAATGCGGCAGATGGACGAGAGGAAATCCCCGAAAAAAGGAAAGAAAAGAAAAGAAGAAACTCCACATGGCCACTATTCTAAACGGCTCGGAAACATTCAAGACGCCAAAAAGATGCCCGACGTCGGTTCAAAGTGCGAGCCAAAGCTGGACGTGGACGGCAATCGCCATATCCAGACGCAACAAGCGGTCGCTAATCAGTGATTGCTAATCAGCGCATGGCAGCCCTGTCCGAGATGGGCGGCGGGCATTACCCGAATCCCGCGCGCATTGCTTAGGTGCTGTGATATTGGCCAAGGGAAACAGTCGCGAGGCAATCTGGTCAGATCGAGGAGGCCCGTTTCTTTTTCTGCCCCGTGCAACGATGTAGGCGGGTACTCTTGTGCTGCGCATGCGAGGGGCCGGGCTCGCTACCCTCGCCGACCCAGCGAGAGAGAGAGACGGAGAGAGGGCGCGGCCAGCCAGCCAGCATCCGCCCGTGTGCATATACGTACTGGCTAGTGCGCTTGAGACTGGGAAGGGGAAAGTAGTAGTCGTCCCTCGGCTGAGCCGAGCGTCTGGGCAGCGTGTGTGTGTGTGTGTGTGTGTGTGTGTGTGTGTGTGTGTGTGGGAAAGGGTGAGTGTGAGTGTGTGTGGTGCATACCGGCCGGCTCAGCTGGCTGCTGGGGCCGGGGTAGTCAGAATGGCACGCTGCGCGCGCTAGGGTGACCGCCGCCCGCCTAGGCACGGCTCGCTGGGTTCGTCTGGTCTTTTTTTTTCTTCTTTTCCTGTTCCTGTTTGCCGGCCGCGGCCTGGTCTAGACGTGCTGGGTTGGGATGCATTTGCTTGGCTGCACAGAGAGGCGGCGGCTCATGCCCGGGTAGCCTCCCTCCCAAGACTCGATGGGGGTGGGATGCCATGGTGAGAATGACACCGGCAGGGCTCGTCCGTCAGCACCTCCATCTATCCTCGGTACGTATCGCCGGCCTGTGAAAGCACTGCCCCCGGCTGGGAATGCAGAGTACCTAGGTATCCGACTTTCCCACCTCGCGACATGACGCCCTCTTCGGTCCACTCCCCCCAAAGAAAAAGCGAAGAAAGGGCCAAGAGGGAAGGGGTGGTGGTGGTGCACGCCATCCACGCCATCCATGCCATGCCGCCATGCCGCCATGCCGTCTCCTGCCCTGCCCTCCCCCTGCCGATGGAGACTTGCCGACCTACCTAGGAACTTGGCCTGCATGCGCACTTCCTTCCTTCCTGATTCCATCCAACAACACAACTTGGAGATGCAGTCGAAGCGGTGCGCTAGTCCCGAAACCAGTGGAAAATCAACGATTGCCTCTCCCGGGGCTGACCCCTGCAACGCTAGGCCACCCAAGGCCACCCTGATCCTGGTCCTTGCCTGGCTTACGCCCACGCCCCATGCCATCCGGCACGGTAGGGGGCTCTATGCCTTTTTTCTTTCTTTTC
>NW_008804545.1:1575515-1626718 GCF_000145635.1 Gaeumannomyces tritici R3-111a-1
CCCCCCCCCCCCCCCCCCCCCCCCCGCGACATGTTCTCTTGCTTGGCTCTCTCTTTGGGGCGCCTCTGCCACTCCCCTCTCTCGTAAACCCGGTCCCCTGATGTCTTGGGTGCGGGCGTGGGTGTGGGTGTGGTGTGGGCGTGTTCATCCATGTATGTGTGTGTGTGTGTGTGTGTGTGTCTGTGTATGTATTCTGGAGGGCAACCTAAACAAGCTACATACATATCCAACTGTCCCTCCCGCCCGCCACGCCACTACCCGTTGTCGCGGCTGGTCTGTTTCTATTGTACGCTTCCGGCTTCCCATCGACCGTTGTACGCTTTCCCCCCTCCACTCCTCGAGCCCGGACCAGCACGTGTGCGCCTTACTCCCCCTTGTCGGACGCACCGCATACCACCAGCATCATACCCGTCTTCCTCCCTGGGCGATCCGCGAAGAGCTGAACGAGAACAGCGCCACACGCCTGCACGCCCGGATCACAGGACCGACCCAGACCACACCCCGAGGCAGTCTTTGTCTCTGGTCTTTGGCAAACCCCTCCCCGACTCTGGCCCTCCGCTATCATTTCTATCTTTACTGGCTGTTTTTGTTCTTGTTGACGAAACGAGACCTGGCATGCTGTAGCTTGTCCTCGCCTCCTGAAGCAGGGTTTGGGATATACGTCTGAAGCAGGGCGGAGAAAGAGAAGGCTCAAAGCAAAGGCGGAAAGAGAGAGTGTGCGTGGCAGCTGCGCCCGCCTGTCGACCTTTTTATCCGGCGTGCATATCTAGTGGGCATCGCCCGGACCTGGCCAGTCTCTTGAAAGGCACCGCGTCCCCATATCATATCCAACGTCCGTTAGCTGCACTTTTGCCCGGCTCGTTCAGACGACAAACCCCACCGACAAACAAACGAACCAGACTTGGGACGAAGGGCCATCTGTGCCAGTTCGCCCAGCAAAAACACCAACAAAGGCAGGGCTGCGCCGAGAGCCACCAAAGCCGTGGCTCCCTTCACCGTGCCTCCTCCTCCAACAACACCGCCGGGACATGACAGTTCCTGTTTCCCCCAACGCACCATAACACCGCTCTCAATGGGGATTCTAACCTGCCTCGACTCCCGACCTCGCCTGGCCTTCCCGGGCACGCCGCCAGAGCTGGTGAGCCCGAGCTCGTCGACCTACTCCTCGAGACCGTCCGAGGCCGCTCTGCCGTCACCACCACCCATGTCCAGCTATGAGCAGCCGACGGCCGAGCTGCTTCGCGGGAAGAGCCCCGAGGACTCGAGGCAATCTCCCCGGGAGCAGCAGCAGCGGCAGCAGCAGCAGCAGCAGCAACTACCGCAGCCGCCCCAACAACAACAACAACCACAGCAGCAGGAGCGTCAAGTGCTCCCGCCCCTAAGCAGCATTCTAACCCTCACCCAGGACGGACGGCCCCTGCACTCGCCCGTGTCCGAGGGCCGCCGCGCCTACTCGGCCACCGCGTCCCCGCTGGATAGGCCACACACCTCCAGCGCGTCCTCGTCGTCCTACTTCCCCTCCTCGGCCGCCACCGCCGCCGCCGCCGCCGCCGCCCCGCTGCCGCGCCTTAGGGCGGGGCCGTTCGAGCCGAGGTTAGACGAGCGGCCGTCGCTCTTCCAGCCGCTGTCGAGGGATCCGTTCCCGCGCCCGCCGCTGTCGCCCCAGTCCCGCGACGGGGAGCCCACGCATCAGCAGCAGCAGCAGCAGTACCGGCCATCGTCCGCGGCCGACAGGGGCTCAGACTACGGCCCGCCGCCGCCGCTGCCCGCTCTGCACCAACGGGGCGAGTACTCGCCGCACTCGGGCCGGGCGCAGTTGGAGCGGTACCCGGCGCCGCTGACGGGCGTCAAGCGGGAGGCGGACCAGATGAGCGGCCACCACCATCACCACCACCACTACCAGCAGCAGCAGCACACCCAGCAGCTTCAGCGCGCCCCGTCCATCCACCACCACCACCACCACGCCGCGCCGCCTCCTCCTCCTCCGCCGACTCCTCCCGCGGGCGCCATGGTGGTGGTGGTAGCGTCGTCGTCGTCGTCGTCGTCGTCGTCGAGCGAGGGCGGCATGCCGTCCAAGGACGGGCTGGGCCCCAAGATCTGGACGGGCACGCACTTCCTGCCGCGGTTCGTGCGCGCGGCCGAGGTGCCCGGCGAGGGCACGTGCTACTTCTACGACGACGGCAGCCACTGCAAGGCCGTCATCGACGGCGAGCAGGTCAACGCGCACTGGGGCGTCACAAAGGCCGGCAAGCCCCGCAAGCGGCTGGCCATCGCGTGCATCACCTGCAGGGAGAAGAAGATCAAGTGCGACCCGGACTACCCGCGCTGCGTGCAGTGCGAGAAGTTTGGGCGCGTGTGCAAGTTTAAGAATGCGTGAGTTTTTTTTTTTTTGTTGTTGTTGTTGTGTCTGTTGTACCTACATGACTCGTTGATACTGACTGTTTATATCTCTCCCCCCCCTGATAGTCCCCCGTGGCGGCAACAACACCTCCCCATCAACTCCCCCCGCCGAGATGGACGAGTCGAGGCGCCTGGGCGGCAGCATGGTGAGGCCGCCGCCCGTCATGGACGGGCCCCGGCCGGGCAGCAACTCGAGCGCCTCGGTCTCGCCGCGGACCGTGCTGAGGCCCGCGTCGCCCGACATGATGAACCCGACCCCCGCCAAGCGCCCGCGCCTCGGCGGCTTCGGCGACCACGGCTACAGCCACCACAGCCACCAGCAGCAGCAGCCCCAAGCGCCGCCCTCGTACTCGCACTACACCCACGCGCCCCAGCAGCACCCGCCGTCGCCCTACTCGCACCACCCTTACCCGCCGCCGCCCCAGCAGCAGCAGCAGCAGCACCAGGCCGAGAGGCGGCGGTCGCCCGTCATGCTCCCCCTGCCGCTGCCCGTGCCGCAGCTCCAGCGCGACCCGAGGGACGGCGGCGGCGCAAAGCCCGACTGGCACCATCGCCAGCACCAGCAGCGGCACGACCTCCCCCGCATCCACGATGACCCCCGCCGCGGCTGGCAAACAGACTCGTATGTGCACGACCCTCAGCCCCGCATCCAGCACCCACACCAGCACCAGCACCAGCACACGTATCACCACCGGCACAGCCACCATGACAACATCCCCCGCTCGCCCGCGTCGCATGAGCTGCCCCCGCTCTCCGCCTCGGCGGCCCCCGCGCGCGACGGCCGTCAGGGCCTGGACGCGCCCGTGGTCGGCGGTGGTGGTGGTGTGGATGGGCAGGCCCAGCGGCCGCACCGTCACTCCCACTAGACAGAGGGAATCTTGGAAGCAAGGCGAGAATTAAAAAGGCTCACAAAACGCGAATCCAAAAGATACGAATCCAGAAGACTCGATGCTCGCGCATAGCGGACCTGGCCTGGACGCTCCCGAAGAATTCTGTTCCCAAAACAGTGGCTTGGAGAAGAGCCTACGAGAAACAATAAGAAAAAAATCACGAAACAAAAAAAAATCCGAACAAGACGCGACGTCAATGGACGACCTCGGCGACGAACTGGGGCTTCCTCTCTGATCTCTCACAACGTCTCCGAAACGGGCAACCGCCCCCTCTCCTCATTTCCTTACCATCTTGTCTCCATTGTTCTCTATCATGCGAAGCATTTATGCCTTTTTGGCCACAAAAAAGGGTGGATTGCATTCATCCCGGCGTTGGTTTACTATTTTATGCCTGGAACTATTTTCTCTCTGTTTCCCGTCTTCGTTTCCCTGTCGATATTTATCACGTCACTATTTCTTTACACGGTTAATGAGGCGACAGCGTAGGGATGGCACCCCTGAGTCTTGGGGGGACCGGGCGAGACTTTGTGGGAATCGGGCGGGCGTCTTTGTGGGAAGGGAATGGGACGGAGATGGCATGTTTTTTTTATTTATTTTTTATCTCTCTCTTTTTCTCTGACTTTTCTTCCACTGCGGACGGATTCCACATGGAGCGGTGGGCGGCTCATGCCTACCTGGTGTCTGTGTAATATTTAGTATATATATATATACCCTGTACATTAGCAAACCACCCGCAGCTGCGGCGAACGACAGCATGGCGCTTTGAACATCATCTTGTTCCCCCCCTTGGATCTTGTCCCTGGCCTGGTGATGACGAGGTGGCCGATGAGAAGCGTGTTTAGCCGTCCAGATACGTGCGTACACAGTGGCACCCCAAGCACCTGCCTCGGCAAACCCCCAACAGGTTCCCCCACCTTGGGCAGTACAAGGGCGGCTGGTTCAGCAGCTTGCTCCGCATCTTGTCGTTCCTGCGGCTCCGCCCGACCAGCTCCCAGAGTGGGGGGGACGGACGGCAGCCCGAGCTCGAGTCTTGTGTGCTCCGCTCCCGGAAAAGCCGAGCCTGTCTCTGGGCCGCCTTGCGGGTGGCTGGGTCCCAATGTGGCGCCTTGGCGAGTGTGTGTGTGGCTTTGACTTTCACCCCGCCAGCTCCAATGGCTGGCCCACGATTGACATGACGGGGGAGCCGTTAGGATAGCCCCTGGAAATTGCGCCGCAGCACACAGCGGCGAGCTCCCCTCGTCGCAGGTCGGCAAAAGCTGGCCCTCCCGAATCCTTTGACATCTGCTGTCTGACGGCTCAGCAATCTCCAGATCTTGTTGCGCATGTCATTTAGCTTTTTTCTTTTGCTTTTTTGTCGTTGTTGCAGTTTCTTGATCCTTTGCGACGCTTATGTTATCCTCCCCCTTTTCCTCCTGGCCTCCCTCCTGCGACACTGCGTCCCCGCTGACGGGCCTGTCCGCCAAGCTTTCATCTGCGGACAGCTTGCTTCTCCGCCTATACCCATCCCATCGCGAACCGGCCCGCGCGCACCCATCGATCGAGTACACAGTAAACCTAAGCTAGCAGTCTCATACGCATTTTCTTATACCAATTGCATCACGGCTGTTCTCTAGGATCTACCCTACATCTTTTCTTTTTTTGTATACGCCATCCTGCGACCTTCTTCCTTGGATACCTCAGCCACATTTGTCATAGGAACGTACACGAGAACGAACCGATACTACGCAACCTTGGATCCCCGCGCGCGCGCGCGCGTCCCGCTGGCATGGGCTTCTTCAGCGCCTTGGCGGCAAATGCCGCTCCCATATTCCTTACCGTCTCGCCCATCTTGTCATACAGTGACCAGGCGTGGTCGATGCACAAGGCGAGGTCGAGCGCCGGGTTTTCACTGGATATTCCTCTCATTTTGATAGTGGCTTCCTTGCTTAGGTGAGTTTCCACTTGGCCCCTCCATATGACTGAGTGTTTTTTTTGTCACTGACGGGGGAGGACACGGTGGGGGTTGCCGTACAGGATATTCTACTACCCCGGCGCCCAGTTCGACCAAGCCCTGCTCGTACAGGCCGTCACAATGGTGGCCATGCAGACGATCCTGCTCAAGGTCGCACTGGACCACCGGCCCGGCCCCTCCCACAAGGGCGGCGACGCCGCGGCGCCCTTTGCCAGCTCGCAGGGCGGCGCGCTGCAAGACTTCAAGCGCCCGTACAACTTTTGGCAGTGGCGGTCTCACAAGCCGTACTGGCAGTTCATACTGTACCTGTTCATCGGCCTGACCATCCTCGAGCTCCTCCTCGCGCCGCTCCACTCCGTATACGCTCTCTACTCGCCTCTGGTCGGCTACCTCGGCCTGGCCGCCGAGGCCACGGTGCCGTTCCCGCAGATGTACGCCAACGCCCGCACCCGGTCGTGCAGGGGGTTCCGGCCCTCCATCATCGTCAGCTGGATCATGGGCGACTGCATGAAGATGTGCTGGTTCTTCACCTCGCCCACCGAGATCCCCGTGGCCTTCAAGGTCTGCGGCGTGTTCCAGGCCGCGTGCGACCTCTTCCTGGGCATGCAGTATCTCCAGTACGGCACCGGGGGCCCGGAGCCGTCCTCGAAGCGGGCCGTCGGGCTCGGGCTCGACGACGGCCACGGCCACGGCCACGGCCACGGCCACGACCACCATCACCAGGGCCATCAGATGCAGCACCTCGCCCCCAACTATGGCTACGGCGGCGGGAGCAGCTTCAAGTCGCCCAACGGACAGCTCGCGGCCGGGTTCGGGGAACCTGCGACGGGTCGTCGGACGCCCAACCCGGACAAGGGCATGCTGGACTGAGCCAACACGCCAACCCTTATCGGGTGAAGGAATCATTGGAGTCGTCCGGAGAATATGCCGCGTCGAGGAACGGAGCTTATGATCGATACCACGGCTCAGTCCCGTTCCTGTGCCGCCATCACAGCCGAGCCGATCGATTTCCTGGGGGAGCCATCCCGTGGCCATGTGGCAACTGCATGGGTAATCCCGAACCAGCACTAGCGGTGGAGCTTTTTGGCCTGTCGCTAGAATCTGTTTCTATGCCCTTTTGGGCGCCCATGACGCGAGGCCGCCGGGCTGGGGCTGGAGATTGGCCGTGTCTTGGAGTGAAGCAGAGTTAGCGGGTACTTCCAGCCTCCTGCACAAATCACGCGGCCGTGCAGTTAGAAGATACTAGAACATAAAATAAATAGATAGAATAGTAACATGAGCTTTGGTGATTTTTTTGCGAGTCTGCTTTTATGCAATTTCGGCTTTTGCTGGTCATTGTTGGCGTGGATTGAGATGCTGCCTGACGTATCGCGCTATCTGGCACTCACCCGCTCCCCCAGCGCGCTCCCGCAATCTGCCCTTGCACCCACGAGAACCCAACCAGAAACCTCTCCCACCACTCGGGATCAGCATTCGCTTCTTTTTCTGCTCCCCTTCCCTCCTTTGTTTGAGCTCGCGGGAAAATTAATATTCTCTCTAAATTTTTTGTTTCGCGCGCGTCACCTTCGGGTTTAATCGTACGTCAAGCCTCGCTGTAAGCCCCAACGCCTCGACGACATCTCCAACCTCCCATCTCGCGCGTCCATCCAGGTATTTGCGGCTTTGGTTCCCAGGTGAGCTTGCCCTTTAGTAGATACGATGTTTTTTTTCATTTGTTTTTTTTTTTCATTACTTGTCCGTTACCTTTTCGCTGGCGAAATCTCCACGCCTATCATCTTCCTCTGGTTGCCAGACTTAGACGAGCGCCCGCCCCACTTCTTCGCTCCTGCCCGCCCCCTCCCTCTCCTCCCCCACGTAGCCTTGCATATATTTCCTCCCAGATCGTGACCTCGGACTCCCAAAACTCTTACCTCTCACCTTTCCTTCTTCATCTCTCAACTTCTCTATTTTACATATCGGCTTTCTTTCGTTGCCTCTCGGCTTCCCTTCCTTACCTTGGACATCCTCACACTTCTCATCTTCCATCCCTCACCTCTCATCTCCGAACAGCCCTCCTCCTGCCTCACCACTCCCGACAGACTTGCCTACACTCCTTCAACCACCCCGCCAGCGGCATCTCCAGATCAGCCAGCCCTCCCTTCTTGACTTCATTCAGCCACTCGGTCAGCGGCATCTACAGCTCACCCAGTCCATCCTGCAAGTTACCGGAAGCGATATATATATATATCTTCCTCCACACTCGGCGCGCAATCACGCTTGATTGCTCTACTAACCGCTTCTTTGATGCCAATAGCAAGACGACGTCTTGTTCATACCAGCAGTGGTGATACCTGGCGTACAGGAAGCGAGCAAGACTTCTAGGCAACGCGCTCAGCCTCCCCTCTCTCACGACATCTCCCCGTCTTCCATTCTCTTCTGCAAGTTTCCCCCTCCCACATCTGCCCCAGCCCAGACTGCCTCGACCTGCGCGACCGCGCGCTCGCCATGCCAGACCATCCTGCTGACAACCATCTCAGGGAATACCACCATCAACAATGGCTCCCTCCAACTTTAAGACCTACGAGGCGCAGTCCCGGCTGCTCGCGGCGGTCCTTGCCAGCGCGCCGGGTCTGAAGTTGGACTTCAAAGGTACGTAAACCACCCGGCGTCAGCTTTCCATGGCTTCCTGCCCCGCTTCCTATCATCACTTCCTTTCTGGGTTTGTACCCAAGAGTAGCCCCTGTGGTTGATTCATCTCGCCTGCCCCACCCCGCGACATGCACATCTACTCTCTTTCAGTTGCTTCGATAACCTGAGACCCTGACCTCTCCCATCCATCCAGCCATAGTAAGGTACTATGGCTCAGACACGACAGCGTCTGGCCTGGAGCATCGCTTTCGGCCGATTAAGAAGCAAGTGGCTGCCATTCGTGATGCTGCCGCCAAAGGGCAAGACGTAAAGGACATGCAGGATATCTTCTTTATGAACGAAAAGGGTAAAGTTTCCTCTTCGCGCGCGTGTTTTTCACCAGGCCAAGTTGTCTAGGTTTTCGGGTCCTTTTCCCTTCAACTCGATATCTCTTGCTTCACTTTGTACCCCCCCAAACATGTAACCGCCTCACTGTTTTCTTCCCCTTCATGTACCCCATTTCACCCTTCTGTGGCTGGTGGGCTTGTATATCGGCGCCCTGTCGATCCTGTCACCGGCTGATACTGACTAATCTCCTCCCTCGTCTTGCCTTGACTTCACTTTTTATACAGAAATCCAGAAACACTATGGCGAGAGCACCGCTCAGGGACTGGAGTTCCAGTTCCGCAGCGTCAAGAGGGACGCCAAGGCGCTCAAGGACGCCGTCGCCAGGGGCGAGAACCCCGTCACCGCCGTTGGCAGGCCGGGCCCCTCCACCCCAAGCAAGCGCAAGGCGGCCGCCGCCACCCCCAGGACGGGCGGCAGCACCACCGCCAAGCGCCAGCGCAAGAAGGGTCCCGGCAGCTCCGACGACGACGATAAGGAAGTCGACTACGAGGCCATGGACGTCAAGACCCCGACGAAGCCCAAAGCCAAGGCCAACGCCGCCAACGGCCCCACCGCGGCGTCGGCCGGCAAACTGTCCGAGAGCGTCTCTTTCGACGACAGCATGAATGGCACTGATGATCCCATCGTCCTAGATGAGGATGAGGACGATCCCCTCAAGGACGAGCCCGAGCAGCCTTACGTGAAGCTTGAGAATGATCCTCTGCTGTCGCAGGGTTTCGATGAAGACTGGGACGAGATGACCGAGGGTGTCGTCTAAGCGTCTCGTCACCCCCCCGCCGACTACCCTAATCTCCTTGACGCCATCAGTATGACCGGAGAACAGAGAGGAATATCTCTTCCTGGGTAAGTGTTTCCGCCGTCGCTTCTCTCCCCCCTCCTGTTTGCCAGAAGCTCACGGGCCCGTGAGCTGGTGGCAGCCCGCTATAATGTGTGGGATTTTGACTGAACTTTTCAGCCTAGCTCATCTACCCATCCGGTGGCCCAAGTATTAGTGACAACAGCGCTTGGAGTCACAAAAAGGATTGTCGTCGGGCCCGGATATGAGAGGACCACCCAGCAGCATCCTTATCCTTCTTCATCACCTCTGGGTCTTCTCTCTTCACGTTTTATTATCTTTTATCGTCTGGGAGGAGCAGGAGGGAAAATGGACATTGGACACCTTGGGAATTGCGACTCGTCTGGACTCGCATCACCCAACACCACCATATCATTACCCCCTCCCCCACAGTTGCCTCTCGCTTGAGATATCGGCGTCGAGCACATAGCACAGCCACCCTTCATACTCGATGAACTTGTCTCTAGAGACCAGCAAAAGTTCTATATTCAATAAACCAGGTGCACTTTTCATGTCTGGAACATGCATGTGGTGTTCAACTCTGAGATGGCAGTCTATAAGAAACCCACGGGAGATGACTCTTGTCGTTGGGATCAGTGAGCGGCATCGATACACGGTAAGCTGGTCACGCACTGAGTGGATCACATCTCAATATGAATACAGGGATCTTCTTGGAAAGGGACGTTTTCGTTGTGGGAAAAGGTTGTGCTCCAAAAGACCTTATCCCCACACAGGCCTTGGAAAAGTCAACCTCTAAAAGTGAAAGGTAAGGAACCCTAATTTACGCCCAATTCTTCTCTCCCAGGTTTCACGCCCGAAACTTCCCTGGCATATGCGCTGAGTAAGAACCGCATGAACCATCCTCAATTTTCCTCCCGAGACTCAAGAAAAAACAGGGTCCGTCTCCTGGCTCAAAGTCACTCTCGCTTTATCAGCAGATCCCACAGCGCATCGGGCTCGACATAGTCGTGGTGGATGATGTTGACGAGCCACAGGTCGGCACGGAGCGACTCGAGCAGCGTCTCGCTGGGCGAGCCTTTACCATAGACCTTTGCCCACTCGGCCCAGATGCCAAAGGCCTCCTCGCTCCAGGCCCGGAAGCTGACCTCCTCGATGATGGTCGGCGTCACGATCTCCTTGCCTGGGAAGACGCCCCAGGTGACGGCGTTGGTGCCCGCCGCCTTGGCCTGGCCGTGGAGCCCGCCGGTGCTGTCCGACGAGACGAAGTCGCCGGCCGCGTTGCTGGCGTAGAAGCAGACCGAGTCACTGGTCCCGGGTTGCGACAGCCTCTCGCGCAGGACCACCCAGTCGGCGCTCGGGATGAAGAGCTCGACAAAGGCCTTTTGGAACACGAAGCCATGCGTGGGGCCCCAGCCAAAGGTAGGGTTGTCTGACTTGAGGCCGTTGACGGCCGGCTGGCTGGCGACGGTCCACCAGCCGCGCTCGTTGAGGGCCAGGAGCGGGGGGCGGATCGTGTCTGTCTCCGGGTTGAACTCCTCCTCGCTCCAGGGGATGGCCCTGAGCTCGCCGCTCAGGTGGCGCATGAATAGGGCGCTGACGTCGCGCACCGAGGCCGGGCGGCCCCAGAGCTCGACGGCCTGGGTGCCCGACATGTGCAGGCTGACGCCGTAGCCGTCGATCTCGCCGTAGGCGGGCGAGCGCGCGTCTCCCCAGCGGCCGTTGGGAAAGTCGTCCCACGTCGCCTCGCGGCCGAGCACGCCCTCTCCCTCGGAGATGGCGAGGGTGTTCGCGCGGCTGTTGATGGGCTCGGCCGGCACGCTAGCCTCGAGGGCCGTTGCCTCGTAGTCCGGGTGTGAAGCTGGGCGGCCGCTGACGATGACGCGGTTTCGGGGGTCTGAGCCGATGGAAGACTGTCTCCTTGATGACAAGGAGTGGACGCCCTGTATCGAGTGGCTCGGCGTGGCGCCGTTGACGTGGATCGCCGGCACGCCCAGCAGCGACGATGGCGCAGCCGAGGCATCGTCCGCCACGATCGCCGCCTCATCCGCAAACACTGCCTCGTCCTCACCGGGGTCGCTGGATGGGATCAGATGGGTGCGTTCTACAATGAAGGAGACGGCCTTCTCCAGGTTCAGAGTGTAAAAATGGAAGCCCTGCGGGCCCGGTGTTCTGCTCTTGACCTCCTTGACCTTCTCCACCAGTTCACTGACGATGTCTACGCCGACCTTCTTAACCTGTTCGTCATCTTTCTTTACGGCGTCCAGCCTGACCATAAGAGAGTCTGGAATCCCGGCGTGGCTGAGCTTGGTCGTTCGCTTGATCATCTGATAGTTCTGGATGGGCATCAGGCCGGGGATGATAGGGATTGTGGCAAAGGCTCCGCTGGGGTGCTCTCTTAGTGTCCTCTCGAATTTGTCGTAGGCGTCTATGTCAAAGAACAGTTGCGTCATGATGAAATCCGCACCGGCCTGGGTCTTCTCGATCAAGTATGGGAGGTCATGCTCCAGGCTCTGGTTGGTAGGGTGGCTCTCGTCGGCATGGCCCTCTGGATAGGCGGCCACACCTATACAGAAGTAGTCCCCGTGTCTCTGCTTTATGTAGCGGACAAGATCGGCAGCCCAGGTGAAAGCGGTGTCGGCAGGCTCGGAGTCTTCGGGCTCGCCGTACTCGCCAGGTCTTGGAGGGTCACCCCTCAGGGCGAGGATGTTGCGGATTCCAAGGGCGCGCGCATCATCCAGGGCCTTATCCAGCAGTTTGCGGCTCATGTTGGTACAGGTGAGGTGTAGGCAAGTGGTTAGAGCTAGCTCGCGCTGGCATATCTCTGCCAGCTCGAGCGACTTCTGCGAAGTGGAACCGCCAGCACCCCAGGTCACGTTGACAAAAAGGGGCCGGAGAGCCCGAGCCATGCGGTCGAGTCGGTCTCGTAGGTTAGAAAAGCCCATGGCCGTCTTGGGTGGGAAAAACTCGAGCGAGAAGTAGGTGGCATCGGCGGGCAGCGCCGCTATCTTGTCCGTTATCTTGTCCATGGCTGCTGCTCAGGCCTCACGGCTGGTAGGGGGCAGGCCGAGCAAGAAGTGGTAAGGAGAAGGGAAAGAAAGATGGTGAAAGATAAGGCAAAGCGCCTAGCAGTGGCCGCGTTAGAATGAATGCCTACGTAGCTGTAGGGGAAGGGGCTCTTACTTGGGTAGTGAGAAATGAACGTCCTCATCAGTTAAATAACTATCTTGGGCATGCCCCTGCGGGTCGCGAATTCGATCGGCAGTTGGATAAGTGGATGCTTGCAGCTGTGTCTTCTGGAGAGGAAGGGAGCTGAGCAGTGTATATCCGAGTCACGAGGCCGTAATGGAAATGGGAAGGCGGGGTAAGCTAGCGATGGGCCTCGACGAGACGGTTTGGGTATCAACGGATTTTCACGGAAAATAAGAACAATAGAGACGGTGCTGGATGGTCTAAGTAAGTTGGATAGTTGGATAGCTGGAGAGCAAGGTAGAAAGAAAAATAATAAGATTGCGTCGAAGAGAATGAATCGTCCCGGATGATCAAATGGCCACGTCTAGAGTTTCCCGCCAGTGTACGAGAATGCACATGAGGTATAAAAAGTTCTGCCCGCTGAGGGGGCAAGTGCAGGCCCAAGGCCGATCCCGCCCGCCCTGACGTCGGTCGGCACTTGCCTAGGTTGCCATCCCCTAGCGCTACCCGCCCACACGATTACCGCATAGGTAGCACCACATCAGTGGCTCAGGTGGTTGCATTCACCCATAGCAAGCCCTGGCTCACGAAATGCAACTGCTCCGTCACACTTGGATCTCATGTCCCACCCGCATCAATCATTTACAGATATACACGCGTAGATGTTACCCATAATTCCTTCAGAGGGATATGCATGAAGCACCCAGCTCAGCACCTGGCACCAAAAGACTGACGTCTGCGAGCCCGATATCCCGGAATGGGCCCTGAAGGAATAAAGTCAGCCTGTGAGCTACATAGCATGAGATGGCCCGATTTTCATACACGGGTCCTGTTCAGACAAATAATGAATAGCCTTTTGAGCATCCTCAAGCGCGACCTATAGCTTATGGGCTTGCCGGGAAGCCCGACCGCCCACAAGCTCGGCTGCGTCGGTTTACCAGAATAATGTCATCACTACAGGTCCGTGATCCTGGCCGACAGAGTAGATGGAACTGGGGTTAGGGAGGTGGCCGCTTACCTCGAAGGGCTGTAGCCATACGGCAGACAGAGCAAGGCGTTCACCTAGGACAAACACATGGGTCACTGTTGAGCATGTTTTCTGTATCGACCATAAGATACACGGCGCGCCGTCGGGCCACGCTAAGACATGCTACAATCCGATTTTGCGACGGGTGTTCGGCAGACGCGTGTGCAGGCGCATGTGTGCTAACAGAGCAGTCGATACATCTGCGAGCAAACATTGCGACTGGAAGAAATGTCCGGATCTTGTGTCAGGTCATCATCGGCTCATGGTGGCCGCGCAAATGGGGCCCTCGTGATGATGGTTTTAAACAAGGGCAATTTAGAGGAGTTAATCTCGACACACCGATCCGGTCGTCAGCGCCATCGAGAGAGCGTATTGCTTGCTGGCAGGCTGTCGATCTTTTGTCAAGGATCTGCGTGGTCGTTTGTGAAAGAAAAGAAGAAAAAAGTCTAAGAAGAAAATTTGGCGACCTATGTTTTGGGGACTGGGGCCCCAGCGCAAGCCACAATGGGTCCCCACCGGCAGTTGGCGCAGTCAAAATTTTCTGCCCAGAAAGCCAGCCAGAGGATGAAAATGAAGAAAATGGGAAAAAGGCTGGGGCGATGGGGCTCACCGCCTGCGACGTTGGCCGTTGGGCCAATGACGAACGAATCAGGACCCAGTAGCAGAAGCGCTGCATCACAACGGGCACAGGCGCCTTGGGTCTGTAGCACAGTGCACGAGCCGCAGCGTCAGTGAGGTGGTGCGGCACTCGTCAAGCGCAGCCAGCGCGGGTGCTCCAGCCTGCTGGCTCCAATCTGCAGTGGACGGGGAGCGCTAGCGCTAATGGATCCGGCGAAGCCACACAGCAGCCAAATCCACCATGCAGACTGCAAACCTGGAAACAGAAAAATTGTCCCGACGAAATCTCGCCGCAAACATCAAACAACCACCACATCCAAACCGCTCTCGCCCACTGCACTTCTCGCCTCTTGCGCCTCGCAGACGATACCCCTCCGTAAACCCGTAAACCAAAGAATTGGACCCTCTTTGCGCCATCAGCCCTAGGTTTCAGACTAGTCCCCGCCAAACGCCAGAGACCACACTTTTACATCACTACAAGCAACTTGCCGCTGTCGATTGTCACCGCTACGACCCGCCCTCGAATTTGGCTGTATCCTGCTTTTGACCTGGTTTTGGGGCTTGCGAAACTTGTCACACCAATCTCGAACACGCTCGCTCTCGATCGGCTCACGAACATCATCTGCCTGCCCACCTGGCTCTCCTCTCTTTCTGCCAGCCCAAAGCCCCAAGCGCCGACAACAGCCGCACCACGAGCGCCTCGCATCGGACCACGCCTAGCCCGAGAGCCGACTGCAACTGCGCCGTCGCCCACGTCTCGAGCGTCCGCAAGCGACCTCTTGCCGAGTCGAGACGGAGACTCGATTGACAAACAAGCGCCTCGTGTTTGGAGCAAAGTCGGCGGCGCCCCCTCCCCGCGTGATCAAAAATCACACACTCTCTCCTTGGACTTTCGCCAGAGAGCAGCCGCTCCCGGCCCTCCACCCTTCCTTCAGTCTCTATGGATAACCTCTGGAGTCGTCGCACCAAGTATGTTGTCCCAAGGTCGTCCGACCCTGTTCCCCGCAAAGAGGCGCAGACCCTGTCCCGCGTCCTCGCGCCCTGATGGCTGTGAATTTGCTCATCCCCGGCAATTCTCCTCCCCCTCTCCACCCAATACACTCGCGCCCGCACCCACCTCGTTGCCACCCCTTCGACCCTCATTGCTGACCCGGACGGCCAACACGTTTCAGCTCTAGCAAGCTCTCCTTATCCACAACAGGCGCCGGCCCTAGCGACTCCGCCTCCGCCCCCAACAGCTCCATCAACAACACCCGTAATGCATCCTTCTCTAGACGACTGGGCGGTGATAGCTCGGCGCATGGGAAGGGTCCGGCCCCGTACAACTCGGCCGTGACTCCCGGCGGCGGGCTCATGTCGCCCGGCGCTACTGCTGGTGGCGGCGCGAGCAGCGCCTTCGGCCTAGGGTCCGGCGCCTTTGCGTCTTTTGGCTCCGCCAAGACGCCCAAGTCGCCGGGCAACCCCTTCGAATTCGCCATGAGCGGTGGCCTGGGGAACCCTAAGACACCGGGCGCGGAGAAGGGTCCCAAGGACGGTGGTCTGGGGAGCGTCGGCGGTGGCAAGCCGGGCGCTTCGGCCAAGGGCGGCTCGCTGGCGTCGGCGTCGGCATCTGCCTCGACAGCCTCGATAGGGCCGGTGCGCCACACCCTCCGCACTCCTTGGGTCTTTTGGTTCCGGCCGCCTATCAGCAAGGCCAACGGCTACATCGAGTACGAGAAGACGCTGCATGCCATGGCCGAGGTGGGCACTGCCGAGGACTTCTTCTCGGTGTATGCGCACCTCAAGCGTCCCTCGGCCCTGCCGCTCGTGTCCGACTACCACCTGTTCCGCAAGGGCGTGCGGCCCATCTGGGAGGATGACGAGAACCGCAGGGGTGGCAAGTGGATCGTGCGCCTTAAGAAGGGCGTTGCGGACCGCTACTGGGAGGACCTCCTGTTCGCCATAGTCGGCGACCAGTTCTCCGACGCCAGCGAGGAGGTCTGCGGCGCCGTCCTCAGTGTGCGCAACGGTGAGGATATCCTCAGCGTCTGGGTTCGGAGGGACGGCGGCAAAGTGGTCAAGATTCGGTATGTGTTTCGCAGTGACATTGCCTCCGCACGCAGCTGAGTTCGCCGCTCACAATGCTAACCAAATGCTTTACTTGCCCTAGCGAAACGCTGAAACGAGTGGTTGGCTTCCCTCCCGATACAAAGGTTGAGTGGAAGAGCCATGAGGGCTCGATCCAGCAACGCTCCGCGTTGGACGAGGTCCGACGCGAGCGGGCGGCGAACAACTCGGACAAGCGCACTAAGCATGCCCAGTTCGCCGGCAACGACGACCAGAAGCAACAGGGCTACGGCGGCGGCGCCGGTGCCTCATGATAGGCGGAGTGCAAGCAGCGGGCCTCATCTCATCTTTGCCATCTTCTCTCGCAAACCATCACTCTCGAGCAGCGTCTATAAAGTGCTGTCGGTTCGATAAGATGATCAGGCAGCATGCATGGCACGCATGCACTCCCTCATTGTTTAGGCCGCAGGAGCCTGGCTAGACTTGGGGTCCGCGGCCGAGCACTCGAGAGACGAAAAGCAAAAATAAGAGAAAGGATGGGCTTTGCACGTTTTCGCGGCAAGGTACCCCGCCCATTTTATGTACACTACGAGATATCATTCTGGCCCTTTCTTGAATCACTGTTCCGCAGTCCAAGCCGAGGGAGAATCAGCACGTCTGCCAGAGTTCTCTTTTTTCTTTATCCGCTACGTGGTGCGCGACCATGAAGTGTCCTTTTTCCTCTTCCTTTTCTCTTCTCCTATCTTTTATCTCTTTATTTGACGATCACGGGGCAAGTATCCGGTACGACATTGCATGGTATACGACGCTAGGGAGGGTATTATCGGTTGGTCATTTGACAGCGGCTTGCTACTTGGTTCTCACGTTCACATCTGGGTTCAATCTTTTTTTTTCTTTCTTTTTTTCGTCTTATATATTTCCCCCCGGAGCTATGGTCGACCCCCCCGAGGTATTTGTGATATTTTATAGGCGAGCGGAGCATTGCGTGGTGGACACTTGCAAGCCCTCCGTCTTGCCGTCTCTTACGATTCAGCGATTCTCTTCTATCGATGGCTTGCCATTTACGTGTATTTTGTACTGTAGCTTCAGGTTCGAGTAGGAAGGAAGCGAGGCGGCGAAGGGAACTTATTGAAGATGATTACCAGTTTTTTATGACCATGACATGATGGATATATTCCTTCTATAACCGTGGCAGAGACGCAAAAAAAAAAAATCTTTTTCATTTCCTTCTCATGCCGCCCTCCCTTTCCTCTTGCCGTCCCTCCTCCTCTCCCAGACCTGAAGGTACGTCTCGCCCAGGTACAGCAGCTCGTCGCGGATCTTGTCGA
Organism: Gaeumannomyces tritici R3-111a-1; assembly: GCF_000145635.1. NCBI lineage: Eukaryota > Fungi > Ascomycota > Sordariomycetes > Magnaporthales > Magnaporthaceae > Gaeumannomyces > Gaeumannomyces tritici. Next base: position 1,592,776 of record NW_008804545.1, read on the forward strand.
CGAACAGGTCCTGGCACACGACCCACTCGTCCCTGGCGCGGTCGCGTAGCTGCACCTTCCACGTCTTGCGCTCCTCGCTCGAGTCGGCCACGTCGTCCTTGGCCTTGACGGCCTCGTGCACCACGTTGGCGACGAGGTCGTACAGCACGGGCTCGCCGGGCGGGTGCAGGGCCGGGTCGGGCTCGACATAAGGGGCGACGTCGAGCCCGCGCGGGTCAAAGGTGACGATGGTGGGGTTCCGCTCCGACACGAACTTGTTGCGGCTGAAGCGCTTGACGTGCAGGATCAGGTAGGGGGGCAGGGGGTGCATGAGGCGGTAGCGGCGGCGGTGGTTGAGGTGCTCCTGGGCCGAGACGCCGTCGTACTTTGCCAGGATGGAGGTCAGGGGCACCTGCGGGATGATGCTGCGCTCCTCGTCGTCGCCGCCTCCTTGGAACAGCGGCGCGGGCGGCAGGTCGAGGGTGAGGAGCAAGAAGGGGCCGACGTCGACCTTGACCTCGGCCGCGTCCTCGAACCGGAGCCGGTCAAAGGCGTCGGCCTTTGCTGTGATGGCCTGCGACTCCACCTTGACGCGGCCCTGGAACACGCGCTGCACCATGCTGCTGCCCGGGCGGGTGCGGGAGCCGCCGAGGCCGAGGTGGAGGTTGTTTAGGAACCACGACAAAAAGTCGACGGGGTCCGACTGCGCCGTCAGCGTGAAGCGCTTGTTGGACAGCAGCGACACCTCCTGCAGCAGCTCGTGCGGCGACACGTGGGCCTTGAAGGCGCGCGGGTTCCAGATCTTGCGCATCAGCGTCGAGCAGCGGCGCACCAGCTCGGCCGTCTGGCTGCTGTTGTTGTTGTTGCCGCCGCCGCCGCCACCACCGCCGCCGCCACCCAGGTCCTCGAGCAGCAAAAAGTTGCGCAGCGGCGGGACGTGCGCCAGGGCCTGGACCACGACGTTGACGTAGTCGTTCTCCTTGATGTTGTTCATGCCCACGAATCCCGGCGCGTACTCGCGCCCCGCCAGCGTCCAGGCCGGCGCGGCGCGGCGGCGGTCGAGCGCCGCCACCTCGGCGCGCGTGTAGCGCGGGTCCGAGACGTACTTGATGTCGTCGAGCGACGACGACAGCACCTCGTAGCCCTCGGGCAGCACGTAGACCTTTTGGGTCTGCATGTTGATGAAGACGTGGTGGTCGTCGTCGAGCGCGTGAAAGTAGGCGTGCGACCGGGGGCCGCGGCCCTGGTAGTAGCGCCCGCACACCAGGCACGCGTACACGTTGATGTTGGACAGGCTGACGGAGCAGAGCTTCTCGAAGTCGAAGTCGAGCACGTTGCGGTCGATGGTGTCGAGGTACAGGTCGTCGTAGCCCGCCGTCGGCGCCGACTGCCGTATTGGCGCCGCCCCGCGCACCTCGTCGTCGTCGTCATCGTTGTCGTTATTATCGTTGTTGTCGTCGTCCCCGCCGCCACCCTTTGGCCCGTGGCGCTCCTCGCTGATGCGCAATCTCTCCATGGGCCATCTTGTTCCGTCGCGCTCGCCTGCGCTGTCGGCCCCGCCCTCTCTCCTGTCCCCGTTGCGTGCCTCATGCTCCTCCTCGTCTAGCCCGAGCGGGCTAGGCGTGCCCGTCTCTACCCTCGACCGTTTGGAGGCGGGAGAATCGACCCCCAGCATTTCCTCTAGCGCTTCCGACGCATGTCGCTTTTTTTGTCCGAAACTCATGGTGGCTGGCTATCCGGTAACGGCCGTCGAGCGCTGGTGGGAGAGGCGGGGTGTTCGGAAGGAAACGCCTGGGGGCGACAAGGCGATCGGTCGATGGTGAAAAAAAAAAATACAAGACTTTGCTGGGTGAGGGGGTTGCCTGGGCTGGTGGTGACATGAGGCACGGCATGGGTTCTGATGCCCCACTTTATTTTCTGTTGCGTTGCATTTGGACCGCGCGCGGACATGACTGGTTGGCCGCAGTTTATATCAGAGCTTCTCCATCATTATTTTTATTCATGCCCACACTCGGCCCAGACTATCCGAGCTTGCTTTGGGCTTCCTAGTTGCCATGAAATGTTTGTGTTACAGTTTTCTCTTCCTTTTCCTTCACACCAAAACGCCTTGGGATGTGCAATCAGCGAGCGGCCCATGTAATGACCCCCTGCCGGACCCGTCCGGAACCCCGGAGTATTCTCGTCCTTGGAGTTGCGTGAGTATGAGAAGATCCGAGGACAAAGTTTGAGAAAATAAACATATTTGCGGCCACCAGCCAGCATATAAGAGACCGAACCCGTCGGCATTCCTCTGTTCACTCCGATTTTCCTCGTAGGTGAGAGTGACAAGAACAAAACATATAATCGCAAGTGGTAAAACGGAAGGAGCGGAGCGTTCACATCATCACAAGACTTTGGCTCTGCCAATCGTGCCTCCGCCCCACGCCATTCATCTAGAACGGAAAAAGAAACGGAACAAATCAAGGAAAGAAAACCGGAAGCCAAAATCAGGGTATATCGAAAGGGATTGGAAAAATGAAGAAAGAATAGAAAGAGGAGATGGACATGGACATGGCGGGCGTGATGTTGACATGTCCGCGTCGACGAACAAGAACAAAAGAGGGCAAAGGCCCCTGAAAGAGTCCTACCATTCGAGGCGCTTCTCCCTGAATTTCATGTCAGGCTTGCCGGCGTGGAGACCCCTCGTTCCGCATTTGAGCACGGCCGTGTGCTCGCGGAGGTCGAACTCGACCGACCTGACCAAGACGCGCTTCTCGGCCGGGACCACTTTCTTCTGGGAATTAAGCATTCTAACGACCGAGAAGTCGGGCGCTGTTGTCGAGGAACTTGTGCGGCGGGCATCCCACCTCGCATTACCACCGGGGCCGAGGGGCACGTCAGCAAACTCGGCAGATCCAACCGGCGACGAGGCTGGGGGAGAAGCCATAGACTGAGTCGCTCCCGACATGGCGACGGAGCTTGCAGCAGGGGAGTAGGGGTCCTGGAGGAAGGTTTCGGCGGGGCTGTTGTAATAGATATAGTCGTCATCCTCCTCTTCAATCTCGACCAACCAGATGCCGATTTGGGCGACGAGCTCGCTGTCCCACATGCCCTCGCGCCGCGCACTGCTCCTGAGTAGCTGGATAGCACGGCGGCGGATTATCGGGTCGCGCGACTTGGCCGCGACGACGTAGAGCGGCGGCACGATGCCGAGGTCGGCGCTGAAACTGGGTTTGATGTGGTTTGCGGCGTACTCGTAGCCCGCAACGCCCAGGCGGGCAAGCTGGTGGTGCTGGTGGCGACAGTACACGTCCTGGTTCGGGCAGCGACGCTGAGCCGCCCGCTGCTCCTCGTCGCCCACCACCTCGGTGGCGAGATCCACGATGGCTTCAAAGTGGCCCTTGAAGCTATCAAACTGCATCTCACTGTCACTGAAGGTCATGAGATAGAGGATCTGGCCCATGATCTGGAACATCTTGAGGACCGCGATACCAGCCTTCTCCTGGGGGTTTATGCCAGGTTCCTTTCGCGAAGAGAGGATGGGGTCGAACGCGTCGGACCAGCTCTGGATGCGGGCGGCAAATGCCCTCCCGTATACCATCATGGACTCGGGCAGTAGATTCGGGCCAGCATTTGAATACTGAGTCATAGTCTCCATGGCGCGGAAGCATTGCTCGCAGAGGGTGTCCCATGCCACACGGGCCTCTATCAGCGAAGAGAATCGGTCAGGGATAGGCTCCTGGTGCGTTGAGACGGGCGAGCCCGTATCGGCAACGGGGGAGCCGCCCTCGGCCGGCTTGGCCACCAGATGGATGACGTAGGGCTCGGGGAAGTGAAAGGCCATGTCATACGACTTGGCCTGGATGGCCAAGCGGGTAAACATCTGGATAAGCTCGTCCTCGACCGGTTCCTCGGGCTTGGGCATGAAGGACCTCCTGCGCTCGGCCCGAAGCTTCTCCAGCAGGCCCAGGCCGTTCTGGATCTGCCTGATGGCTTGCTTGTGATCGCCAATGAAGGAGTCGAAGCAGGTAAGCAGGACGCTCGCCATGAGGCGCGTGCGGTTCGACTTCTGGTCCTGCGAGGTGCTTCTCACAAGGGCCGTGATTGCCTTGGAGTATTGCTGTATAGCGACCCTCCAGTGGCCATAGATGGCGTCCACAGGAGACGCAACGGCATAGGCGTCGTCCGGGGGCGACGTTGGAGGGGACTCGACCGTCTTCTCGAGCGTCTTGTACAGGGCCCCGAGGGCCACGACGGCGTGCTTGACGGCCTCCTCCGTGTGGCACTCGCGCAAGACGGTACTGGTCCAGAAGACGTTGTCGAAAAATCCCGACAGCTCGCTGGCGGTGCTGGTGCGGAAGAGCTGGAAGTACTGGCCCTCTTCCAGATCGAAGGTCAGCCCCAGCGTCGGGCCCATCGGGAGGGGCAGCTGGGCCACAACAGGAGTGTGCGGAGGGGTGGGGTGCTTTGGTGGCCTCGGACGGCGGGGCGGAAGGCAGACGGGCTTCCGGATCGGGGTGATGGTGGCCTCTGCGGGGGGAGATGGCTTGGGCGCGATCCGGATCTCCTCGAACGGGCGTGAGCTGTGGGCAGGGGGCGGGTACCCGGTGCATTGCTTGCGCGAGCGGACGCATTGCGTGCATGCGGGCCGCTGCTCGTCGCACTTGATCCTCCTCTGTCTAGCCCAGCGAGGGCTGTTAGCAGACTGCGCATCGTGGCAGGCGAAACCACCGGCCGAGTGAGACTCGGGCGAGTCAAGGAAGCAAAAGACAGGACGAAGCTTGGGCCACAGGTTCCATGCCGTCAAGAAGCTTGTTTGCTAAGATGAGTGCATGTGTGCATGTGCTTTTTGGGTGCGCAAGCCATCTCGGACCAACGTCCTCGGACTTGAAGAGCACGGTTGGTGTTCAGTCGGCAAGGGATGCCGTTTCCAGAGAACTTACTTGCAGTTTCTGCAGCCCGTCTTGGTCTTGGGCTTGCTTGTTCGCATCCTCTTCACCGGTTTCTGGGACGCTACGGCGGCCTCGGGGCTGGCAAGGGATGCCATGGTTGCGTTGTACATCTACCGTCCTGCTACGATGCCGCGATGCTTGTGACGATCCGAAGCCATAGAATGGCGAGCTGGTGGCAGGAAAGGCCTCGGGATGAACGGGAGGTATGGAGGTACGGTACCCACGACGGGATGCGGCCCGAGTCAGACAGTCGTGCGTGGGGGAATGGGCCGAGGTGAGAGCTGCACAGGGGTTCTCGACCCAGCGCGTCTGTGGTTAAGCGGACAGAGCAGAAAGACTCCGTAAGGCCGGGTAAGGCAAGGCAGGCGGATACTGCTGGACGGGTGAGCGCAGGCAAAAAAAAAACCCCGACTCGGATGCAGATCAACTGCAAGCTGGTCCTCGACAAAAAGAAGAAAGAAGAAGCAGAGAACAAGGGTGGCTTGCGCCAGCGCGATCCAGTTTGGTGCCGTTTATCGCGCTGTAAAAACGGGCCAATCGAAGCCCCCTTGCGTCGAGCTTTGAGCCTAGACCCCCTTACCACAAGTTGGGCGACCTAACCGAGAGGGGCCCCGCCGCTAGTCGAGACTCGGTCTTTTGGCACCGGTCTTTATTATCTCCGTCGCAAGCGTACTCGCTGTTCCGGCGACTATTCGGTGCGCAGACAACCCCTGAAATGATATAGTTGATGTCGTCTATCCTCGAAATGCAAGACGTGTGGCGTTTTGTGTTTGGCGTTCGGGCGTCGGATGCACTAAAGGTACCTGCCGAAGTAGGGAGGTTGGAGGCAGGAGGTGACAGATGGGTGCACTGGTAGGGATCAATTAGGAGGGGGTTGCGCAATTGACGCTGAGGGCTGGGATTGGAGCTTGGGAAGGTGACAAGGTAATCCCCGCTCTTTATGACGACGGCAGGCGATTTGCTGAACCACTCAGGCACTGAACGAGAAGATTCCCAGACAGATGGCGATGTGTTGTTTCTGCGGTTCGCAAATGAGCGACGGGGGAATAGAAGATGTGGATGAGGCGGCGAGAGAGTGAGTGAGTGTGTGTGGGTTGTGTATGGAGGAGGGAGAGCAACAGGGAAAGGGGATGGGAGACAGGCTGGAGGAGCTGGCCGCATAGCGGTAATTATAACGGTGGTGGCAGGTTCGGTGTGTGAAAAGATTGAACCGATCCCCTCCTCCAAGACATGGCGGAAGCGCCGGGTGGGGAGCGATTAATTGGCGACTCTCGACAGGACTAGGAATACAGAACCTTATCGAGCAAAGAGACCTGACGCAGAGAACGGGACGCCGAGGTGCAACAACTCTCCGTCCTCCATTTTTGTTTGTGCCGGATCCATGTCCGCAGCACTCGTGGGCAGCTCGACAGTGGACGGGATACCGAGCCTGCAGCCAGAGCGGCAGGCAGCGCCCCTCCCAGACTGCCACCCACCCACACACCCACACACTCGCGCACTCACACACACCATCGTAATGCCTAGCATGCAGCAGGGAGCTGCGGCATGCAGTCTGCAGATGGCCGCAGGCAGCCTGCATTCTTTCTGAAGCCACAAACGACGCTGGTGGACCGTCACACGCCGACGCTGGACGCCTGCCCTCCATGTGATTAGCAGAGGAGGAATTGTCGGGCACTTTTGTTTCTGGCGGACCGCTAGCGTCTCCTCGGCTTCGCTGCTGCTAGCTTTGTTGGGAGCTAAAAAGGGTTGGATGCGTGCGTCTGTGCGCATCCAACCAGGCACCAAACGACAGAGACAGGACTTCTCATCGGGCCCAGCGGGCCACAGCGTCCGACGTTAGCTTCGGCAGTCAAAAACGAGACAATCGAGGTACCCGCTGGGTGCTGTTTGTCGGCCAGTGCGACCCTCACCTCATTGGTTTGGCCCATCTGCCCATCTTCTAACAGCTTCTTTTTTCCCCTCTTGTATCCCCGCCCCACCCACTTCCCCCAAAGCACCCTGTTTCACCGCAGACATTAGCCATGTGATTCCTGATTCCTTCATCGGGCGCGGCTCGTGTCCGTCCTGCCTCCCTTCTGTCCCGCTGGAACCGTTAGACCAGGTGCAGACGGACTGCCATCTCGCCCATCTCCAGAGGGAAGCTAGCATCTTGGTGCCCAGAAAATGGGGGGCCATCGCCAACTTGGCGACCCACCTCATTTCCACTCGCCGGCGCGGTGATGCGGCCTCCTGCGGCCTTTTTTTGGGGCCGTATTCGACGGCCGGCAAGGCGTGGATCGTGTGTGCGTGCGCCGCTCCTCAGCGCAGTGGATTCCTTCCAGAAGCGCGAGCTCCTTGGGCCTCCTTCCCCTCACCCCCTCCACTTCAGCCCTATGACGCGAAGCAGGTCCCACCTTCCCAGGCGGCCGCGTTAGCATTGGTCGGCAGCCCAGCCAAGGTGCGTGTCCCTTGACGCAGGGTCAAGGTCAGAGCTGGAATGGGGAGGGCCATGGTCAGTCGCAAGCGGTCCCATGGCGTCCAATCAGCAACAGGCACCAGAGACGGGCGTGCGTTGCGTCCCGGCGAGCCCAGCGGCTTGTGCCGGACAGATCCTGGCTCTGATTCGTCCTGGTCGCGATGATGGGCAAGAGAAACTACTAGTAAACGCCGAGTGGGCGAGGGAGCCAGGGAACGGGCGAGGAAGCCAGGGAACGGGCAAGAGGAGAGTTGGACAGACGTGCCCTGTTCGCAAGATGGACAACTTGGCTGCCAGCTGTCGGCCCAACCCAGGCTGCTGGGTATCCAAGCACAAGCTGCGACCGACGTGAGCATGTCACCATGTCGCCATGGCTCGCACGCCCGGCCAATCAGCAGCGTCTGATGCCATGGTCGGTAATACCGCCTGCAGCCTCCCGTCAACTAACCCCCCCGCGCCAGGTCAGAATATTGGCCCTCCCACTCGATTGGCGAGGCTTTGTCATTTGTCGAATGCACCCCAAACGGGGATGAAGAAACGGGAGGGAATCCGAGACGAGCGGGACAGGAGAAAAGAAAAACCCCATTTCTGTTGCCTGAAGTGGCTTGCAGATGGCGGCGCCAAACCCGCAGTCGTTCCTCAAGAATCATCAAATGTCTTGATTTGGTAGCCTGCCCGCCCGAAAGCTAGCGACGCACTCATCAGGGTAGCAGGCCAGGCATCAAAGGTGCTTGACGCTGACTGGTTCCGTTTTGGCCAGCGCGCCGTTGTGCGGTGGAGGGGGACCAGTCAGGCAGCCGTCTTGGGTGGATGCTGGGTGGGTTGCCTCCAGAGCTCGAGCTAGGTGCGTGCCTCGGTATGTGCCAAGGTTTTGCAGTGGCCCACGGGGGGCTGCGCTGCAGACCCACCGATTCTGGATCTGGTTTTCTTGATCTGGTTCGCACATGGCGCACTCATGAATTTCGAAAACTACCCGAGCCTGGCGCGTCTGGCTACTTTGTCGGCCCAGCCCCTGGCAGCCCGGGGTCGTGGGAGGGAGGTCAGCAGCCCAGCAGCCATGACTGGCAAGCTGCTAAGCGCTGGCTCTCTCACACCAAGCTCCCAGGTGGTATCGATGGAACCTCGGCATCTGGGCGCGGCTGTAGCACACCAGGAGCTCGGGGCCGCCGTTTTTTGTGGTGGGCTGGCTCTTCTACTTGCTCCATGTATTAGCGAGAAGTGTTTCGGCGCCTGCACCATGCTTGTTCAACGGCCTAAAAGAGCGCACCGAGCTCCGCGTCCCCCGGCATCCGGATGGTATAGACCCCGACTTGATGGAACCCAAGCCTGGACTCCAAACTCGACGTGTCGGTATCGATACCAGATCAGTACGTTGACGTGCATCTCCACGGTGCTGTGTCACCATCGGCCCTAGGTTCAAGCTATAGTGTGCCGCCCAAACCAAAGTAGGCCCGAAAGCGATCATTCTGTTGTTTGCCCTGCTTCGTCCCGGGCGATGGATGCTAGTGCTCTCCCGCAATCTTACATGCATGCCATGGTCTGCTCCCCCTTTGCTGACGGCGTCTCGTCTCGCTATCCCCAGCTTGGGGACGGACTTGGGTATATTGAGCGCTTTTCGATGAGCTGGTACTTGGACGATGGCCTCCAACCACACCACCCGCCGTCCAGTCTGACCGAGGCCGGGGATGGCGCTGGAACCGGCCGGGTCTCCGAGCGGGGTGCCGGCCATGACGCGCTAGAGGCAGGCAAGTTCTCGGCCGAGCCTCGATCCTGGGTTTGCAGTGCTCTTCTGGGTAGTCTCGGGGCCGGACCTCCCGGAGTGACGTATAGGTCCCTGCGGAGTACAGGCAGGTAGCGAAGCCTTTAAATTCTATGGATTTTTGAAAAGCTCGATTGTTTTCTACCCAGACCTTTGAGTGACGTTGACGTGCTAGAAATAGGAATCGGGATAAAGATGAGAACAGAAAGATGAACAAAAATAGGAGTAGGAATAGGAGGTATATGGCAGTACTCGCCAATGAAGCCGCTGGCAGCAAATGGTGATGTGATGCCAAAACACAAGGCATGAAGCAGGTACCTATCTCTGTCTAGAGGTGGGGTAAAAGCACGAGCTCAGAGGGGCAATTGCGGGATTGGAAATAGGTGTGGGTGATCTTCATGACGGCGAGCGGCGTCCAGTTTGTGTGACAGAGAGAGAAAAAAACAACGGCAATAGTAGCAGCAACTACCCGCGTTCAAACAAACCCCACTCGTTTGATGTCTTATGGCGGCCCAACATCTCTCCGTCTCGGACCTCGTCTTCTCGGAGCAGGCGAACCACAACTTCTCGCGTATCCTGGGCGACCTCAAGCGCTCCAACCTCGGCGTCGGGAACCGCCTGCGCTCCGTCGTCGACGATGCCCGCTTCGTCGCGGGGGCGGCCGCCGTCCAGGGCCGACCCTTGGTCGCCAACGAGCGCTGCGGCAGCTGGTACGTCGAGCCGCGCCTCAAGGCCGCCTCGGCCTACTTCAAGAGCACCGACGGCCACGCCGGCCAGTGGAGCTTCAGCACCCGCCGCCTGAACCTGCACCTGCTGCCCTTGATCGGCCGCTGTGATGGGTGAGGAGCGCCCCCTATTGCGGAGTCGTCGTGCGTGTTGGGCCTCGACCCTCGGCTGGCTGACTGACCGGACTCTGGGTCATCGTCGTGACTTTTTGCCGTGCTTGATTTACGTATAGATGCATCATTGTGGACTCTACCCGGAGAGGAAAACGTAAGGTGAAGCGGCTTCTGCCTCTGCCAATATATTGCGACTATACATACGTTCCATTGTGCCCCTATATATCCGCTTCTAGATCAAGCTTCGACACGCACATGTTGTTAACCATGACCACGACGGCCTCTTTCCCCGACTCCCTCCGGCATCCCTCACAGGCATCCCGGACGCGCTCAGCAAGACGGTCCCCATATGGTGCTGCGTCCTGAACCGAGCCCTCTTCCCGGACCTCCCGGAGAGCCAGCGCGGCCTCTTCGTGCCGCCCAACGCCGTCTCCGACTCGGAGCGGAGCCAGATGCTGGCCCGGGTGCCCGACTTCGTCGCGTCGCTCGAGCGCCTCGGCCTCGACCTAACGGCCCTCGCCGCGCAGCTCAAGAAGCCCCTGCGGCCCATGTGGATCAACCGACCCGAGGACGACGGCCACCCTCTGGCCCCGCTCTCGGCGGCATCCGTGATCCCCGCCGACGTAGGCAGCAGCACTAGCGACGACGGCGACGGCGACGGCGACGGCCACCCGCCGCCGCCGGTCGTCGAGGTCTTCGAGGCCTTCCACCCGGTCATCTGCTGCACCAGCTCGCGCCGCGTCGCCGGCGCCGAGATGAGCGAGTCGGGCTACATCCAGGGCGCCGGCGACGACACGGAGAACTGGGCCCACGGCCTGACCCCGCCCGTCTTCTGGGCCAACGCCGCCCGCCTGCTCGCCGCGCCAGAGGCCGGGCTGCCGAGCCTGATCCGCGAGCTCGTGGCCGAGGCGCCGCCCGTGGATGCCGCCGCCGCCGCCGCCGCAGCAGCCGTCAGGCACCTGACCCCCTTCTTGTCGGTCTCTGCTCTTCCTGTGCCTGCCGACCACGACGCCGCCGCCGCCGCCGCCGCCCTCCCCGAACCGAGGACGACGACCACGACCACGACCACGACGACACACCTCACCATCTCGCTCCTCCCATGCGTCACCAAGGCCGAGACGTGGGCCAAGTCGCCGACGACCCTCGAGGTAGGCCTGGGCAAGGGTAAGATCGCGAGCCGCAACCTGCGGCAGGCGCTACCGGACATCTGCGCCTTTGTCCAGAAGGCGGCGGCGGCGGCGGCGGCGACACAAGAGGGCGGCAGCGCCGCCTCGGTCAGGGTGCTGGTGGCGTGCGAGTCCGGCCGCGACGTCTCGGTCGGCGTGGCCCTGGCCCTGGCCTGTCGCTCCTTTGACGACCGGGGGGACGTCCTGCCCGCCGCCGCCGCCGCCACCACCACCACCACCGCGCAGCAGGACGCCGCCTGCCGCCCCGGCCCGACCAAGGACTTTATCAGGACGAAGCTCGGGCGCATCGTCACCGCCATGCCCGAGGCCAACCCCAGCCGCGCGACGTTGCAGAGCGTCAACAGCTTTCTGATGGGCTGGAGGGAGTGAGCTCCGTTTTGAGCTGGGAAGGCTGTTTGCGTGCAAGGAAAAAATCAGGGGTCGTCATCTGTATGATTAGTTGGAATCGTCAGAACTGATCCGACGATGCATTGCCGCTTTAACTATATGGAAGTGCTAAAAAAGTGGCTGCAAAACCAAAACTCGACACATCTGCAACCGAATTCTTTCTCTTGACCACGTTTCTACCAATGTCTGATGCATGGCATCTTGGTGACGATCTACCTCTAGGGGATAACAGCCACCACGCTCCTGGTATAACAAGAGATAAAGGATGGGATGAACAATCAAGAGAGTGGCTGAATATCTTAACCAAACGGTCTTTGGTATCGAAAAAAAAGTCGAAAGACCAAAACCCCAGAGCGCTGGTAGCTGAGAGTGTAGACAAAAAGTGTAGACAAAAAGTGTAGACAAAAAAAGAGGCCAGGTGGACAGCCACACATGGTTTTTGTTGGGAAATCTATCCCCCCGACGCCCTTTGGGCAATGATTTCTGTGATGCTGGAAAAGTTCCGTCGCCTCGCACTGACGCAAACCTGTCCAAAAACAGGCTCATTGCTCGCCGCCACATGCCGGCTGCTTCCGGCCTGATCCTCGTCGCTCGTGTATGAGCCACTGCGAGTGAACAGTCACATCAGCAACATGACCGAAGTAGGTGGGCTAGAACAGAAGGAGAGGAGAGACAGGCTGGGTGACGTACCTCTTGCTCTTGGCCGCCTGGGCTATATAACGTCGGAGGATCCCGCGCCATTCGTCCTAGATGGCGCCCGAGGCGATCTTGTCCAGGCAGGCGGGGAACTCGCTCCAGTCGCGCATGACGACGACGGCGCCCGCCTCGCGCAGCGTCTGCTCCATCATGGGCTGGAGGTCTGGGGTGTAGGGGCCGACGTAGCCGACGACCTTGATGCCGGCGCGGGTGCCGCTCAGGGTGCCGCTGCGCGAGTCCTCGATGGCGACGCACTCGTCGGGCTTGAAGCCCAGCTCCCTCATGGCGTGGAGGTAGATGGCCGGGTCGGGCTTGCTCGTGGGCGGGTCGATGCTGGTGGCGGCGCTGTAGAGGCGGTCGTCAAAGTAGTGCGCGAAGCCGACCTTTTCGACGCTGGCCTGCAGGCGCCGCAGTGCGCTCGACGACACGACCGCCATCGTGTGGTCGCCCTTGTCGGCCAGGCGCTTGAGCTCGGGCTCGACGTTGACGCAGGGGCGCAGGGACGACTTGAGCTTGGCGATGACCACGTCCTCCTCGCGCTTGACGTACATCTCCAGCTCCTCGGGCGTCAGCTGCAGGCCGTGCTGCTTCTGCAGCGTGCCCATCATGCCGCGGAAGTTCTGGCCGACGAACTCCTTGATCAGCGTCTCGCCCGAGAAGGGCGGGAGGTCCAGCCCCTTGGTCTTGCAGATTTCATTGATCAGGTCGGCGCAGCCCTCGAACGCGAGCTCCTCGGACAGGACAAGCGTGTTGTCGCAGTCGAACAGAAGAGCCTTGATGGCTGGCGCAGACATGTTGAGCGGGATTGCCTGTTGAGGGTTAGCGTCCGTCAGCTCAATGGTCCAGCGGAAGCACCGTATGTCTAATATAAGCCAAGTCTCGCCGAATTGTTGGCGATATCCAAAGAGCTCAGATAGGGACAGAGGGTAGAGGTAGATTGCGGGAAATGTGTTGGCATCAATCGAGAGCAGCAGCAAAAAGCATGGCCTCATAGGTGAAAACAAGAAGACACGACTGAAGGCAGGCTCTTCCCAGTGAATCCAAGACTCGGTGAGGGGGAGGAACGAACCCAAGTGTGAACGACAGTATGTAGAAGCCCGCCTATGAGAGGAATTGGCCCGCCGAGAAGAAGGTTCTCTTAGCAGAAAGGAAAGAAGCACGAAGGGCAGATGGACCCGAAGTGAAGTAGCCGATAGACAAGCGAGAAGGTGGGAGTGGGAGTTTTCCAAGACCCTGACAGGGGAAGTTGGTAGTGCCGCGCTTTCTAGTATTTATTTTCTGGCGAGATTCCAGAGCCTGCTTCGCTGGACGACGGGGAGACACAGAGGTCGCAACTCGGTCGGCCTTCCCCAGCGTGGGATGCCCCTCCAGTGTCGTCATTGTGGGGTATATTACATGACTCTCCTCCATCGTTGGCTGTTCTCGCCCGTGAGGTTCTGATTTCTGCTGCATGTTGACGTTTGCTGCAAGTCAAACTCCAGGGCAACGGGCCCGCACCTCCAGCGTGGCTCGGCGTGCGCGCTTTACGGGCCACGTGCAGGCCCGTGGGAGAAACCGGCACCGATCCTGCCGCTAGCTCGAGATTAACGGCCTATTCCCTCATAGGGGCGCCCTGGCATAGTGGGTGTGATTGATGGCGGCGCGCAGCCTTAGCCGACGGCACGTTGGCGGCACGGCGGGGGGAGAGTGGGGGCGGCTGGGATGACGGGCCGGGAAAGCATGTGAGAGACGACAAAGCAGGAAAACCTTGACTACCTAGCTAAGTATCCAATGGTCGCGGGAAACATCATCAGGTACCGAGCAGGCTTGGTATGGAGGAAGCCAGAGATATGCAGGTTTGTGTATCCAAATAATCCGAGAGAAAAGGGGGTGTATAAAGGAGGAGCGCTTATTCTAGCTATCATAGCGGCGGCAGGTCTTCCCGGCAGATGGGGCACTGCAGCCTGAAGCGCAGCCAGCCCTCGAGGCACTCGCTGTGGAAGATGTGCCGGCAGGGCGTGACCATGTACTGCCTGCGCGCGAGCACGCCCGCGACCCCGCCGGCCGCCGGGTCCGAGTGCCCCGCCCGGATGACGGGGACCTCGAGCACCTCACGGCAGATGGCGCAGTCGACGCCCCGCATGCGCGTGTGCTTGCTGCCGCCGTCCTTGTCCTTGTCCCCTCCCCCGACCGACGAGCGCCTCCGCCCGGCCACGGGGCTGCCCGGCTCCGATGCCGAGCCGCCGCCGCTTCCCATGAGGCCCATTGGCAGGCCGCCGGCCTCGAGGTTGTCCTCGCGCAGGATCGGGTGGTAGTCCCATGCCTCGGGCGCCCATCCCTTGGGCACCCCGAAGCGCGGTCCTAGCACGTCCTGGAACCCGAGAACCCATATCTGGCACCACAGCCAACCGGCGAGTATTAGAAATGCGTTCCAGTCGGGTCGCGCAAACGCTATGTTACGTTCGCGGAGGTAGAAGTAAGCCACGGGTAACAGCCGTAGAGCCGACTGCCCGATGGTGAAACGCCAGGCAAAGGCCCGACGAGAGTTGCGCGCCACGTTGCGTGCTATCTGTGGCACCCAAAGCGAGAGGTACGCAAAAGACAGCATATTGGCATAGGCAGACCGTGCCCATGCCCACCATGAGGTTGCTGCAAGCGACAGAAACAGTAGCATCAGGCCAAACAGCACGAACCGCCCTAGAATAGCGGAAAACGGTGTGGGCTGCTGCTGGCTTGTCGCTGTATTGACGCCTCCCGTGGTGTTTGAACCGGGAGCTGTAGTAGGCAGGAGGCTGGCATTTGGTCCTGCGTTCTCCATCTCGAAGATTTCAGCATCGATATCCTGATCGGATGGTATGATAATCGGCGGCGATGGCGGCCGTGGAGTAGGCGTTTCAACTACCGGTACAGGGGCCGCCACTACCGCTGCCGCCGCCGCCGCCGCCGCTCGAGCTGTCGCGGCCCGGGCCGCTGCTTCCCGGGCCGTAGGAGCAGTGTTGGCAGCCGTCTGTTCCCTCTCGCGGTTTCTCCGCTCTGGCTCCTGCACCTTGTAGACCTCGTACAAGAAGCTACCGCCAATAGTCATACTGATGAACCCCGCAAAGGTCAGCAGGAGGGACGGCAGAAGCGTCGCCGAGGCCGACAGGCTCCAGAACGAGGCGGCTCCGAAGACGATGCCGTCGGCCAGCACCATGATTCCGGCGGTCCAGAAGCTCACACGCCCCAGCGTCGACGGCGTCGACGACTCACGCATTTGCGTCTTGAGCAGGTGGACCTGAGCAAACATGACGGCCGCCAAGGTGACGAGCCACAGCTTTGCCGAGTGCGCGTAGACCTCGTCCTTCATCCCCACCAGGTGCTTCCCGTCGGCGGGCGTGAAGTCGGGCGGACCCTTGGACTCGAGAAAGAAGGCGCAGTCGGGGGAGTAGATGACGGTCGACATCTTGAGATCGGGCGTCGCGGGCACCGGCGCTCCCGTCGGGAACCTCAGCTCGTCCTCGATCAAGCCCACCATGGCGGCGAGCGGGTCCGTCTCGAGGGGGTGCACCTGGACGAACATGACCAGCTCGCAGTGGGGCGACGGATTCCACGTCTCGTGCGGCATGTTTGGGTACGAGCTCCAGGGGTTGCTCAAGTCGCCGAACCGGGCCTTCTCCTTGCGCAACAGCACCTCACCCGTCGTCTCGTTGAGCAGCTTCTGGCTCGAGCGGAAGAAGTTGGGGCCCGGGGTCAGGTGCGGCAGGCCGAAGATGCCGCCGAACTTGTCGCTCGTTGTCGTGAGCAGCATGGCGCCCTGCTCCGGCCAGTGGACGCCGTGTAGCCGCACGTCAAAGGTGCTCCCCGTGCCCAGGACGTCTTCGATGCTGGCCAGCGCCGAAACCTCCCTGACCAGGCCGCCCGTGCTGGCTTGGTCCCCGCCTGCACCCGCGCCATCGTCCTGCACCTGCACCGATCTGTGCTTGTCCTCCACCCGCAGGAGCATCTTGCCCTCGGCGCCCGTGATGTTCCTGTTAAACTCGTGCCCCGTCCAGAGTATTGTGGGCGCCATCTGCGTCAGGTTGTAGTCGCGGCTCTTCCGCTTCTCGGACCCCTCGCGCCGCACCCACTCCCCGTGCACTATGCCCGTCGCATTGCGCCATGTCGGCCGCGCCCGCCCCAGGTCCCAGCTGCCGTCGCCCGCGTCGCTGCCGACGACTGCAGGGAACGCGCTGCGGCTCCACTCGAGACACCTTTCCCTGAAGTGGCCCAGGTCCGCCCATGCGTAGCCGTCCTCTTCGCGGAAACCGGTGACGTTCAGGTACTTTTTGGCGCCGCCGTCGGCCGGGGTGGTCGGTGAAAAGTCACCCCACTTTGTGCTGTTGAGGACTCGGTGGGCAGCGCGCTGGCGCTCGAGGCGGGAGGCGAGGATGGCGGGTGCGGCTACTATGCCGGGGCCGGCGTCGGGGGCCGAGGTCAGCCAGAGGAGCAGGACGATCAGCAGGACGACGCGGGCGTGGTCCTGTGGTGGAGGCATCCCGCCTGCAGCTCCGGCGACCCTGGAATCGGCAGGCTCGGCTCCAAAAACACGCAGTTGAAGAAAGACCGGTGGTTATGAGTGACCCATGGTAGGAGGAGCTATAGGGTGTGGAAATACGGCGGCCGGCCTTTATTCGCGCAGGCAAGAAAGGGGCCGAGATCCAGTCCAGTTCTGATGGGTGCGGTGTGTCTGTCTTGGGATTTCAGGCACCTTGTCGACGGTTCGGCAGGGTCGGAGGAGGTCAAGTGAGTGGCGTGTCGGGCGCTGTGGATGACAGCAATGGGGTCGCGTGAGGGGCTGTCTCGGCCAGGATTTGATTTGATTGATCCAAGGTCGGGGATATCCATCCAGCCGACGACATTTGCGTGTGGCTTTCCGGGATCGCGCCTGAGCCACAGCACCGACGTCAGCCGTGGCAGGCAGCCCTCGGCACCCACCGCGCACACCCACACCGCTGCACGACCCCTGTCCGGGGTCCCATCAAACAATATGCACTGGAGCCGCTGGGGTGGGGTGGCGTCGCAGCTCCCCCCCCGACAGACGCCTTGCTGTCACATCGGCGAACAACGCTCCGCATTGTGCGAACTTCCATCCGTCGTCTCGTCAATTTCCCCGACAATTCCAAGTGATACTAGCCACGAGGCACCTCTAGACACTCCCACGTGTGAGATCCCCATCCTCGCACCTCCCTGCAACCTCCCCGATCACCAGAGGAAACGTCGCTACGCATGCCCGTGGCACACAGCACCCCCTGAAAAGGAAGCCACCCGCCGGACGCCCAGCGCGGGAAAAAGCAAAGAGCAGAAAAGAATTTAAAAAAAAAAAAAAACGGGTAAAGGGAAGATGTCGTCAAACAACGATAACAACGACCCCAGCCAGACAACTGTAAGTACCAAACTGGATAGAATCCGCATGAGGAGCCTGGGTCAAGTCAAACGTACCCGGCCAAGCACCCCAGCGCCGCACCCACACGGACGTGCCAACTCGGCGGAAGCAGGCGCGCGTTCAGGCTGACCTTTCCAGCAGCAAAACTCCGAGGCCGAAGATGCGCGCGGCGAGCTGACCGCGCAGCTGGAGGACCTCCTAAATACTCTCTCCAACAAGTTCGCCGGCGTGTCGAGCGAGATCTTTGCAAAGAGTAAGCTCGCCGATCCTCTCGTGGCTTCCGAGCAGGGCGCGCTCGCTTGTGTCTTTGCGCGTATTGACCCCCCAACCCATAGTGGACGAGATGTCACGGCGACTAGACAATCTAGAAGCACAGCTGGCCGCAAAGGCCGAGAACAGCGCAGGCTCCAAGTAATCATGACTAGATAGATGCGCGAGAATGCGCACTTGTTTCGGCAAACAGAAGGGGTGACATCAGGGTCACCGGCGTTATCGAATTTACTACGGCGCAACACCCCTGGCGGCTGTTTGTACTTCCTCCCTTGTCTTTTTCTCACCTCGCACAGAGGCTGTTAATCTGGGCCAGATTTTCGCGTGTCACAAAGACAGCCGGTCACCGCTAGAGTTGTGTGCGCGTGCCCTATTCTTGTCTTCGGTCCAAATAATTCGTTTCATAAGACGTGATATCAACATCTACATATGCCGCATGGGTAGCCTTTTTCAACCCCGATGAGCATCACTGTTCCCATGATATGATCGCTAGCATGACCCGAGATTGCAGTTCCCTTTTATACCCGATAACACCAACTAGAACCCCTTGCGGCTCGTTGTAGACTTGGACATGGCGGACCGACTACAGCTCATCCTTGCCAGTTGCCTCCTCGGCGACCTTCTCAGCGAACTTCCGGAGAACGTTGGTCTTGCGCGTCAGCTCGTCCTGCTTGGCCGGGGCGAGCCCGCCCTTCTTCAGTATCCCCTCCAGACGCGCCAGCTCCTTGGACACGAAGTTTTCGTTCTTGTTGAGCTTGTCAAAGACGCGCAGATAGTACTCGGCGTACTTGATCTGGGCCTCCTCCTTGAGGTCCGCGGCCGCCTTCTTGGCCTCGGCCGCAGCGTCGCTCAGCGAGGTGCCTCCGGTGTACTTGACAACAATGGCATCGATAGCGGCGAGGGTGCCGGCGGTGGCGTCGACGCCGCCACCAACAGCCCGCTGGGCACCCGTCTTCTCGTTGAGGAACTTGACCAGGTCCTGCTCGGTCCGGCCGCCGTTGTAGGGCTGGGCCTCCTTGCTGCCCTTGGGGAAGAACTTGATGGTGGGGTACGACTGAACGCCCTCGTCCTGCGCCGTGGCCTTGCTGTTCTCCGCCTCGGCGTCAACCTTGGCGATCACAACGTCGTCCTCCAGGGAGAAGGTGGTCGCGAGGTCCTCCCAGATGGGGGCCAGGGTCTTGCAGTCTAGATTTCAGGAAGTGGGGGGTCAGCACAGGGACGAACCCCGACTCAGCAGAACTTTGCAGAGGCAGCCGGGTCCCAACTTACGTCCGCACCACGGAGCAGTGAAGGCAACAAAGACGTGCTTGTCGGCGCCAATGGTCTTCTTGAAGGTCGCGTCGGTGAGCATGTTGACGCTCGAGGGCGGTGCCAGCTTGCGCTTGGGCTTCGCTCCCGTCTTGTCCGTGATAAAGGTGCTCAGGGTCTCGAGGTCGCGGCCGCCGTTGTACTCCTCGGGCTTGTCGCTCTTGCCGTCGAACCACTTGAGCGTCGGGAACCCCTGGACGCCGAAGCGCTTGCCCAAATCTTTCTCAGCGTCGGCATCGACCTTGGCAATCTGGACCTTGTCCTTGGAGCCGGCAAAGGACTGGGCGAGCTCCTCGTACGTGGGGGCGAGGGTCTTGCAGTGACCGCACCAGGGGGCAAAGAACTCGACCAGCGTGGGCTTGCCCGACTTCAGGACGACATCATCGAAGTTGGAGGGGATCAGATCCAGGACATCGGATTTGGCAGCCACGAGAGCCGCGAGGGCAGCAAACAAAAAGAGCCTGAAGCTCTTGGGGAGAGCCATGGTTGTGGATAGCTGGAAGCCCTAGGCAGAGGATGGTGCAAGACAATGAAATGAAGCTTGTTGCGATCCTGGATGCGAGTTTCAAGCTATAGGCTCTGGAAGCGTGGTTGGAAATCAATCCCAATGTACACGCTATAGAAGGTCAGCAAAGAAGACACTTTGCCTCCACCTAATGCTCGGAAATGGAGCTTCTAAAAGGCGGCGGCGTCAGTGAGGCGAGGGAAGCTCCCCTGCACTTGAACGCCACGCCACCAATCCCGCCCCAGTCTGCCCCAATGGGGGTTCCAGATTTTGGGCCCATATTTCCGATCAAGCAACCCCACCAAAGACAAACGATACTAGCCACACGTGGCGCCATCAAACCACTGGGCACAGCCAGGAGGACAGACCCCTGCAAACGTAGTCCTAGGCACACAAGCAGAAAAAAAAAAGGGCCAACCAAAATTCCACAGAGGGGGCCAAGTCACAGCTTTCTGAACGCCAACCAAACAACCAGTCTCCGACCGACATCACCGCGAACCAAACCCAACATTCGCACCAAAAACCCGTCAAAATGTCTCACGAGAGCGTCTGGAACTCCCGCCCCCGGAGCTACGGCAAGGGCGCGCGCGCTTGGTACGAGGCCCCTTTACTTTTGTCGCTGGCGAGGGCTGTTGGAAGAGGGACCTGAAGAGGAGGGAGGAGGGGAAGACGGGGCGGCGCGCACGCACGACAATGCGAGGCGAGAGGTCAAGAGAAAGACGCTGAATATGGTTGCTAACGTGGGGAATTCTCAATCGCAGCCGCGTTTGCACCCACCGTGCCGGTCTGATCCGCAAGTACGGCCTCGACATCTGCCGTCAGTGCTTCCGTGAGAAGGCTGCCGACATTGGCTTCGTCAAGGTACGCTCCTCCCGCGCCAGTGAACACGCACACAACCCTCACCTCCCAGAGTCTTTGTGGTCCTCCCGATACACCCAGGAGACATGCGAACCAGGGACCAGAAAAGAGGAAAGCGAGGATGTGGAACAAAAGGGCCATGCTGACTCTCTCCATTCATCACACAGCACCGTTAAATTCGAATACCCAGAACGGCGTGGCGGGCATATACGGCGTACGGAGATGGGAGGGACGAGGAAAGCCGAGACGTCCCCTGGCGCCCAGGTCTCGGTACTAAAACTTTCATCACCCTCTGGGGAATCATCTGCGGCAGCGATCTTCTTCTGCGGCCGGCATCGGAGTTTGTTGGTCTTATTTCACAAATCGGAAATGGAATCGGAATCATTGGCTTGACCACGACGGATGATAAAAAAAATATGACATTCTGCGCCCTTGTGCTCCTCTTGAAGCAACCTAGCCTAAGACCACTTGATCGCTCCCACGTCGCTGAACATGGCTGCGGACCAGAAGTGTCGACAGCGCCACGGCTTTCCTCGCCATCGGCCTAGTCTCTCAGCCAGCTCACCATGGAACCAGAGGTCTCGGTGCCATGTGCGATGCAGCTGGCGATGATGAGAGATTCGAGGCGTTCCGGACTTGTATTATTAGATATGACGGTCTTGTGAGAATGGCACAACGCGCCACAGCCGGTGCTACCTTTTTTTTGCATGGCTCATTGAAGCAATGACGTGCCAAGTCATCAGGCGCACCGGTGGAAACTTGATCCATCATGCGTCACCAAGCGGTCAAAGAAATCGCTGTCACTGTTGTCACATAGCCGTCGACGTCGCAACTTGACCTTCTATATACATATCATATCCTGGTATGCGAGTATATGAACATGGCTATCGAGGAGAGGAGATGAATGAGTCCGGGGGCTGATATACATCGTAACACATATAGTACAGGAAGAAGCAGGGTATGTGGCTCGGAGCGGCCCGTGGTGGACGCGTGCCGGCGTCCGTAATGTACACAACATTACAAAACATTAACTCCTGCTATTTTTGTTTTCCTCTTCCTTGGTAACCCTCCCCATTTTGAAGATTCCTTTTGCCTCCAGCCTGAAGGACCGCCGTCGCAAAGAAACGCTCGGCACGGAAGGGATGTGAAGGGGAGCCCCCAGATCAAAGCACCGCCTCGTGATATAGGCCCGGCAGGCACGATCACTTCAGTATGCGAGTGACCAGACCGGTAGCGACCGTCTTGCCGCCCTCGCGGACGTTGATGCGCATGCCGTTCTCGATGGCGAGGGGCGAGTGCAGGGTGGCAACCATCTCGACGTTGTCGCCGGGCATGACCATCTGGGACTTGTCCGCGTGGGCCTCGGGCCAGGTGAGGGTGCACGACTCGTTGGCGGTGCGGACGTACATCTGGGGGTGGTAGTTCTCGCCGAAGCCGGTGTGGCGGCCGCCCTCCTCCTTGGTCAGGACGTACATGGACAGTAGGAACTGGCTGTGGGCCGTGATGCTGCCGGGGGCGGCGATGACCTGGCCGCGCTTGACGTCCTCGCGGCGAACGCCGCGGAGCAGGAGACCCGAGTTGTCGCCGGCGCGGGACTCTTCGCACGACTTCTTAAAGGTCTCGATGTCGGTGACCTTGGACTTGGTGACCTCGGCCGACTTGCCGACGATGTCGATGTCCTGGTCGCGTTTGAGGACGCCACGCTCGACACGACCCGAGACGACGGTACCACGACCGGCGATGGAGAAGACATCCTCGACCGACATGAGGAAGGGCTTGTCCATGTCGCGCTCAGGGGTAGGGATCCAGTCGTCGACGGCCTGCAGAAGCTCGTCGATCTTCTGCTGACCAATCTCGGGGCGCTTGTCCGTCAGGGCACACAGGGCGGAGCCCATGATGACGGGGGTGTTGTCGCCGTCGAAGCCATACGAGGTGAGCAGCTCGCGCATCTCCATCTCGACGAGCTCCAGCATCTCCGGGTCATCAATGGCGTCAACCTTGTTGACGAAGACGACGATCCTCTGGATACCAATCTGGCGGGCCAGCAGTAGATGCTCCCTGGTCTGGGGCATCTGTCCGTCCGAAGCAGCGACGACGATGATGGAGCCGTCCATGTTGGCGGCACCAGTAATCATGTTCTTGATGTAATCAGCGTGGCCGGGACAGTCGACGTGCGAGTAGTGGCGGTTGTCGGTCGAGTACTCGATGTGCGCCGTTGAAATAGTGATACCACGCTTCCGCTCTTCCGGTGCCTTGTCGATGGCGCCATATTCGAGGAAGTTTGCCAGGCCCTTCTCGGCCTGCCTCTTGGTGATGGCAGCGGACAGAGTGGTCTGTATAGGCCAGGAAAGCGGGGTTAGCAGCCTTTCCATGCAGACAGCACACTGGCAATGCTATGGCAAAGCCAGTGTAACTCCATAAAGCCAGGACGAGACAGAGCATAGTGCACCTTTCCGTGATCGACGTGGCCGATGGTACCTGGACGGGTGGTCAGTTATAGACGGGCCAAGAGGGGTAGTAGTCCAAGTTCTCATAATTATCCTCACCGATGTTGACGTGAGGCTTGGTCCTCTCGAACACGGCGTACCCCCTCCGCAGGTTGAGGACCGAAGACTGGGTTTGGCGCTGGAGGGATAGCAGAGGGTTTGCCCCAGATCTGTTGAGCGCGAACCGCGCCGTCCGCACGAAGGGCGCGAGGGTTCTAAACGAAGCCGACATGGCTGTGGGTGGGGGTTGAAGAACCCAACACAATGACGAGCAATGATTGGGCTGGGGACCCCAAAAATAGAGAGACTAGAGGAATTGAGGGTATCTGGAACCCAGTTCCAAGCTCAATGGTCGTCGACGTTGTGGTTGCGGCGCATCGAATTTTCGACAAAATTTCGCAAGCATCAATCGATCAAGGCTGGACGTCTCCAATTGCGGCTCGGGTGCGCCACAACGCCACAAAATGGCAGCATCCCCGCATCAGCATCACGTGCGAATTCTTGTGGTGGACCATGTAGAGCTGCTCGAGGAGTGGTGACGGATTGGCTTCACATTACGCAAATCGCGGAAGCTTCCAAGGACGATTATCACGAAGCCTCGCCAGCATCCTGGTGTTTGTTTCCTAGGTGGTTCTAGCAAAGCGGCTGACAAAGGCTGAATCACGGACGCCTTGGGAAAATGATTGTCGACAGCCTCAGACGCAGGGATAGCTAGCGACTAGGTAGGCGGCGGCAACATGCCTTGGAAATCGCACTCTCTGCTCGTGGCCGGGGCCGCTTCTGTCTCCCGTTGACTTGTCTTGGCGGTGGCCGTTTCCGTGATTGTTTCCATGATTGCTCGGCCTTGGACGACAACGGGACAGGAAACAGAAATGGAAACCTGCGGCCTCGCCGAGCTGGCTTTTCGATGGGCGGATCCTACCCGGATATCATGCCATATTTGCAGTGAGGCTGCCTGTCAGCCGTCGTCGCGCAGGGGTTGGTGGCGGCGCTTGCTGTTATTCCCCGCGCCCCCAGCTCAATTACCCGATGTAACCTCAAGGGCGGGCTAGATGATGGAAGGGCTGAACAAGAGACCGAAATGCGTGTGGATATAAAGCAGCAACTCCAAGGTGAGCAATACATGGCAGCTAGCGCCGAGCTGCACATTTTTAGAAACCTGTGTGCTTGTGCTGGGCACGATCTGGCATGGATGGTGGCGCATCCCTTCCAACATTGACAGCGAGTGAGCGGATGGCTGCCGCTGACGGATGCTAAATCGATAACCCGAAAGGGCGGCGATACGCAGCCAAGCTGTCCATGGATCTGACCAACGTGCCTTTTATTTTTATCCCTTTTTTCTCTCTCATTTGGAATTCCGCACACAGGCCATGATAAAGATGGGATAACGTGTCACAGGGGTGCGGAACCAGCGCAAATCCTGCATCCCTCCCTTCTAGCTTTTTCCCCTTTCGGTTTCGGTCCACGTGGCTACCCCCCACCCGCAATAGACATACCGTTTGATTCCTTTCTTTATTCCACCAACTGATACTAACCAGGACACGCTTATAAAGACCCCCGTCGGTGATGACGCTCCACTTCGGGCGTAGTATTGGCCTCTCTCCGAACAGACTGAACTGGCGCCGTGATCAGCGGGCGGCTACGGGTAGATCACAGCGAGACATACTTATTTCAGTCCTAGGAAAGGCATCGACACCGCCCGACAGTCGCTGACCCTGGGCAGTCATGTCCAGCTCCCCTCCCGGTGAATCTGCGGTCGGTCCAGTCATTGAGGCCGACACTTCCGACAGGGTAGCATCTTTTCTTGCAGTTTCTTTCCGACGAGAAAGCAAGCCTGCTGCCCTTGGCCGAGCCGACTTACGCTAACACGACGAGGCTCCTGATCAGTCCGACACAGACTCTGCTCTCGACGTGGTGAGTCTGAACAATGCTTGACACTCACTGCCACATAGGAGCAACCATGGAAGTTAACCGTGCTATAACATTCTTCTTTTTTTTTTAGCAATCGCTCGGCTCTGACAGCGAGTCCATCACTTCGAGCATATTGAGGTTTCGCCACGAGAATGGCCGGACATATCATGCTTACAAGGAGGGTTGTAAGTATCCACTCGGCACCCTTCAATGGATTTCCCACCTCCAGATATCGGGCACTTTTATTGAGACTGACCATGTGCAACCACAGCATATGTCCTGCCAAACGATGGTGTATGTAACCAAGGCCCCTCATCTGGGTAGCACCTTGGGGAGAATGACTTTGTATCTACCACAAGACACTGATAATGAACACTACTCTTCAACAAGGCTGAGATCGAGCGACTGGGTATGTTCAGTGCCCTAGAACTATACGCGACCGGCCCAAAGCGAGTGCTTGCTAACCGCAGTTGCTTATAGATCTGCAACACAACATTGTTCTCTTGACCTTGGGAGGCAAATTGCACTTAGCCCCTATCGGTGAGGATGGAAGACATGTCAGCAGGGTCCTGGACGCTGGCACTGGGACGGGTATCTGGGCCATGGATTTTGGTAAGCTCATTTCCTTCTCTACAAGGAGGGTAGACCGTTTCGAGCCTGTTCTGACAGTCTCCGCTCTCATCTTCAATAGCCGACGAGCACCCAGAGGCGCATGTGAGTGGAAATTAGGATGTCCACACAATGGATCAAACCCCCAGTCGCGTCCTTCTCTCTAACCATCTACAACCATGCCATCTTCTCAAAGGTTATCGGGATTGATCTCAGTCCTATTCAGCCTTCGTTGTACGTTCTCTCAGCCTAAAGCGGTCATGTCAGTAGGACGGTGGAAAAGCTGACATATCCTCACTCCCGTTAGTGTCCCACCAAACGTGGGCTTCTACGTCGACGACTTGGAAGCAGAATGGTCATACACCGCGCCCTTTGACTTTATCTATGTCCGCACGCTGGCGGGCTCCCTCAAAGAGTGGCCCAAGCTCTACCGGCAGGCTTATGAGTGAGTTCCGCCGCTCTCAAGATTGAGCCTGACTGTTGATGAATGAAAAGGCGGAAGAAAAAAAACATCTGACATATCCCGTTGTCCCCCCGCAGCAACCTCTCCCCCGGTGGCTACATCGAGTTGTTCGAGCCAAACTACCCCATAGGGTCTGACGATAACTCCTTGCCCGCAGACTCGGCGCTTCTCCGGTGGAGCCGGCTATGGCAAGAAGGCGCCGCCAAGAGCGGCCTCCAGCTCCTCACGGCGGAGCAGCACAAGGCCGTGCTGGAGCAGACGGGCTTCGTCAACATAGTCGAGCGCAACTTCAAGTGGCCCCTGAATACCTGGCCCAAAGACCCCAAGTACAAGGAGCTAGGTAAGGTTTACGACGTTCCTCCCCGGAAAGCGAGAGTGTTGATCTAACGGCCCTTTTTCTTCTTTCCTTCTGTAGGATCCTGGGTGTACGAGGTCACGTCGTCCGGGCTGCAGGCCATGACCATGGCCCTCTTCACCCGCGTGCTGGGCTGGTCTGCCGAGGCGGTTGAACTTTTCCTCGTCGACGTGCGCAAGGACGTTGGAAATCGCAGATACCACGCGTATTGGTCCATGTAAGTTATTTTCTCGCGTCTCTGTCGGTCTCCCATGGAACAGCGGCCTGGGTGGAAGCAACTTGACCACTGACAACAGCTTGGGGCCCGTATCACGTAGCTTTGTTCTTTACGCTCAGAAGCCCGCATAATCTAGGCGGTTTTTGGATGGCTCTAGAGGAAAAGAGGATCGACATCTCGCTTTGTATTTCACACATTCCTGTAACCGTCATGTGCATATACTTCGGTGTGTACATGATGCCTTTGAAAAGACATCCGCTGTGCTTCCTACGGTCAAAATATGCCCCCTTTTACAATTCGCTAATCGTGCTTGGGCTCTCCGCCTGGTCGGCAGCGGGGCCGACTTTCAGCTTCTCAAAGAGGTCGGCGGCGAGACTGGCGTCCATGTCGAGAACGGTCCCCAGCAATGGCGAGGTAGGAAGGTGGCTCCCTACATGCTTGCGAAAGGTTTGCTGAACCTGCTGCCACGCCGCCGCCACAACATCCGGCTCCGGCAGACTGCTGATGCCGAGATGCCCCGTACGGCCGTCGAAAGGCTTCCAGGGCTTCTCGTTGCTCTCACACGTCTCCCAGCGACCGGTGGGCCTGCCGCCGTTGCTCCCGGAAATCGAGGCGGGATCGATGACAGGCGGGTCCGGGACGAGGCCTCGGTCTAGGTACGCGCGGATTTTGGCGATTGTGCACAGAGAGACGGCCGCCAAGGTGCAGTGTCCCGAGGCCTGAAGCTCCAAAAACCCGGAGCCAGCGAACCGGCGGCTCATGGCGAGCCCACCCTCCAGGGGGGTCACGGGGTCGTACGTGTTTGAGACGAAGAAGACGGGGAAGGAGGTGTTGACTGGCGGGCTGTCTGGGCCGGGGAAACCGCCGAGGTTGAACTCGGGAGGGTCAACTGGGTCGATGTTCCAGCCCGCGCAGGTGGCCATTATAAGCATCCAAAAATCACTAAATGCAGATACTCGGGCCAGTTCCTCGAAAACGACCTGCAGATCCGCGAGGTTCTCCTTCCACTGGCGATGTGAAAAACACAGTGCGTGGTCAGCAAGGGGACTTGCGTCATCCTTTATGGGGCTTTGGGGCTTTGCACTCTGGCCAACATGGTGCAAGACAGTGTAATAAGACGAGAACCAGAGGAACCAAACCTACATGATGGCGCCGGTCGCTGCACATAATCGCCAATTGGCTATCTTCGGGATATGGGACGGGCGCGTATGTGGCACTGCAAACGGGCGCGAGGTTTGGCGGCACCACGAGCTGGCTCAAGTCAAGTCCGCTCTCAATGATGAAGAGCAGGAGGGAGAGCGTGGGGAAGGTGGCTACCGGGAAATACAGCATGCCGAAAACGGCAGTCTTGAGGTCCGAGGCGCGCAGGAGCATAGGCATGCGCACCTGGTTTGGGATCACGATGATGGGGTCTTCCTCGAGGCGGGCCATCAGGCGCTTGTACCGCGCCGCCATGGCCTCGGGGCCGTCGCCCTTTCGGTAGAAATAACACCTCTCCTGGGCGTCGTGGCAGTAGCCGAAGAAGGAGGCAAGAACCGAGTCGGTGTCGGCGAGGGCGTCGGCCCAGACATCTCTGGAGTACATGTCGGCTTTCATGACGCCATCTAGGACGAGGCGGCCGACCGAGTTGGGGAACATGGATGCAAAAGTGGCACCGAGAACGGTGCCATAGCTGAGGCCCCAGTAGACCAGCTTCCCCCGTGTGTCCTCCGAGGGCTGCTCCGGACGAGCTGCCACTGCGCCCAGCGTGTCGGTCCATGCGTCCCAAGCGTTCACTATGGCGAGCAGGTCGCGGGCGACGTTGGGGGTGCCCACGTAGCGAAAGATGCTGTCCGGGCCATCCTTCGCTTTGCAGAGCTTCGACTGGGCGCGGGCGCGGGCGGTGGTCAGGGCGAGAGCCCTGTCGGTCGAGTTGGCAAGCCCGATCACCTGCGTCTCCAGCTTGGACGTCAGGCGACGGAGGAGGGCGGCATTGCGCTCCTCGTGGGTGGGAGGGTCCTCGGGAGCAAAGTCGTCGAGGAAGCAGTCGGCCTGGGGCCAGGTGGCGCCGATGCCCCGCGGGTCGAAGCTCAGCAGGTCGTGGTGGCGGCCGACGACGGCTTGGAGGGCCAGGCCTGCGGAGAGCATGGCGCTGGTGCCTGAGCCTCCAGGGCCGCCAGGGTTCATGATGACGGGCGAGGCGGCGAAGCGGCCCGACTCGAGCGAATGACCGTCGCCGGGCAGCATGACCATTGCGATATGGACTTTGGGGTGGGCAGCGGACGCGTTCAGGGGCCGGTTCCAGTCCATTGGCACCGTCAGGCGGGCACACAGGAAGTCGCCGGGGTACGAGCGGAAGCATGGGACCCAAGAGAGCTTCTCGCTGGGGGCGATGGCGTCCCAGTCCGTGTAGCCGTCGCTGGGGGTCTTGGGAGACGCAAAGCTAGGCCATGGGCTCGTCGGCGAGCGCTGCCAGAGGCAGAAGCTAGCGATCAAGACGGCGGCAGCGACCGTCGTCAGCCTCCTCCAGCGCAATACAGCACTGCCGCCGCTGTGAGGCAAGTCCGAATCCTTTTGCTTTTGTGACATGGTTGTAGATTGCATCTATCAACTATTTAGGTGCGAACATGTCCAGGTGAAATGTTGCAAACCAGGGCTTCGCAATCGGTTTACAACGACGGTTCGCGACAAGGGGCAGCTGCAACCTCAGCTTTGACGCGTAAGCAGGCCACAGCAAATACCCGGGCGGCACAGCCGCATCACATGGATACCTTCGTGCCTACCACCCTGGTAGGAAAAAGCACCTAGGTAGATAGGTACACGTCAAGCTGCACCTTGCACATCTGCAAATCCAGTGGCCGGAATGCAAGCCTGAGGAAGACCTGAAAAGGCAACACCAGATGAGATCTGAAAGCACAAAATGAAAACTGGGACGGGGCCAAGCCGCAGCCACCAGACCCGCTACCCCACAAGAAATAGCGTCATTGTTCTGGATCAGCAGCATTTGGGGTCCCCGCTGCGGGCGGAAGCTCTCCCCACCCAAACTCAATCAGCAGCCATCCCCACCATATAAACCGCGAAGCAACCTAACCAGCCAGTGCCAGTCAGTACCTATCTCTTACGTAGCAGCCTCAAAAAACACGAAAAAAAAAGGCTCCCGCCAAGATGGGGGGCAAGAGCTCGCCAGTAGAGAAGCGCATATCCTTTGAAGACGGCCATTCCAGCGCCAGCGACGAGGATCAAAAGGCTGTAGAGGTACTTACTGCCTGCCCCTGCTGCCAGGCCGGCTGTCGGCGAGTCCGAGAAGAGTACTCCCCTCTCCGCTGACCCTCGAGTGGTAGGTTCTGTTCGATCCGACCAACCCGTACCGACGTAAGAGCTCGCTCGTGGCGGCGGACGCGACACCACACAGACCGCGCAGATCTCAGCCACAGCCCCTGCCCCACGACAGGGCCCAGTGCATCGTCCATCAGCTCTTCGAGGGCCAGCGGAGGGCCAGCGTGGACAATCACCACCCCCACCGCCACGACCGCGACCATGGGCATGCCCACGGCATCGATGCCTCGGAGGAGCGGGGGTTGAATCGCATTGTGGAGCCCAAGGGCGGCGGCGGCGGCGGCGGCGGCGGCGGCGAGGGCGGCCCTGGCCATGTCACGCCTCGAAACGGTGCTGCTTCCAGTGCCAGCGCCAGCTATAAGCGCCGTCTAGACTTCCTCGAGGTCCCCAGCGACAGCAGCGACGCCGGTCAGGTCGACGAGAAGCACTGGCAGCAGGGCATCTCCCAGTCCAAGTCCGAGATGGACATCGCGTCGCAGCACGAGGCCCTTCACAGCCGCCTCCTGACCAAGAAGCAGCTGAGCGAGATGGCATGGGGCGTCCGCGAGCTCAGCAGGCGTCTCGGCAGCATGCGCCTCAAGTTCAAGGTCAAGACCATCTTTCTGCTCACCAAAATCTATGATGAAGACCTGATCCCCAAGACCCGCGACCTCACCCGCTGGCTCCTGGACAAGGACCGCGACGTGAGGTACACTGTCTACGTCGAGCGGTCGCTCAAGGACAACAGCCTGTTTGATGCCCCTGGCCTCCTGGAAAACTTGCAGAAAGAATACAACTCCACCGGAGATCCCGCCGACGAGGAGGCCGGTGCCAATCTGTCGCGTCGGCTGAGGTACTGGGACCAGGAGATATGTCAAACCCGGCCCCATACCTTCGACTTTGTCATCACGCTCGGTGGCGATGGTACCGTCCTTTACGCCAGCTGGCTCTTCCAGCGCATTGTGCCACCCGTCTTGAGCTTTGCCCTCGGCAGCCTCGGCTTCCTCACCAAGTTTGACTTTGACGAATACAAGGAGACCCTGACGACAGCATTCAACCACGGTGTCACTGTGGGTCTGAGGCTCCGGTTCGAAGGCACCATCATGAGGAGTCAGAAGAAGAAAAAGAAGCCAGTCCTGACTGCGCCCGAGACAGGAGATGCCGAGTCCGTCCAGGACGAGCCCAAGCCTGATCTGGTGGAAGAGCTAATAGGCGAGGAGAAGGAGGATGAGCACACACACAGGCCCGATGGCACATACGAAATACTAAACGAGATTGTCATCGACCGCGGGCCAAACCCAAGTGAGAAAGACAGCACCCCCTTTTTATGCATCCCCGGGCCTTTGGGCGGATGGCATACTGTCGGCTCGGCGTGGAAGGAATCAAGGTTGCTAACGTGATGCTTTGGGCCTTCAGCCATGTCATATCTAGAGATATTCGGCGACGACGAGCACTTCACATCCGTCCTAGCGGATGGTATATGTGTGTCGACACCTACAGGCTCTACAGCCTACAACCTAGCCGCAGGTGGCTCGCTCTGCCACCCAGAGAACCCGGTGATGCTGGTGACGGCCATCTGCGCGCATACGCTCTCCTTCCGACCCATCATCCTGCCCGACACCATTGTGCTGCGCGTGGGCGTGCCCTACTGTGCCCGGACGGGCTCGTGGGCCAGCTTCGACGGCCGCGAGCGCATCGAGCTCCACGCGGGCGACTACGTAACCATCAGCGCCAGCAGGTACCCCTTCGCCTCGGTCCAGGCGCCCGGCCGCCGCAGCGAGGACTGGGTCAACAGCATCAGCGGCAAGCTCGGATGGAACACGCGACAGAAGCAAAAGGCGTACAGCAAGTGGGATGCCTGAACGCGCGTACGCCCACGCAGACGAGCCGATGCCCACGTAACGCACGGCGTAAACGAGACAGGTGTCTTGTAAGAATAGACCTAGTACCTACCCCGTCCATCGCCTTCCCGCAACTCAACCATGTACATAGAGCATAGATAATGAACAAGAGTCAGGTTTCATCCGTGGCGCTTGCTCGGGCTGGGTTTTTTTTTGTGTTTTTTTTGTGAAAGGCGTGCATGTGTACATACGTCCGGACCTTGCACATGGTCCATGATCCCGTCATTGCCGCCAAGTCACAAGGCCCATCGCGAGAAACAGGCGAAACGTGGTGTGGGGAAACCTCGATTTCTGGCTACGAGACGCGCCCGGAAAAGGAATTCGTAACCCGCGCTTGATTTCTCTCCTTCCCTTCTGGGAACAGGCATTGCCTAACCCCCCTTCGGCTATGGCTAGACTCCTCCTTCCGCCGAAGGCCGCGTCGAGGCCAATATGGGGCCAGACCAGGCCCGGCCGGGATCGTCGAACTGATCGGCGCCGCGTCGCAAAGCCCTCGCCCTCTAGCTTGCTCGCTCTACTTCCCCGACGCCTAGCAAAAAAAAAAAAAAAAAATAGAAGAAAAAAGAGCAGGAAAAAGAAATCTGGTCTTGACTGCCAAGCGAACTTTATCATGCCACCCAACCCTCCTACCAGGCCACTGGCGCCGTGCCATCCCGAGTCCGACGTTTCCTAGGGAGCCAGACGTCGGCGCCAAGCGTCTGGGCCACGTCACCCGTCTCCTGGGATATGGTTGTGGTGGTGGTGGTGGTGGTGGTGGTACAGCGGGAGGAGGAAGCTCAAGCCGAGATTTCTCTTCCGTCCAATAACTACCACCACCACCACCACCACCACCACCACCCCACTTGCTTCAACGTCCTGGGTTCCCTCTCCCCGGCGGGAGGTCTGTTTTGGAAGTAGGCAAGACAAGGCGCGCGTGCAGGTGCAAGCCTCGTTGGAAAGTCGATGCAAGGGATGGGCGCGCGAGGCTGAGACGTGACGTGACCTGACCGAGACGTAGCCGCTGTCACAGGGAAGGACCGTCCAGCCACGGCACGGCGGCCGCGCCCTCCCCTTCTTTTGCCCCCCGACTTGCCGTCTTGATTGCAAATTCAGTTCGTTGCCGGTTTTCCCCATGTCAGGTATGGTGGCGCCCCCCTGTCACTTTGGCGTAGCGTGCCCGGGAAGTTTGCCTCTTGGTGTCCCATCTCATCCCACTTGGCTTGAGGGTGGGGGGGCGCATTCGTCTTCTCTCACTGAATGCTCTTGCACAAGACTCGGTATCCCAAATGTTCTTTTTAAAGCCCGTATTGAAAAAATGCTCCTCCGCTGGTGTAAAACAAGCAACCGGGACCAAAGGGAGAAGCGTGACAGAATAAAAGCAAAGCAGGAGAACCCCCAGATAAAACCCTCAAAAGTCATTACGCCACGCCTTCTATTTGTACATTACTGGTGTCGAGACCCGCTGACCACCCATCCATTCCCACGGATCTTTCCACCTCGTCAGCCCAACATTATTCGTGTGAGCGTGACGGGTTCTGGGTCGAGCGAAAGCGCCCTGAAGCCGCAAATCTCCTCGTCGGTGTATCGTGGACGAAGGCATAAGGTGGCGCGGCGGGCGCATTTCACCCATGGGAACGCTGGGGTGGGGGTTTTGATTTTTTTTTTTTATGTCCCCCATATGACAACAGGGAGCCTCTTGCGCTGCAGAGGCCCCCAGCCGAAATAGCCCTTCCCGGTAGGCCTCTCATTCGTCGTCGACAGTCTCGACAAACGTCATGGTAAGCCCCTTGTCGCCGTCAACGTTCAGGTTGACGGCATCGAGAGCGTCACTCCTAGAGGAGAACTTCGGGGCAGAGACGGCAGCGACGGGGACGGCGCGGCGGGCCAGCTCAGGAGAGTTCTGCATGGCTACGAGTCCCGAAAAAAAGTTAGCACAAGTTATTTTTATAGAAGCTCGCGGCTCAGGGTCACCCTATGGTGTGTGGGGGCTCCACTACTCACAGGCCGGGATGCCAGACCGAACGAACATGGTGGTGACCTTGACCCTCTGGCCGCTTCCAACAACATCGCGCCGGACCTTGGCCTTGCCGCCCTCGCGGGCGGGAGGAGCCTTCTCAGCCTTCTCAGCCTCGCCCTTGCCGGGGCGGGCAGCGGCCACCTGGTTGTTGTCAACG